>NW_026889772.1:792500-1392500 GCF_033153115.1 Saccostrea echinata
ATACAATTGCACAGACTTTTAATTGTTTAGCCTTTATTAATTAAGTACTTCAGTAACTGACTCCAGCTGTACAGTATTCAGATATTCTATCAGTCTTCTCCATTAATGAATGTTGTTATATATTACAGTTTAGTTCATCTTTTGACTCCTGAGGTGGCACCCACCTTCAGAGATTCTGCGACTGTGATCTTGGAGACAGCAAGGTATCAGTAGATGTTTATACAGCATGATGTCAATAGCCAATTTACAATGGACATTCATACAGCATGACATGTTCATAGCAATGTAACAGTTGACAGCTATACAGCATGACATGTTAATAGCAATGTAACAGTTGACAGCTATACAGCATGACATGTTAATAGCAATGTAACAGGGGACATTCATACAGCATGACATGTTAATAGCAATGTAACAGTTGACAGCTATACAGCATGACATGTTAATAGCAATGTAACAGTTGACAGCTATACAGCATGACATGTTAATAGCAATGTAACAGGGGACATTCATACAGCATGGCATGTTAATAGCAATGTAACAGTTGACAGCTATACAGCATGACATGTTAATAGCAATGTAACAGGGGACATTCATACAGCATGACATGTTCATAGCAAGGTTACAATGGACTTTTATACAGCATATATGTATAGCTATGTAACAATTGACTGCTTACATTAGATATATATACAGCATGACATGTTTACAGCAACTTGAAGGTAACACTGGCCATTTTTTCGCAAAGTAACGGTTTATATTTATACTGCAATCCATGTTTATAGCAAGGTATCAAATTGAATAAACATTTATTTAGCATGACATGTTTAAGCAAGGAAACATTGGACATTTATACAGCATGATGCGTTTACAGCCAAGTAACCTTGGACATTTATATAGTACGACATGTTAATAGCAAGCCTACTCACTGAGAATAGCTGCTTATATAATCTCATTTTGTTACCAAATGCCACGAAGAAATGAACCCAGCAGTATGCTTTGACTGTATTTTACTGCTTTTATTAACATTACCTAACCTACTATATAAATTGTAATAAGGCATTTTAAATTATTACCTAGTAACCAACTATATAAATTGTAATTAGGCATTTTGAACTGTTTCCTGATTCATTTTGATGTTTTTTGCACATTATGAAACAGTCAAAACTGTTTACCCGGTCACAGAATGAACTGTTGCATGGCTGAACTAATCCATTATGACGTCATAATTAGTTTCCCGTACTTTACAGCTATAATATTGAATTATGTATAAATTGAAGCATTTTCATGGCAATACATTTGAAATTATCATTTGAAGAGTAATCCTAATACCCATATAGATATATAAATAGATATTCAATTTAATATCATGTGAAAGAAGAGGCCAAGAATACCTTTTCTGAAGGAAATTTTGGAAAAATGTAGGCTCCTTTCACTCACTATAGATCTTTGCCTTTTAAAACGTCCGACTCAGTGTGTTATATTCAAACCTTCAAGTCATCTTATGTTTTTTACTAAATTAATACATATATACATCAGTATTTATTAGGACATGATAACACTAAGAAGTAATGCAAACTTTTGTTGATGTGTCTATATCATTATCCTTTAAGAAATTATATAGTAGGTTAGGTAATAAAACATTTATTTCATGACAACTTGCAGTCATGAAATAAGTGTATACTGTTTATTCCTATATAAAATATAATATCATCAGTCTATTTGTATATCTGCCTTTTTTTCTTGTCTTTATTTCTGATGAGGTCATTAAATTATGTCTTCTGAAATTTTACAGGTATATGCTGGAACTAAAAGATGAACAGGAAGTGGAATTTGCCAACAAAGTTGTGGGATTAGCTAAGGCAGCTGGTTGTCAGGTAATGTTGTTAGGTTATGGGATAAGCTAAAGCAGCTGATTATCATGTAATGTTGTTAAGTTGTGGGATTAGCTAAGGTAGCTGATTTTCAGGTAATGTTGTTAAGTTGTGGGATTAGCTAAGGCAGCTGGTTGTCAGGTAATGTTGTTAAGTTCTTGGATTAGCTAAGACAGGTGATTGTCAGGTAATGTTGTTAACTTGTGGGATTAGCTGTGGCAGCTAGATGCCAGGTAATGTTGTTAATTTATGGGATTAGCTAAAGCAGCTGATTGTCAGGTAATGTTGTTAAGTTGTGGGATTGGCTAAGGCAGCTGATTGTCAGGTAATGTTGTTAAGTTCTGGGATTAGCCAAGGCATCTGGTTGTCAGGTAATGGTGTTTAGTTGTGGGATTAGCTAGGTAGCTGAATGTCAGGTAATGTTGTTAAGTTATGGGATTAGCTAAGGCAGCTGATTGTCAGGTAATGTTGTTAAGTTGTGGGATTAGCTAAGGCAGCTGATTGTCAGGTAATGTTGTTAAGTTCTGGGATTAGCCAAGGCATCTGGTTGTCAGGTTATGGTGTTTAGTTGTGGGATTAGCTAGGTAGCTGATTGTCTGGTAATGTTGTTAAGTTATGGGATTAGCTAAGGCAGCTGATTGTCAGTTAATTGTATAGTCATAGGGTAAGCAAAAACAACTGTTTGTCAGTAAATTGTATAAAGTCATAGGGTAAGTAAAGGCAACTGGTTGTCAGGTAAGTCGCAAGCTTAGCTAAAGCACTTGGTTGTCAGGTAATTATATAACAGTGCAGGGTTAGCTAAGGCAATGGGTTGTCAGGTTATGAAGTAAACTTGTAGGGTAAGCTACAGCAAACAGTTATATAGTAATCTCAATAAGTTGGACTAGTTGTCTGGTAATTAGTGTAATAGGAATTTGGTCACTGGCCTAATAATCACAGCACCAAATTGTGTAACAGGTAAGGAGAAAATGTACAGCTGGACCGAGAATCAAACACAGGTAAGGAGAAAATGTACAGCTGGATCGAGAATCAAACACAGGTAAGGAGAAAATGTACAGCTGGATGGAGAATCAAACACAGGTGAGGAGAAAATGTACAACTGGACCGAGAATCAAACACAGGTAAGGAGAAAATGTACAACTGGACCGAGAATCAAACAGAGGTAAGGAGAAAATGTACAGCTGGACCGAGAATCAAACACAGGTAAGGAGAAAATGTACAACTGGACCGAGAATCAAACATTGGACCCCTTCATCACTAGACAGGTGCTCTACCTACTGAGTTACCCTGGTCTGATATCCATGGCCCAAGTCACTACATTAATAGGTTAAGTCTTAGGGTTAGACACAATTGGTGTTTTGGGTAATTCTGTAAAGTTTAAGTCTAGCTATTTAAGCAGGTGATTGACTGGATTCCTGTATAGGCTCAACATAAAGCAACTGTTTATCAGGTCATTCAGTTGTAGGTTATCAATAGTTATGTCAGGAGTACTGCTAAGTTTTGAGGTAAGTCAACACAGCTCATTATTATGTAATTTAGATCTCTTGCAAGCTACTGGATTATGGAAAAAAGTTATAAATTAAAATCAATGTGATGTACACATAATATAAAGATAAAATCACAAACCCTTACTCAGGACAGTAAACTTTAATCAGCTGGCTTTATTGTCTACATTTCTGATTTACTGAGGTATGTCTTTTGTTGTATTGAAATAGTTTAATCTTATTTTTGTTTTCTTTTTAGGATCCAGGAAACTTTGATGCTAAATCATCAAATGTCATCACCTTTAAATATGAGCGTCCCTCCTCCTGATAGTCATTGGATTTAAGTTTCATTATCATTTTCATTCTAAGAAGACCTTTATTTATTTATTGACAGTGATATCATTTCAAGTTTTAATAGGAATTTTGTTCATCCTTACAAGCCATGGTATTAACTTTAAAAAGTTAAAAATATTCTTTATCAAAGATCAGAATATTGTATTTGCAATAAAAATGTTGTCTTGTTCCCTTATTCGTTGTTATTTTTATATTAAAAAACACTGCCTAGGCTGACAGACAATTAATTGAATGACAAACTTGAATGGACTGACAGGCATTGTCTGGGATGACACACATTGACAGGGCTGACACTGAGTGGGCCCTGAGTGGACAGAAATTATCTGCGCTAACATTGACTGGGCTGACAAACTTGAATGGACTGACAGACACTGTCTGGGATGATACACATTGACAGGGCTGATACTGAGTAAGCCCTGAGTGGACAGAAATTATCTGCGCTAACATTGACTGGGCTGACAGACTGTTTGGGATGACAGACACTGTCTAGGCTGACTGATGTTGTCTTGGCTGACAAACACTGCCTTGGCTGACAGACATTGACTGGGTTGACAGACATTATCTAGGCTGACAGACACTGTCTTGGCTGACTGATATTGTCTGGACTGGTTGATATTGTCTTGACTGACAGACACTGTGACTTGACTGACATTGACTTGACTTACAGACATTGACTGGACTGACAGACACTACCTTGACTGACAGACATTGACAAGGCTGACAGACACTGCCTTGACTGACATTGACTGATAGAGACACAATCTGGGCTGACAGACATTGACTTGGCTGACAGACATTATCTGGGCTGACTTGACTTGGATGACACTGTCGTTACTCACTGACTCCCCAGACTTGACAGGGTGACTTGCCAATGACATCACTTTTAAAATATAAGTAATCAGAGATTATATAGCATCTATAAATGATCATAGTTTTACACATTCATAGCACAGGTACTTGTGGACAGGACCCCCCCCCCCCCCCCCCGATATTGAACCCCGGGACTTGGACATTTTTTTCACAAATTATATTTATTGCACTTATTCATCGTGTGTACCATAGGAAAAAAATCGTGAAAACCCAAAAATAATCGTTCCACACAAAAAATACCCCACTATACATTATAAGAGAGACTTTCTCTCTTATAATGTATAGTGGGGTATTTTTTGTGTGGAACGATTACTTTGGGGTTTTCACGATTTTTTCCTATGGTACACACGATGAATAAGTGCAATAAATATAATTTGTGAAAAAAATGTCCAACAAGTCCCGGGGTTCAATATCGGGGGGGGGGGGGGGGGGGGGGGTGGTTCCTGTCCACAAGTACCTGTGATTCATAGTGTCTGTCAGAGGGAGCATGGATGTTTATATATACCACCATCTTGGTACATTGATGATTTGGAAAGGAAATTTATTCAGTTATGTGCAAGAATCTTGATGAATTTTATAGAGATTGTCAGTCTAGCTTGGTCACATGTTCAAATCGGCAATTAATCTCTTATATGAGTTCAATATTATGAATCTTAGTCAAGCTGATAATTGTACAGTTTAACTTTGGTATCTTGAACGACAGGGTTGGGTTCAGGTTCAACATGTCCAATAACAGGAACACGTCCAAGTGTCCTGACATTATGCATTTCAAACTTCAGTATCTCAAACACTCATCTGAAATATTTCAAAATTATTTGACTTGTTCCAAATATCTCCAATTAAGGTAAACAATACAGATCTTCACACATATAACAACAGTAAAGAAATATGATGCGATATATAAATTATATAATATTATTTACTGTTTAAAACAAATACAAATATTTATTGCACAAGATAACATAGTCCACATCACAATCAGCACACGTATACAGAATATTCCGCACGAGTGAAGCTGGGTCAATTACTGGTGTCTGGTTCTATGAGGGGCTGCTGTTTCCTTCCAATGTTGGCAGAGTCTTTATATATTACTGGCCCCTTGCTTTTCACAAGCTTCTATAACTTGTTGTAGGTTTGTATCAAATAAATCACATCTGTAATAAATGACATTAGGCTAAATCAATGAGAAATTTAACCAATGGTTGCTTATAACTTGTAAGTTTGTATCAAATAAATAAATTTATCAATTATAATACACAAGCTGTTAATCAATTAACAATGTTTGAGGGTGTTTGGGCTACATTTAAAACCAAGGCCATTATAACATTAGGCAGTGTGCAGTCAAAACCTGGAGATTGTTAGGTGTGAATTTCTTACTATGTCGAGATATATAGGGTCATCAATATGTAACAAACAGCCATCAGACAAAAACTTATGTTTAGCAGAGTAGAAAACTGTCCCAATGTCAACATACACCAGGTAAATTTTGCTCTTTGGATTATGAATATACATCAAGATAAGCAAGTAGTAGACAATATTGAGGTCTTCATACACAAGTTTTTGCAAATTATTTATTAATTAAGGAAATACCAATGGGATCGTGGACAGACATTGAATATCCCAGGTTGTTGACCTATCTGATGTCGAGATACCGAAATTTACCAGTAAATACATAGTGCCTTACTTCATTTAACAGTGAATACAGACACTTACCGTACTGGCATATCTACAGAATAGAATGGGTTTTTTAGGGCAAAGTCAGAAAACACCTCATACAGCTTCCGTAACAATATATCAACCCCTCCTTGTCGTGGGTCTGTTAGGGCAATAAATTTGATTCCTGCAAAATAAAAACTTTTAGTTTTCCACCATATTCTGACAAAACATAAGTAAATCTTACCTTACTTTGTCAGGCATGACAAAAATAAGCAGAAAAACCTGACCAAAAGTAAAATCCTCTTTAAATCAATTAAGTAATGAAATATGTTTACAAGTATTAGATCTAGTTATAACATTTGAAGGCCAGATCTCTAACACCCTGTAGAAGACTGTACCTGTCATTGTCTGGTAGCAGTGTAATTTAAATCCATCTGTTTCCAGGACTTCAATGCCCGAGGAGTGGGGCTCAGGGGATAGCTGGGAGCCAATGGCAAACAATCTACAATACAGATTTAAAATTATGAAGGTTATTAATCAGATTTATTTGTATTTTGTAAATTTAACAAATAGCAGAGACTTTTTCAGACATTTTTACCTCAATTCTGTAAATATGTTCCACTTTATATTAAATATTTTAACATTTGTTCCGTACAGACCATCATGGTCGTTATTACTCACGAATGAAACATACTGCCCAGCATAATTCGCTCGTTGGTGGTGAGCTTTGTCCGACCAAACTTAAGGTTGATTGGGTAATTCTGGGGGGAATTTATGATTTCCATGGCATCTTTTCCATCACTTTGAAGAAACCTTCCTTCCACAGGCACTCCATTTATTGCCAAAAGTGTATGTCCCACTAGAAACAGAAAGATTGTGTTATATAGCTGGTAATTGGCTTATCTGCTCTATTCACAAACTGAACACCTACAGTTAATAAAACATCCAACAATTGGATCCAACATGTATGCATGTCTTTGGGAGACTGTAACAGTCAATAACCCATCAGTTGTAATGGCTTAGGTCAAATCGTTTGCATTTGACAGATTGTTAAAGTTTAAAGCGCATAGACACAATTGTATGGCACGCCAAATTCACTAAAATGAGCTAATCATAGTTTCACAGTTGATAAACTAGGTTTATCGACTGTAAACTATAGTTTACAGACCGTAAACTATAGTTAACGATGATAATCTATATTTCACATATGTAAACTATAGTTTACACGATAATCTATGTTTCACAAGCGTAAACTATAATTAACACGGAAAACAATCATTTGCTACTGCAAAATATAGTTTATCTGATAAATATAGTTTCACGATTTGTAAACTATGATTTACAACTCTAAACTATACTTAACAAATGTAAATTATAGTTTAGGCTTTGTAAAGTATACTTTACAGACATACAAAGCGCCAAATTCACAAAAATGCGATAAACATAGTTTTACACTTGAGAAACACAGTTTACGAACAGAATCTCTTATTTTGTATCGGAGATGCACAATTTTCTGTGAAACTAGATTTCACGACTCTAAACCATAGTTTACGATCAAAACTATAGTTAACAATAGTTTTTTTTTTTTTGTAAATTATAGATCGGCTAATCCTAGTTACAGCATTATAAGATTTTGCTATATAACGACAATTGTTGTTAAATATATATGCATGTATATTTCTTGTTGGCGTTATAAGTAAATGTTCTATTATTTTAAAGCAAATCCAGTTGGAAATAAAAAGAAAAATGACTGGAAAATTATTAAAATTTTATTTTTAGGTCACCGGAGTCACTCAGGTGACCTATTGCTATCTGTTTTCGTCCATTGTCATCCGTCGTGCGTCGTCCGTAAACTTTTGAACATTTTCAGCTTCTTCTCTTGAACCACTGAACCAATTTCAACCAATTTTGGCATATAGCATCAATGGGTGAAAGGGTACAAAAATTGTGAATTTCATGGTCCCTGCCCCCCTGGGGCCTGAGGGGTGGGGCTAAAACCATCAAAATTAGTGCTATCTTTAAAAATCTTCTTCTTTACTCCTGGACATCAAGCAGTCAAACTGTTGGCATGATTGTAATAAGCATTGAGCCCTCTACCAAAATTGTGAAATTCATGGCCCTAGGGTCAGGGGTTCTGGTGCTAGGGCGGGGCTAGATAGATCATATAGTGAAAGTGCATTATTTCTTTGAAAATCTTCTAATGTACTCCTGGGTATTATTTAAACAAATTAAATACATAGTTATGATAAGCAAGGGTGACTCTACCAAAATTGTGAAATTCATAGCCCCAGGGTCAGGGGTTCTTGGCTAGGGTGGGGCTATAAAGATCATATATTGAAAGTGCATTATTTCTTTGAAAATCTTCTTCTCTACTCCTGGGTATTATTTAAACAAATGAAATACATAGTTATGATAAGAAAGGATGCCTCTTCCAAAATTGTGAAATTCATGGCCCAGGGATCAGGGGTTCTGGTGTTAGGGTGGGGCTATATAGATCCTATAGTGAAGGTGAATTATTTCTTTGAAAATCTTCTTCTCTGCCCCTGGGTATTATTTAAACAAATTAAATACATAGTTATGATAAGCAAGAGTGACTCTACCAAAATTGTGAAATTCATAGCCCCAGGGTCAGGGGTTCTGGTGCTAGGGCGGGGCTATATAGATCATATATGAAAGTGCATTATTTCTTTGAAAATATTCTTTTCTGCTCCTGGGTATTATTTAAACAAATTAAATACATAGTTATGATAAGCAAGAGTGACTCTACCAAAATTGTGAAATTCTTGCCCCAGGGTCAGGGGTTCTGGTGCTAGGGTGGAGCTATATAGATTATATAGTGAAAGTGCATTATTTCTTTGCAAATCTTCTTCTCTGCCCCTGGGTATTATTTAAACAAATTAAATACATAGTTATGATAAGAAAGGATGCCTCTTCCAAAATTGTGAAATTCATGGCCCAGTAATCAGGGGTTCTGGTGTTAGGATGGGGCTATATAGATCCTATAGTGAAGGTGAATTATTTCTTTGAAAATCTTCTTCTCTGCCCCTGGGTATTATTTAAACAAATTAAATACATAGTTATGATAAGCAAGAGTGACTCTACCAAAATTGTGAAATTCTTGCCCCAGGGTCAGGGGTTCTGGTGCTAGGGTGGAGCTATATAGATTATATAGTGAAAGTGCATTATTTCTTTGAAAATCTTCTTCTCTACTCCTGGGTATTATTTAAACAAATTAAATACATAGTTATGATAAGCAAGGATGCCTCTTCCAAAATTGTGAAATTCATGACCCAGTAATCAGGTGTTCTGGTGTTAGGATGGGGCTATATAGATCCTATAGTGAAGGTGAATTATTTCTTTGAAAATCTTCTTTTCTGCCCCTGGGTATTATTTAAACAAATTAAATACATAGTTATGATAAGCAAGAGTGACTCTACCAAAATTGTGAAATTCATAGCCTTAGGGTCAAGGGTTCTGGTGAAAAAAAAGGGGGGGGGGGGGAGGCTCTGTTGATTATATAGTGAAAAAGCAAAATTTCTTTGAAAATATTCTTTTCTGTTCTTGGTTAAAAAGCAAAGAAGCTAAGTGTATAGTTATGATGAGCAAGAGTGCTTCTTCCAGAGTAGTGAATTGCATGACACCTGGGTCAGATGTGCTGGTGTAAGGGTGGGGCTCTTGATAATATAGTGAAAATGCATTAATTCTATTAAATAGTCCTGTCTACCCTTAGTGTTAAGCAGATAAACAAAGTGATTACTTATGATGAGCAAACTTCTGGTCCCAGGGTGAGAGGATCTGGTGTTTCTTGCTGGGGAGGGGGGGGGGGGGGGAGGGGCTCTATTGATAATAGAGTGAATCTGTAATAAAAATGCATTATTTCTTTAAAAATCTTCTCCGCACCTGGGCATATCAGAGGCAAAAAGAGTAAAAGTTTTAATAAGGAAGAGTATTTTTACCAGATTTTTGAACACCTGGACCATTTGGTCAAGTGTTCTGGTCCTGGCCAGGGCTCTATTAATTTGTATTCTACTGAGAGGAGTTATTCCCCTTTGCCATTTACTATTGATAATTAAAGCTGAACATGATTCGTAAATGCAATGTGTCCGCCATTTTTGTTCGGATTCTCGCTACATCTGAGGACCCCTATATAAAGGGCCTGACTTGGACACTGTTCAGTATAATCAGTCGACACCGGTGTAGACGGACGTATGCTATACAGCACTCGGTAGCAACAAAAATAACTAATATCTCGTCTAATACAAAAGAAACTTACAATTATAGTTGTACAGGTCAGTGCAGTATACAAACAAACATAGATACACGTAACTAAAATAAAATGTAAACAAAGGTAATGCAAGATAACCAGCACGAACACGGGTTGCCATTCCACGCCGATACCCGTGACAATAAAGCAGTCAGGTGTAACGAATCTGAAGAGTATACCCTGGTGTTGATGTATCGTAGATATAATATCGAAAATGGTGTATGCCTATTTACGAGTCGTGTTCAGCTTTAATCACTGTAAGTAATGTACTTGAAAGGTTAATGGAATAAGAGAATTATGCAAGAGTGTTTATTGTATAATACATAAGGACTTTCATAGTTTTAATGATCAGATATACTTGTAAGTAATAGATAAATAAAAATGAGACAAAAATAACTTGTCTTTTTAAATGTTCATCAAAGACCAAGAGAAGCCAATGTAAGAGATTTTAACAAGGAATTAAAATAGTACAGAAGCACTGATAGTTTGCTATTTAATATACTGTATGGTGATAGTGATAAATGGGGAACAGATTAGAATCTAATTTATGAACTGTTAATGAATACTAGACTAATTATTTTGTTGATCCTGATCACCCTATTTTTCTTGCTTTTGGGCAACAAAGCTTCACCTTTCAGTTCATTTTATACTCTATGGATCCTCTAAATTGTTGTATTATACTCAGGTGACCGTTAAGGCCCTTGGGCCTCTTGTTTTTATTTAAAAGAGAAAAATAGAGACCGAAATGCATGATCTGTCATTAATAAAATACATGTATATCTTATATTCATCTGTAAATAAAGACATAACACAGTACATGTAACATTGCAGGCGCGGAATTTATTTTTCAACAACCGAATTTTCTTCATACATAAATAAAAGTGGCCTTTCACGGAACAAACACAACAAATATTTGGGACTTCTCCCTCATTCTCTCTCTCTTAAATTCAAAGGAGGACGTTGAAACCCCCACAACCCTATCTATATCCGCCACTGCATTTCCTCTCTTTCAGTTTCTTTGTTTTGGTGATGTGATGTGGCGGGAAAATGCTTGGCACATTGTAAAACGCGCTTCACCCTCCTCTGCTTGAGCAAAAATCTCGTAATATTCTGTCTTTTAAAAAAATTAAAATTTTATCATATTTCTAAAAATTTCCCCATAGGAAATGTATATATACACGACATTTTAAAACAAATACAATTAATCCTGTTTAAATAGAGAAAGTAATATTGATTATATATAACTCGGTCTTTGCTTTAGATAATGCCCAACACGTGTCCTTAATATTCTCCGCACTGATAAAACCAGAGACATATACCCCATTATTGCTTCTCGCGATTGGTGCCGCGAAATTTCGAATTGAAAACTATCGTTAACAGGTGTTTAGATTCATAAACTATATTTAACAACTCCTAACTATAGTTTACGAGTGTGAATTATAGTTTATTACGATAAACTATGATTGGCAAATGTGAATCATAGTTTAGCTCTCAAAACTATAGTTTACGATCGATAAGTATAGTTTACGTCTGTTAAATATAGTTTGTGAGTATAAATGACAGTTAACTATAGTTTACAACCGAAATCTATGTTTAACGAATGTAAAACATAGTTTATCTGATAAATATAGTTTCACGATTTGTGAAACTATGATTAACAACTCTTAACTATAGTTCACGATTGTAAATTATAGTTTACAGATGTGAATCTATGTTTATCAACAAAATCTATTGTTAACGTTTAATTACAGACAGATAAACTTAGATTAGCATTCGTAAACTATAGTTAACAACCGTTAAATATAGTTTTATAGATGAAAACTATAGTTAACGAATCGTTAACTATAGTTCACGGTTTGTAAACTATAGTTTACACTCGATAAACCTAGTTTATCAACTGTGAAACTAAGTTTCGCTAATTTTTGTGAAATTGGCGTGCCATACAATTGCATTGCCATTTTCTTTGAATGACCCTCAAAAGAATGGGGTGGGTTAATGGAAACATGCTGTTAAGAGATAAACTTTCTTCACAGCCAGTTTCAATAGCAGGCAAGAACAAACTGTTTTGAGACTTTAATAACATTAATATGTTTATCATTGCAAATTTCTGTATCAGAAGTCTAGTATCAAATCACCTTTGATTCCATCCCTTTCACCAAATGCTACGACCAGTTTCTCATCGTGTTGTTTAAGAACAAGCTCTAGTGGAAAACTGAAAGTTTTCTCTACTTCTGGCCTCTGTGTGTAGTGATCATATTGAAAAATCAATCCCCCAGCTTTGTTTATAATAAAAATACTAAATATTCCCATGATAATGATGATTGTTCTCCATTGAGATTTACACGTACCTTCTTAACTTAGAGAGTTCTACTTCACGGCCCACAACTCCGGAGGTTTTATTGTTACAAAAAGCACTGCAGACCACCGTTTAAGAATTTCATGAAAAATGTAAGTTATTGGATACTTCACAATTTTGTTAATGATAGAATGCTTAAAAATATGCAACGGTGGATGTAGTTTACGTTTAATTGTCGAAAAAATGTATTAACTTTATTGAATATTTTGTTTTCAATCGTTGTCGTTATTAGTCATAGAGGATGTGACGTCATCTTTTTGTTGACATTTTTTTTGCTACATGTGATTTCCAAATACACATACGCTACATTTTTTGAAGAATGTCTTTTTAAATTTAGATAATGTAATCAATGTAAAGAATTGAGTATTATAAAGCACCAGGGACCTCTGTTTGAAGGATTTCTTACAGTTGAACATTAATGCTCATGCAGAGCTGATGAGAATATACTATTATTAAGGCTAAAAATACATGCTTGAGTTGGTTGTTTGAAGTTTGATTGCCTTGTTTACTCAACACATACTGATTGTTTGTATGGTATGTTTACAATCCCAGATAATGTGTGGTTTTTTTCTATGCAGCAGTACAATATGACAACTATTGTCCTGGCAGCTTGATAGCTGGCCTGTCTACTTTCTTATTATATACTATCAAATGTTTTAATTCAAATCAAGTCTTTATGTTTGCATAAGATTATAATTAAAAGATATATTATACAGTGTTTCACACCTATCTGGACTGCTAGCTCGAATCATATTATATGATTGTGATCTCTGGTGGTCCGTGAGACAGCTCTATCATTCCCGGTTGGTAATGCACCTGACTAGAGTTTAGGGAGCCTGGGTTTTGAATCCTGGTCTGGTCCATAACATTTTCCTCCTTTTTATTACACATGCATTAATTTAATCTCGACCAAACAGTGAAAAATGTACATGTGTACTAGCTGGCAAACAATAAAAAGTTTGAAGTATAATGACAAGAAGACTTATTAAATTTGTTTTCTAATCAATTTGCCCATGCAAATATACCCCAGTATGCAAGCATCATTTTTGATTTGCATATAATGGAGGAACAGCTAGCTCAGATTATCAACCTAACATTTATGCATGGAGGATGCAAGGAGTATATATATTCAGACACCTTGACAATTAGTTAATGTGCTTTTGGACCAGGGCGTGGTATAATTGCATGTACATGGCTGAAAGATGACTATGCAGTACATGTTTTTCTAATGTCCCTATTCTTCCCTATAGCCATAATTTTTTGCTTCAAGCATTGTAAATAAAATATCTGTACCTAGTCTAATTATTTACCATATATACTTGCCTATAAGTCGGTTTTTTGGGAGTTAATCTTTGGTCCAAAAACCCCTGTCCGACTTATAGGCGAGTTATAAAACTATTGGTATTATAGCGGGTCAATCCCTTTAATGTAAGCTTAAAAAATAAAACCGACTTATAGGCGGACCAACTTATAGGCGAGTATATACAGTAACTGTTTCATGCTTTTAATTGATTCAGAAATATCTTTTTATTTGGAGACAATATAACAGAATTACAATTGTGAGTACATTATACATACAAGTAGTTGAAAACTATTCACAATTAGATACAGAAGAAAAATACATTTATCAAAAAATCCTACTATGAAATATTTATTTTTAGCTGGAAACCCTAAAACACACATGTATGTTCCTTTGGCCTAACTGTATACCAAATATGTATTATAATAGCAGGTATATAGACCAGAAATCGGTGCACACATACTGGCCAGTGATTCATGCTAGTATATAATTTGGTTTAATATTTACACAGGTACAACATTGACAGGATAAATCTAGATCAATACACAACAGCATCAGCCCCTGTGTGCAGCCACTGTGTCTGATCAATTAATTACCCCTAACTAGGTCACTCTTGCAGTGTGTATGGCAACTTAATTGACAGAGTGCTATTTATAGATTCTTAAATCCATTCAATATTTTTAGCTGTTGAACATGTTGAAGGAGAAAATTAGACAGGAGGTACAAGTGATTTCATCAGTTACTATTTATAGACACCTGAGGCATGTTAGCCTGAGGTAGAATTGTCTTTACCTGTACCTGTTCAGTTAAACAGTGAATGGGATATAAAATTCATCATGTTTTCTCATCAGCTATATAATTTTGTACAATTTATTGTAGATTAAAAATGAAGATGTAGCAAAGAAAACTTAGGAACCCAAGCCTGGAGATGATCAGATTGAAATTAACGATAAACAGAGATACTTAAGTCACAAAACAGTAAGTACAGGTAAATTACATTAAATATACATGTACATATGTACATTGGAATTGGTGGATATACACTTAAAGATCAAATTCAGAACCATGCATGTGATGAATGTTTTGGTTCAAGTGTAGAATTCTGTTAAATAATTGATAAAATGTAGAATTTGATAAAAAATCCAGCATTATATAATGTACAAAAAACACTCTGTGTCTAACTTTAAATATGAACTTAGGGATAAGATAAATGTCTTAATTACTGATTGTTTACAGTGCCCCTGCCATGAGTTGATCAGACAGGGAGTTGTGATGGCAGGCTGTGATGCTCCAGGTGCTTGCTATCATGACTATGCTAACGACACAGCTTTGTCTCTGTCACTCAAACAGTTCCAGCTGTCCAAAAATATCGTATGTCAGAAGTGTGGACAGTTTCATGAGCCGTACGGGACTCATCTTTATGACTACCACCAAGCTGTAGATGAAGATCTCATGTGTCAAGTAAGTAGTCACATTTAGTCACCTGTTTGACTAACACCAAATTGTAGATGAAGATTTCATGTGTCAAGTTTGTAGTCACATTTAGTCACCTGTTTGACTACCACCAAATTGTACATGAAGATCTCATGTGTCAAGAAAGTAGTCACATTTATTCAGCTGTTTGACTACCACCAAGCTGTAGATGAAGATCTCATGTGTCAAGTTAGTAGTTACATTTAGTCACCTGTTTGACTACCTCCAAACTGTAGATTAAGATCTCTTGTGTCAAGTAAGTAGTCACATTTAGTCACCTGTTTGACTACCACCAAGCTGTAGATGAAGATCTCATGTGTCAAGTTAGTAGTCACATTTAGTCACCTGTTTGACTACCACCAAGCTGTAGATGAAGATCTCATGTGTCAAGTTAATAGTCACATTTATTCACCTGTTTGACTACCACCAAGCTGTAGATGAAGATCTCATGTGTTAAGTTAGTAGTCACATTTATTCACCTGTTTGACTACCTCCAAACTGTAGATTAAGATCTCTTGTGTCAAGTAAGTAGTTGCATTTAGTCACCTGTTTGACTACCATAAGACTGTGGATGAAGATTTTGTAGCAGATGAGTGTTTACTTTTAGAATTTCTCTGACTATCAATAAGTAGGGATGAAAATGTTTGATGCATCAATTGCATCCATGAAACTCCATTGACAAAGATTTCATTGTAAGAGTTTATTTATTTGTTTAAGTTGTCAAATGCATTAGTAAATCAAGACTTTTAACATTTATATACATATATTCACAATATTCCAATCATTAAATATTCACAGATCTGCCTTCAGCCATTGGTAAATCCTCTGGACACTAAATGTGGCCATACTTACTGCTCAAGGTGCTTGAAGAACTACCTCAAAATCCAGCGACAGTGTCCTGTGGACAGACAGCCCCTGGCTGTTCATGATGTACAGTCATCCAGTATTCTAGTACGACGGTAAGTTTATGATGTACAGTCATCCAGTATTCTAGTGCGACGGTAAGTTCATGATGTACAGTCATCCAGTATTCTAGTGCGACGGTAAGTTCATGATGTACAGTCATCCAGTATTAAGTTCTTGATGTCCAGTCATCCAGACTATTCTAGTGTAAAGGTAAGTTTGAGAACATTATGATATTTACAATGATCTGAAGTGTGTTTCAGATGTTGAGTAGTGGTTTTAGATACATGGTGCAGCATATTCATACATGTATTATTTGTCATTGATCTAGTAATATGAGCAAAAGGGATGAGCAACGTGAAATTGTGCCAGTCGACACACTGCAATTATACATGTATATTACTATACTTGTATTTTATTTGCACAATTTATTAATTGGAAATGTACAGAGTTTATCTGGTACTCATCAAAAGGTCCTAGAAAAATTGCTACTTAGTTACTCTGAAAATATGCAAATCCTGTAGTTACTCTGAAAATATGCAAATCCTATAGTTTTTACGAAAAATTTTTGATATTCAAATAAAATTTACAAACATCAACAAGTATTTTATAGGTGTTTATAGAGTTGTGGCAGGTAGTCAATAAATGGGGTTTGTTTATACCCCGCAGCAGACAAGTAATTCTCTCATATTGTAGTGTGCATCGTTATATACTAAATTAGACTAAATGAACATTTTTAACTTGTGTACTGTTAATTGTGTTAGGCAAGCTACTGGGTACTTAATTGGAGAGAGGAACAATTAACCAGTTACTAGATTTTGTCAATTTTACAACCCTGGTATTTTACTTGAGGATTGTCAGTTTTCAGTTTACCATCATAGCTACTAAAAACAAAATAAAGTCTTGTTAGTTTTATTCTTATTTTAGGTTTTTAACTTTTGATGGACATATCCGATGTAAATACCTGTAACCCACATTATTATGGGGTTAATCCAACTAAACAAAGCTATACAAAGAACGGGGGCACTTTTGATTGGCATTGGGCAGGAATCTGGGCACTTGAAAAGTGAAAATTTTATTGTACTGTCACATGAAGTTTTAGCATTCTTTTGATGTATTGGGTTCCTGTGAAATAAGAAAGGGAAATATTCTCCTGATGTTGTGTTTTAGAAAGTGAAAGATTGTGAATATATGTATAAAAATGTTAAAAGCGCTGATTTAATAGTGCAGTTGGCAACTTAAATAAATAAATAAACTCTTACAATGCTTTGCCAATGGAGTTTCATGGATAACTTAAACAGTATAACAATTGATGCATTAGACATTTTCATCCCTACTTATTGATAGTCATAGAAATTCTAAAGTTCTGCTTTTTTGCACAATGTGCCTCTCAGCTATGTGAAGATTTATGCAAAAGACTTGGTCACCTTTATTTCAATTTCTGGTATACACCCAATCAAGCTGTAAATTTATACATTCATACAAATCTACCATTAATGTTTGCATAAGAACACAAAGGGAAAAAAAGAAGTTTATGTTTAAGAAACTGAGAATGAGATAAAATTATACAATGTACAGTATCAATGATTGAATGAAGAGAAAGAGTTGTTCCCCTTTAACTGCTATCTATACTTTAGTCCAAAGAACAGAGTGAGGTCAATGATTATGTAATAATCAAGGGAAATAACTCTGTTATTATGTCATATTGTAGCTTATTGTCAGGGCAAAAGGTTAATGCCTTATGTTAACATGTTAACACTGAGTGCAGATTTTTATCAGAAATGAATATTAAATAAAAAGAAATAATAAGAGATGAAGGGTCAAAGGACAAGATAAGTATTGAAGAATACAAGCTAAATTAAAACTTACTTTCAGCTTTCACAAAAATATCTGCATCATTTAAATATCTGCATTGTTACACATTTAAAATTTTTCAACATGGATAATGAATTCTCATCCATGACAAATCATGCAGCGCTGCAGTGTATGACTTTGCTTTGAAGTAGAATTAAAAACTGATATAAGCAGATTTATCCCATGTTTACCCCTTTATCCCGTGGATATGACTCATTGGATAATTTTTTTATAATCCACAGTTAAGTGCAGTTGTGACGTCACAATGGTTTTTGCGTTAGCGTGATGACGTAAAATAAAGTAGAGTCCTATATAAAACAGTGTAAAACATTGGTTGTGAAGTATTAAACATGGGATAAAAAGAATCTCCCATGATTTGTAGTTGGATATGACTTTTATCCAACTCGTTGTGTGTTTTTATCCCCTCGCCAAGGCTCGGGGATAAAAAACACACAAATCGTTGGATAAAAATCATATCCAACTACAAATCATGGGAGATCCTATATTTAATCAATTTATATCTGAGAATGAAGTACTGGTATATCTATTTTGATCTTAGAAGGTGTGTTCTGGCCATATTTGAATTTAATATAGAGACATGATTCTAGAAGAATTTCTATTTATTTCTTTTTAAATATGGTGAATCAACTAAATATGCATAGCATGTTATCAGTATTAAATGTAACTTTACTGCCTGTATGAGGTATTTGTCAGTGTCTCATTTTTGTCAAATATAAAAACTCTTTTTATGTATCATTCTAAAATGAGATATTTACAAATTAAACCAAAAGTCTATATGTGAAAAGCAGCTTCTTAAAGACTGCTTGTCATCCTTAGTTACAGTGTCCAATGTCATCCTTAGTTACAGTGTCCAATGTCATCCTTAGTTACAGTGTCCCTTGTCATCCTTAGTTACAGTGTCCAATGTAATCCTTAGTTACAGTGTCCCATGACATCCTTAGTTACAGTGTCCCATGTCATCCTAAGTTACAGTGTCCAATGTCATCCTTAGTTACAGTGTCCAATGTCATCCTTAGTTACAGTGTCCAATGTCATCCTTAGTTACAGTGTCCAATGTCATCCTTAGTTACAGTGTCCAATGTCATCCTTAGTTACAGTGTCCCTTGTCATCCTTAGTTACAGTGTCTAATGTCATCCTTAGTTACATTGTCTAATGTCATCCTTAGTTACAGTGTCCCTTGTCATCCTTAGTTACAGTGTCCAATGTCATCCTTAGTTACAGTGTCCCTTGTCATCCTTAGTTACAGTGTCCCTTGTCATCCTTAGTTACAGTGTCCAATGTCATCCTTAGTTACAGTGTCCCTTGTCATCTTAGTTACAGTGTCCCTTGTCATCCTTAGTTACAGTGTCCAATGTCATCCTTAGTTACATTGTCTAATGTCATCCTTAGTTACATTGGCTAATGTCATCCTTAGTTGCAGTGTCCCTTTTCATCCTTAGTTACAGTGTCTAATGTCATCCTTAGTTACAGTGTCCAATGTCATCCTTAGTTACAGTGTCTAATGTCATCCTTAGTTACAGTGTCCCTTGTCATCCTTAGTTACAGTGTCCCTTTTCATCCTTAGTTACAGTGTCCAATGTCATCCTTAGTTACAGTGTCCAATGTCATCCTTAGTTACAGTGTCTAATGTCATCCTTAGTTACAGTGTCCCTATTCATCCTTAGTTACAGTGTCCCTTGTCATCCTTAGTTACAGTGTCCCATGTAATCCTTAGTTACAGTGCCCCATGTCATCCTTAGTTACAGTGTCCCTTTTCATCCTTAAATACAGTGTCCAATGTCATCCTTGGTTACAGTGTCCAATGTCATCCTTAGTTACTTTGTCCCTTGTCATCCTTGGTTAGAGTGTCCAATGTCATCCTTAGTTACTTTGTCCCTTGTCATCCTTGGTTAGAGTGTCCAATGTCATCCTTAGTTACAGTGTCTAATGTCATCCTTATTTACAGTGTCCCATGTAATCCTTACTAACAATGTCATCCTTAGTTACAGTGTCCCTTGTCATCCTTAGTTACAGTTTCCAATGTCATCCTTAGTTACAATATCCCTTGCCATTCTTAGTTACAGTGTCCAATGTCATCCTTAGTTACAGTGTCCAATGTCATCCTTAGTTACAGTGTCCCATGTAATCTTTAGTTACAGTGTTCCTTGTCATCCATAGTTACAGTGTCCCTTGTCATCCTTAGTTACAGTGTCCCTTGTCATCTTAGTTACAGTGTCCCTTGTCATCCTTAGTTACATTGTCCAATGTCATCCTTAGTTACATTGTCTAATGTCATCCTTAGTTACATTGTCTAATGTCATCCTTAGTTACAGTGTCCCTTTTCATCCTTAGTTACAGTGTCCAATGTCATCCTTAGTTACAGTGTCCCTTGTCATCCTTAGTTACAGTGTCCCATGTAATCTTTAGTTACAGTGTTCCTTGTCATCCATAGTTACAGTGTCCCTTGTCATCCTTAGTTACAGTGTCCCTTGTCATCTTAGTTACAGTGTCCCTTGTCATCCTTAGTTACATTGTCCAATGTCATCCTTAGTTACATTGTCTAATGTCATCCTTAGTTACATTGTCTAATGTCATCCTTAGTTACAGTGTCCCTTTTCATCCTTAGTTACAGTGTCCAATGTCATCCTTAGTTACAGTGTCCCTTGTCATCCTTAGTTACAGTGTCCCTTGTCATCATCCCTAGTTACAGTGTCCCTTGTCATCCTTAGTTACAGTGTCCAATGTCATCCTTAGTTACAGTGTCTAATGTCATCCTTAGTTACAGTGTCCCTTTTCATCCTTAGTTACAGTGTCCCTTTTCATCCTTAGTTACAGTGTCCAATGTCATCCTTAGTTACAGTGTCCCATGTAATCCTTAGTTACAGTGCCCCATGTCATCCTTAGTTACAGTGTCCCTTGTCATCCTTAAATACAGTGTCCAATGTCATCCTTGGTTACAGTGTCCAATGTCATCCTTAGTTACTTTGTCCCTTGTCATCCTTGGTTAGAGTGTCCAATGTCATCCTTAGTTACAGTGTCTAATGTCATCCTTAGTTACAGTGTCCAATGTCATCCTTAGTTACAGTGCCCCATGTAATCCTTAGTTACAATGTCATCCTTAGTTACAGTGTCCCTTGTCATCCTTAGTTACAGTTTCCAATGTCATCCTTAGTTACAATATCCCTTGCCATTCTTAGTTACAGTGTCCAATGTCATCCTTAGTTACAGTGTCCAATGTCATCCTTAGTTACAGTGTCCCATGTAATCCTTAGTTACAGTGCCCAATGTCATCCTTAGTTACAGTGTCCCTTGTCCTCCTTAGTTACAGTGTCCAATGTCATCCTTAGTTACAGTGTCCCATGTAATCCTTAGTTACAGTGCCCCATGTCATCCTTAGTTACAGTGTCCCTTGTCATCCTTAGTTACAGTGTCACTTTTCATCCTTAGTTACAGTGTCCAATGTCATCCTTAGTTACAGTGTCCCTTGTCATCCTTAGTTACAGTGTTCTTTGTCATCCTTAGTTACAGTGTCCCTTTTCATCCTTAGTTACATTGTCCAATGTCATCCTTAGTTACAGTGTCCCTTTTCATCCTTAGTTACAGTGTCTAATGTCATCCTTAATTACAGTGTCCAATGTCATCCTTAGTTACAGTGTCTAATGTCATCCTTAGTTACAGTGTCCCTTGTCATCCTTAGTTACAGTGTCCCTTGTCATCCTTAGTTACAGTTTCCAATGTCATCCTTAGTTACAGTGTCCAATGTCATCCTTAGTTACAGTGTCCCTTGACATCCTTATTTACGTCAGCAGACTTGATGATCATTATTTTGCAAATGTAGGTATTATTCTGATGTCTTGTTATAAAAAAGCATCAGTAGAAGTAATTCCATTTCAACACTATAAAATGATATGTGTAAAATGAGTTATCTTTTAAAGGTTTTTAAGATGTATTATTTTTAAAGTTAATGTGATACTTTTGTGTTTTTTTAAATCAAAGTTTAAATGAGCCCTTTGTGCTTTAAGGAATTGGTTCACATCACTCCACTTGACTGACCAACTATTCAGTATCTTTTGGAACCATTTATCTACAGAGAATGTGTGGTTATTTGCATAAATGGCAGAACTAAAAAAGGATAAAAAGATTAATTAAATTATCTAATGATTACATAGAGATTATCACTATGGTTGATTGGAGGACAGTAGAAGCAAATTTTAGGTGATCTATTGATTGATGTAATACCCTACACTTACTGAACATTCATACCAGGCATTGATAATGAAATCAATTTCCAGACACTAACCTTCCTCAGCGGTATCGCTGTTCATTAACCAATCTCTTGGATGTCAATGGAGTGCATCCACAAAGGCTTTAGGAATGCTGTATGCAGTTTGTATGAATGAGGAATTATCCCTTGACACACAATAATCTGTTTTTCAGAGCTAATTTTTGACCATGATTTTTTGCTTCAGATTGCTTAAGAAGAGAGAACCTTGGCTAGTGGTAGAGAATGTACATGTATTTAAAAATTAACTCTATACACACCAGCAATCTGCTTTTGAGAATTCATGCTTGATTGTGGTAATTTGATATGTACATTATTGTCTTGATTGTAAACAAGGTTTGAATTATGAGTACTAGCTTGTATTTTGGTATTTAGTCATTTTCTTGATGAGATTTACCATCCATATTTCAACATAAGTATCTCTCACTTCTTCTAGAAGTGGGGATATACTAGTATATGAAACCAGAGCAGATACAGGTTTCAGAATTATAATACAATGAAGAAACTATTAGGCATGTTTTTTCCTGGCAGTAAAAATAAAACCATATTGATTTTGTCTTAAGTTAAAAAGAGAGATTACTCAGATGAGCTATTGATTTGGTATTCAATGCTTTCTGACTTTTAAGAAAGCCAAAAAATGCACAAACAGATAATGGAGTTAAAGCTTGGATTCTCCTGGTTATAGAGGCTCAGTGTACCAATGACCGCCCAGTAAATGCTGTCCAGTAAACAATTGTATCATTTCCTGGTTGTAGGACTGTCTATCATTTTCTGGTTGTAGAGGCTGTCTGTCCAGTAAACAATTGTATCATTCTCTGGTTGTAGAGGCTAAGTCTCTCTAGTAAACAATTGTATCATTCTCTGGTTGTAGAGGCTGTCTGTCCAGTAAACAATTGTATCATTCCCTGGTTGTAGAGGCTGTCTATCCAGTAAACAATTGTATCATTTCCTGGTTATAGAGGCTGTCCGTCCAGTAAACAATTGTATTATTCCCTGGTTGTAGAGGCTAAGTCTCTCTTGTAAACAATTGTATTATTCCCTGGTTTTAGAGGCTGTCTATCCAGTAAACAATTGTATCATTTCCTGGATATAGAGGCTCAGTGTACCAATATCTGCACAGTAAATGCTGCCCAGTAAACAATTGTATCATTTGCTGTTTGTATAGGCTAAATCTCCCCAGTAAACATTTTGTATCATTCCATGATTGTAGGACTGTCTGTCCAGTAAACAAATGTATCATTCCCTGGTTGTAGAGGCTGTCTGTCCAGTAAACATTTTGTATCATTCCCTGGTTGTAGAGGCTGTCTGTCCAGTAAACAATTGTATCATTCCGTGGTTATAGAGGCTGTCTGTCCAGTAAACAATTGTATCATTCCCTGGTTTTAGAGGCTGTCTGTCCAGTAAACAATTGTATTATTCCCTGGTTGTGGAGGCTGTCTGTCTAGTAAACATTTTGTATCATTCCCTGGTTGTAGAGGCTGTCTGTCCAGTAAACAATTGTATCATTCCGTGGTTATAGAGGCTGTCTGTCCAGTAAACAATTGTATCATTCCCTGGTTTTAGAGGCTGTCTGTCCAGTAAACAATTGTATTATTCCCTGGTTGTAGAGGCTGTCTGTCTAGTAAACAATTGTATCATTCCCTGGTTGTAGAGGCTGTCTGTCCAGTAAACAATTGTATCATTCCCTGGTTGTAGAGGCTGTCTGTCCAGTAAACAATTGTATCATTCCCTGGTTGTAGAGGCTAAGTCTCCCAGTAAACAATTGTATCATTCCCTGGTTGTAGAGGCTGTCTGCCTAGTAAACAATTGTATCTTTCTCTGGTTGTAGAGGCTGTCTGTTCTGACGGTGAGTAAACAATTGTATCTTTCCTTGGTTGTAGAGGCTGTCTGTCCAGTAAACAATTGTATCATTCCCTGGTTGTAGAGGCTAAGTCTCCCAGTAAACAATTGTATCATTCCCTGGTTGTAGAGGCATCTGCCTAGTAAACAATTGTATCTTTCTCTGGTTGTGGAGGCTGTCTGTCCAGTAAACAATTGTATCATTCCCTTGTTGTAGCAGCTGTCTGTCCAGTAAACAAATGTATCATTCCCTGGTTGTAGAGGCTAAGTCTGCCCAGTAAACAATTGTATCATTCTCTGGTTATAGGCACTTTCTATCCAGTAAACAATTGTATCATTCTCTGGTTTTAGAGGCTGTCTGTCCAGTAAACATTTGTATCATTCCCTGGTTGCTTCCTGTTCAGTTAGCAATTGTATAATTCTCTGGTTGTAGAGGCTTAGTTTCCCCAGTATACAATTGTATCACTCCCTTTTGCTAGCGTGTAGAGAGAGACAGTGCATTGTGATGTCACATTTTTTTTTCACCTGGATGAAGTCAGGTGTACGGAAATTTACACTCAACTTTGTAACCAGTCAAAGCTCATGTTACAAGCTAGATAGGAAATAAAGTAAATGTATGTGTACGTAGTAAATTATACACACTTCTCAATATATTTCATAGAGAATACAAGTCAACTTAGACAGCTCTACTTTTAAAATTAAAAATGTTTTAATTTCCATAAGGTTTTGATGATCAGAATGAGTTTACAGTATTTCCTGTAAATTAGCTCAGAGGTTTAATTAGTTGATCACCATGTTTTTATAGTGGTTCTTTACTACACGGAGTCAATACAGTTGTTGAGTGTTCTGACATTTGAACCTCTTTTATTTTAATATTACATATATACACAGTTTGTTCCCTAAAATGCACAGGAGCAGTCATTAGCATTTGCAAGTGCATGGACCCAACTTCAGGTGGAGTTTGAGGACTGAATCCTTAGATATATAGAATTTAAGGTAGGAGTTACTCAGAAAAGGTACACTACATCAAAAAAATAAGGAATCCCCCTGTAGACCAGAGTTGATAATTACTGAGAGCTTTGTTAATGTAATTACAGAGCCTGAGGACATTTAATGGTAGAGGATCCTAGTTATGGCCTTAAAACTGGCGTCAAAAAGCCGACCACAAGATCGAAAGACAACTCTACCGTTGAGCTTGTATCAATAATTAAATGATGGCTGTCCTTATGTTTAATTAAATTGAGCATCTTTTCCAGATCATCTGATTAAAATGGTCATGCATTGTGGACCTAGTCTCTTATATGAGAGTATATGAGTGTATATACAGGGTATTTTATGATATAATTTGTTCTCTCTGGAACTTTGTAAACTTTTGGATGATGTCTGATTAATGTTTTCTTAACATTAAAGGTCAAAAGTTTGTAATTCTAATTGCATATATTCTGGAACAGACAATTTAAAGCACATACATTTTGATTGGTGGTTTTATCACTGTAATCCATCACCCCTGCAGGCTTTTATTGCATAACTTGATTTAACATATAGGAAATGTGAAGCCGTGTTATTTCCATATGTTGGCCTGTAACTCCTATAAAATACTGAGCATTACAAATTTATAGAGCGAAAATAGTAATACATGTAGTAATAATTAAATATGTCACTTTGTATTGGGGTTAATTATGACTTAGACTATTGTACATGCAAAATGTTTCTTTAAGAAGTCAAATAGTGCATGACCTGTTGACATATATAGTTTTACAGCGTAAATAATACGTATAATACATATAAAGGTATACTTCCATATGTAATACATATGTATACTTCTGGAAATATTTGTGTGAAATCCTGGTCAAACCTCACTGTGGTTGACAGATGAGGGCTCACATCAGAAGATACAAGTTAATTAAGAATTCAGGAATGATAATTAGCATTAATCTTTCTGGTGTCTCAGAGCTGGAACTAGATATACGTAGTGTGTATGGGGAGTAAGCCTTTTCTGTAAGTCTAAATACTTAACAATATCATATCATATAGTAATTAATCATCTTTATTATAATTAATTGACCTCTCATGAGATGAGGGTCATTCCAAAACTTATTACTGCATGTGGTTATAATGTGTAAAATTAATTAATTTAAATGAATTTTATAAAATGAATTTATATTATACCTATTAAAAACAATTACTTTAACAAATGATATGATTATAACAAATTAATTCAATAAAGGTATTTGATAAATTGAATTTTATGATGCATAATTCACAAGATCTGACTTTAATAAAGTATACCTATTCAAACATTTAACAAAAAAAACTGACTGACATTTTTCATACTAATTGTTAGGCCATTATTTACACACTGAATTGTCAACCGATTTTTCCGTAATTTACAATCAAGACATGGAGCACACGGCGGGTGTGACCGGTCAGCAGGGGATGCTCACTCCTCCATGGCACCTGATCCCATCTCTGATATTTTTGGAGGTCCATGTTTGCTCTGCTCCCAATTTGTATGTTTTAATTGACTTTGATCTTGAATACTGTTCATTATCTCGATATTTCACAGTCTATCGATGTTTATTGTAATATTTGATAGGACACCTCTGTTGCTGTTTATTGTGATATTATGTGATAATACCCATCTATTGATGTTTATTGTAGTAAGTGACAGTACATCTCTCAGGGTTCAAGCTATGAAAAGTACTTGCATTTTGACCTACTCCTTGAAAAGTGCCTGAAAATGCGTGAACTGCAAAAACATAATGGAAAAAATGCTTAAATTTGCATGTTTAGTGCTTAACTTATTATTCTGATTGGAGTTTCATATAAGCGAAAATTAAAAAAAAAAAGGAAAAAAAATCATTTTGATTCAACCTTGTTACCAATTAAAAATGTTAAAAAGAAAAGAAAAGAAAAAAAGTAAATGAGAGTTTAAGGACAGATGATACAAGCAAACGGTTTCTTCAGAAATCATAAAAATAATAGACCAAGTAGAATGAATATGTTTTCCAGATAATTTTTTATTTTTCATTCAAAATTTTACAATAATGTCGTATAAAGTGATAAAAAGTTGTATAGATTTACATTAGAGTGACAGTTAACAAAGGTAGAATTTTGAACATTAGAAAAGTGAATAATTTATTAATATTTTGGAAATTTGCATCAATTGTAACCAAAATAGGTCAAATAATATACAGCTGAACTTCGGTATCTCATACACCGGTATCTCGAATACCATGGATATGTCAAAGTGATTTGGAAGTCCCAACTACATATTCCTTAAGTATTTAACCCTTGATATCTAGAATCCCCTGATATTTCAAAGTTTTTTTAGTCTCATGGAGTTTGAGATTACAAGGTTTGACTATAGTAAAACCTGTGAAGTGCTTTCAAAATGCTTCACTTCAGTTTTGATCTGACTTCAGTAACTCTTTTTAAGTGGATTTCAAGCTTTATTATAAAATGATTTTTTTATTTGTATGAAATGTGTTCTTGTGGTTGTTATAATGTAAAAATCTCTTATATATTTCAAAATCCTACTTTACCTTCAGTTTTTTGTCAGAGATGTTGGGTTTTTCTGATAACAAACTCTAGGGACCCATTATTCTCAAACAATTCATTTCTCTTATCCCTATATGTTGTGGGGATGAGGTTTTATAATTAGTTTTTGACACAGATGTGTATAAGCTCTGTAGAATACTTGATGCAGACAGTGGTATAATCTGTCACGCTGTCTCACACCTTTTAATGACTTGGGCAGCTGCTGTACTACTCTTTATTGCTTTTTGTTGTAAAGGTCTGTCAGGGATCTAAGAGAAATTAAGATCAATATAAAACAAGTCTCTCAAAATACATACTTTCAGCATAATTGCTTTTAGTAATAGATGTATATAGGGATGTTTCCCTTTTATTATGTTTCAGTCAAGATATTAGAAAAGTCTCTTGATGTAATCCTTGTGGGAACACGTGCTGTATACCTTTAGGTTTATCTTACATTTACACCTGATGTAATGCTAATTGGTCAATGCATTTGCAGAGGGACACCTTTAACAATACAGAAAAGTATCTGAATCAATAATCCCTGAAATTATAGGTAAATAAATGCTATTTACTGTAGCTGCTCTGTTTGGGTGATTATTTAATTGGTGTTCCCTTAAGTATACACCTGATACTCAGTGATTGATACATTGATTAACGGCTTATACAGATACAATCATGTCATGGTCCTGAATCACCTGTGTATACCTTGTACCTGGTTTTGATGTGGGTCCTGTTCACAGGTCCTGAGTCCCGGTGTATAGCCAGGTTCTATGAAGGATGAATGAATTGGATGTCAAGATCAGCTATAGCAGCAATCAATCTCACAGAATATCAGGGGATCTTTGAAGCAAGGAAGAATATTAGGATTAAAGCAATGAAACTTCTACTGGAATAGAAGGAACATTCTTTTGGAAAATTCTGAAGAGAGATGTTTCCAAAAATGATTAATTCCTTGAATTTGAAGTATTGCTTTATTAATTTTTAAAAATATTGAGACTTTTTTTTTGTTTGACAGTGCCATGCTTATAACCAGATGTCTTCTCATTCGGTATGTGTGGTGATGTACTTGAAATAAGCTTAGTTAAAATTTCAAGAGAATGCACAATTTTGGTGTCGTTTGAAGTTTTAAACAAAAGGAGGATAAATAAATTATTAATCATTTGAGCACTTATTGAATAAAGTATTGAATTGCTGTATTAAGTTTCTTGCAAATTTGCTCATGCAAGTGGCAGTTAAAATTTCGTGAAACAAAAGTCTTGTAATGGGAAAGTTGACACGTAGAAGGATTGTGAGTGATGTGTTTGATGTGGAGCTACAGAATTCCCCTGTGAACTGGTGTCTAGATCCATTGGATTTTTTTGGGATTACAGTCACATGTCCTCTGTAATTACAGGGTGATTGCTCATTGTAAATGTGACTTATACTAGTATATAAAGTTCTCTAGAGTTGTTGTGAATCCTAATGGTTTAATGGGATTGGATGGTTTGACTGGTGTTTACTGAATGATTGACACAGAACTTAGACATCAGCAGCTGCTAGGAGTATAAGAAGATATTGGTTTAATCTGTATTGTCCAAACCTGATGTATGTATTGTTCAGTACAGTGAACTGTTGGTGAAGTGCTGAATTTCGACAAGTCATTAACTGCTAACAACTCAGAGCTATGTATTGTCTACAATTTGTCAGTGGTTAAATTCAGGGATGAGGTTAATAATTGTTAGATTGGCCAGAGTGAGAAAACAATTTGTACTTCCCACCAGTGGTTATCTGTCAGTCTGTGTTGATAGCGGACCTAATTGAGTTTTACCACCTGTGGAACTCTTCAGTGATATATTAAGTGGGGTTTTTCCAATGTTTGACTGTGTCATTCTTTATGATGAGAGAATGGAGCAGCTTCCAAGACTAATTGAAGATTTGTCACAGTGATGGAACGCTGCAATAACATCTTTCTAATTTTCACCATAAATATTTAAGAACACACAATATAGGACCAATGGTGGCACTGTTGTGTTTGACAATGTCTCTGGAATGTTATGTCAAACCAGATCTAAACAGCATAGTCCTATCTCCTTACAGGTATGTCAGGTGATTACAATCAGAGAGAGAGAGAGAGAGAGAGAGAGAGAGAGAGAGATATTATGTAAATAGCATAGTCCTAATCTCCTTACAGGTATGTCAGGTGATTACAATCAGAGAGAGAGAGAGAGAGAGAGATTATGTAACCAGCATAGTCCTATCTCCTTACAGATATGTCAGGTGATTACAATCAGAGAGAGAGAGAGAGAGAGAGAGAGAGAGAGAGAGAGAGAGAGAGAGATTGATTATGTAAACAGCATAGTCCTATCTCCATACAGGTATGTCAGGTGATTACAGTCAGAGAGAGAGAGAGAGAGAGAGAGAGAGAGAGAGAGAGAGAGAATGTAAACAGCATAGTTCTAATCTCCTTACACTGGTATGTCAGGTGATTCAGAGAGAGAGAGAGATTATGTAAACAGCATAGTCCTATATCTTTACAGGTATGTCAGGTGATTACAATAAGAGAGAGAGAGTTTAAGAAAATGTGGACAAAATATTGGTTTGATCTGGTACTGCTGTGATGCCTAATGTATTGTAGGGATTGCCTATTTCTGTAACTATGGAACTCTAAAATTATATCAACTGTGCCATGAAGCATTAAAGCAACTTCAATTCAGGCATGATACATTTTCTGTAAATATTCATATTCCACCCTAGTCTGAAATATCTGATGTTTTCCAGTCGTTTTTCACGATTTTGATATTTACGTGATAGGAAAACGTCAGAGCCAGCGCCATTATGAAAAGCGGAAGTTTTGCCACCCCTAACTGAACCCAATTTTTGATACTTGCAAATGGAATGAAATGTCATACTAGCAACTTATCAATAGCACAATGCTTCTATTTGAGTTCTCACTAATATTGCTTTAAAAAAAATATTACTTCACATTTCGATACAGGTCTCACAAGATCTCAAAATGCATAAAATCAAAATGTACCTTGACAGTTTGATACAATGTTTTCACCAGACACTTTATATTATAAAGGAACAATAAAAATGATATTGGTAAGTACTAGAAGCATTGTACTGTTGATAAGATGTGACATTAGTCTGATTTAAGTCAGTTCGCATGTGTCAAAAATCGACTCGAGAATGCTGACTCCGGTTGCGAAGTGGCGAATTTCCACTTTGAGTAATGGCGTCGGTTCTGATGTTTTCCTGGAATGTCAAATATCAAAATCGTGAAAAACGCCTGGAAAATGTCTGATATTTTGGACTAATTCCACCCCTTTATTGTAGTTTTGTTAAGTTTTTCCTTTACTATTTTTGACTGATTGCTCCATTTTCTGGAAAGACATCCTTTTATCTTTGAAATTTTTTCTTTGAATGGGGAAAAATTAAAAGAATATCATGTTTGTTACATGTTTTTCACTTTTTAATGAAGGTCAAGTTTTGACTTTATTAAATATGAGTTGAAAAATCAGGAAGGAATATGGAAGGGGGGATTTCTGGAAATAGGACTTCCTGAATTTGTTACAAACCAAAAAAGCCTCAAAATGACTCATCTAAGGGGTGATTTTCTTTAAAAAATAGTGTCCACTTCAATTTTCAGATATGTTGTGTAAAAATCTGAGAAAAGGGGGGGGGGGGAGTCTTTATTAAGAAGTCTGCTATATTTTAATTTTTTGTTAGATGTGCTCAAATATACCATTTTCCTTTAAGAGTCAGGACATTGTATTCTTTACACCCATCCTCCAATACACAGAGTCTCCAAGAAGGAGCTCTTTTATGGGTAATGGAAATATGAAGTCTCTTTACTTGATATAAATGCTTGAAATTGGAAATAAGGTGGATATATACATTGATTAAATGGTCCTTACACAGGGTCATTTTGTACCTTAAACAGGGTCATTTTGTACATAAAGTGAACTTTATATAAGCTCTTTTTAATGACTGAGTAATTTGCACTTGTAATATTCATAAGCATATTTAATTTTTAAACTTTAATAGATTTTTGACAATTGATGGAAAGGGAAAAATGAAGCAGTACATACATGTACTTAATATCTGAATACCCTTTTATTTTAATTTCCTTGTTGTTACAAACATAAACTTAAAATTAATCCACAAAAGAAAAAAGGAAGAAAATGAGATAATGATTTTAAAGATTATGTATATATCATAAATATTGTGGAATATGGTGAACCACAAAATGGATGGAAGAATTGAGATAAAAAAGAAGAAATTGTTGTTGGAATGTTCATGATATGCAGAATTCAACTAATAATGTAATTTTGATAAGATAATGTTTCATTGATCCCATTACATTTTTTGTCCATGGAGTTGAAATGAAGTGAATATAACTTTAATAAGCCAAAGGTTGAATTTTGTCCATCTGACAGTGTGAATATATTCCATTAGTAATGTCATCTGGACAGAACTAATTACATGTAGTCTTTAGTTTATGATCTCTGTCAATCAAGATCAGATTTATGGTGTCAATCAAGATGAAGTTTATGGAATTCTATCTGACAGCTGTTTAACCGTGTTAATGTCTCCTGCCTGAATTCAGTGTCAAAATTCCTGGAGATGTTAATGTCTCCTGCCTGAATTCAGTGTCAAAATTCCTGGAAGTGTTAATGTCTCCTGCCTGAATTCAGTGGCAAAATTCCTGGAGATGTTAATGTCTCCTGCCTGAATTCAGTGGCAAAATTCCTGAAGATGCAAATAATTTCTGCTCTTTACTTCCTCATCCAGATTACATTGAATATCATTGTCTTGTTACAAATAAACAAGAGAAATGGAAATTAAAAACCACAAAATTTATGATAGTTCTTGTGGAGCATTCCTCATTATTCTTAAGGCAGTCTGATGTTGGCAATAAAGAATTGCTAATTACACACCTTGAACTGAAATAAAAGCCAGTGACATAAAAAACTATTAACTCCCTCCTCTGCACGGCCATTTTAGATCACATTCTTCCTCTTTGATCATCTGAGCCTAAATGGGTACCATTTGACTCAAAATTGTGTATAAGTTTAAGTTAAGTTCAATTTTTGGAACAAGTCCAGTTCAAAGTAACTGCAAGAACTGCCATGACTTAATTTATGTAGATAATTCCCTACCATGACTTATCTTTTATACAGATAATGTCCTGTTATGACTTATGTACATAGGTAATGTTCTGCCATTACTTTTCTTGTATGGTGTATACAGATAGCCTTGACTTGTGTATATAGATAATGTCCCATCATAACTTATCTTGTATTACATATAGATTATGCCCTGTCATGATTTATCTTGTTTATAGATAATGCCCTGTCATGATTTATCTTGTTTATAGATAATGCCCTGTCATGATTAATCTTGTTTATAGATAATGCCCTGTCATGATTTATCTTGTTTATAGATAATGCCCTGCCTTGGTTTGTATAGATAATACCCTTACCATGACTTACCGGAATCTTCTATAAATAATGCCCTTCTATGACTAAATTGTATATTAAATAATTAATGCCCGTTCTACTTAACTTATTTTAATTATGCCCTGCTATACTATATAAATGAACATTTCTTGTATAGATAATGCCCTACCATGACTTATCTTCTAAAGATAATGCCTTACCATGACTTATCTTCTAAAGATAATGCCCTACCATGACTTATCTTCTATAGATAATGCCCTACCATGACTTATCTTCTAAAGATAATGCCCTACCATGACTTATCTTCTATAGATAATGCCCTACCATGACTTTAATCTTCTATAGTTAATACTCTTCTGCTGGTCTTCCAAAAATCTGTTGGAATTCTCATGTGCACTAATTGTGCCCCTTTACTAGCTGACCTGGTTTTATATTCTATGAAGCAGAATTTATTCAAAAACTTCCACATAGAAAGAAAAAAACCACTTGCTGTGGCCTTCAAGTCGACATTCAAATGTATCGATGATGTTTTATCAATTAACAATAGTCACTTCCATTTACATGTTGACTATATATCCCAGTAAACTTGAAGTAAAGATACCACAGAGACTGAAGCATCTATTTCATATTTGGATGTTTTACTGACTTATAATAGTTGACATTTGAAGGGTCATTTTACTAACAACTAAAAGTCGCCCGCATGGTGCAGTGGTTAGACCGCTCGCTCTAGTGTCACGGAGTAAGGAGTTAATCCTTACGTCGTGGGTTCGAATCCCACTGTGGGACATGGAGACCGGTCCTTTGGATGAGACCATATAAACCGAGGTCCTGTGTCGCAGTAGGTGCTGGCACGAAAAAGATTCCTCACTGCTCAATGGCCCTGAGTGACTATAGGTCAAAATTTGGCAGCTCTACACCGGCAAGTGGTGGCGTCTCCATATGAGTGAAAAATTCTCGAGAGGGACGTTAAACAATAAAAAAAAACTAACACACAAACTAACAACTAAAAAGTATGACAAATGAGATGATAGATGACTTAAGCTATTCCATCAACTTTCCTTGTTCCACTGTCACCTGTATGTAGTTTTTGTGTCTCCCATTGTATTTCCAGGGGTCCATGTTCACATATTTGTATTGTTTCTAGGTTTTTTGAGATTGATCACTGTTCATTATCTTCACCTATTTCATTGTAAAGATAATGCCCTGTCTTAACTTTAGGTGTATAAATAATGCCCTGCTATGACTAAGTGTATAGATGAATTATAGACCTAACTCTTATACATGTAAATGATGCTCTAAAAGATGTATACATCCAGCCTAAAATTGGATAAGGGTAGAGATTATAATTATTTTCCTGGTGATTTTTAATTAATCCTTGTTATATTACAGGTTACTGGACAAGTTGTTGGTGGTGTGTCCCAATGTGGATTACTGTGAGGAGGTCCTGCCCAGGTGTGAGCTGGAGGCTCACCTCCTCCACAGGTGCCGAGGTGCCGTCACTAAGTGTATAAAGGCAACGCTGGGCTGTACCTTCCAGGGCCCCAGAAGTGCCCTTCAAAGCCATCTATGGGAGTGTCAATTCAGAGACCAAGATGGAGGTACAGATTTTAATATTGATTTCCACAGGCTCACAGTGTTTAATGTAGTGGTTTTAGTTGCCAGTTTGGGATGAAGGCAGAGTATTGTTTTTTTTTTTAATTAAAACAATATAAAAACACTATTTAAAGGTGTAAATTGTAACAGGTTATTTGATTTCTTTTTATAAGTGAGAAAAAAATGAAATATATAGATACAAGCATATTATAAGTTTTATGTCAGTAAAGATTTTATCCAAGATTCCTTTGTATTAATTTAAGTTCATCCCATAATGAACTACCACAGGTGAACTGGAATAATGCAACTTATTCTTCAGCTTATACAATTTTGACATTACAATCACCAAAACTACCCCCTCCCACCTCCCCCCATCCCCCCAAAAAATACAGACCACAGTATAAAGGTGTCACAGTAAGTTACAATAAGTCACAATAAGCTAATAACAACATTACAACAGACCACAGTATAAAGGTGTTACAATAAGTTACAATAAGTTACAATAAGTTAATAACAACATTACAACAGACCACAGTATAAAGGTGTCACAATAAGTTACAATAAGTCACAATAAGTTAATAACAACATTACAACAGACCACAGTATAAAGGTGTCACAATAAGTTACAAAAAGTTAATAACAACATTACAACAGACCACAGTATAAAGATGTAACAATAAGTTACAATAAGTTACAATAAGTCACAATAAGTTAATAACAACATTACAACAGACCACAGTATAAAGGTGTCACAATAAGTCACAATAAGTTAATAACAACATTACAACAGACCACAGTATAAAGGTGTCACAATAAGTTACAATAAGTCACAATAAGTTAATAACAACATTACAACAGACCACAGTATAAAGGTGTCACAATAAGTTACAATAAGTTACAATAAGTTAATAACAACATTACAACAGACCACAGTATAAAGGTGTCACAATAAGTTAAAATAAGTCACAATAAGTCACAATAAGTTAATAACAACATTACAACAGACCACAGCATAAAGGTGTCACAATTATAAGTCACAATAAGTCACAGTAAGTCACAGTAAGTCATAACAACATTACAACAGACCACAGCTTAAAGGTGTCACAATAAGTTACAATAAGTTACAATAAGTTAATAACAACATTACAACAGACCACAGTATAAAGGTGTCACAATAAGTTACAATAAGTTAATAACAACATTACAACCGACCACAGTATAAAGGTGTCACAATATGTTACAATAAGTTACATTAAGTCACAATAAGTTAATAACAACATTACAACAGACCACAGTATAAAGGTGTCACAATAAGTTAAAATAAGTCACAATAAGTCACAATAAGTTAATAACAACATTACAACAGACCACAGCATAAAGGTGTCACAATTATAAGTCACAATAAGTCACAGTAAGTCACAGTAAGTTATAACAACATTGCAACAGACCACACTTTAAAGGTGTCACAATAAGTTACAATAAGTCACAATAAGTTTATAACAACATTACAACAGACCACAGTATAAAGGTGTCACAATAAGTTACAATAAGTCACAATAATTTTATAACAACATTACAACAGACCACAGTATAAAGATGTCACAATAAGTTAATAACAACATTACAACAGACCACAGTATAAAGGTGTCACAATAAGTTACAATAAGTCACAATAAGTTAATAACAACATTACAACAGACCACAGTATAAAGGTGTCACAATAAGTTACAATAAGTCACAATAAGTTAATAACAACATTACAAACATCCCAGGCTAATGTGAGAAATATAATCCTTCTACAGATTTTTAATGAATGTGTGTTTGAATGAAAACATTAATGATGAATGTGTGTTTGAATGAAAACATTAATGATTTAAAATGTAAATGTAAGTAATGTCTTTTATTTTTGAAAAGTTCATGAGGATATGAACTCGGACTTTTCACATACACAAATGCTTAATGAATTCCTAACAGCTTTAGTTTCACCATAGACCTCGATGGTTTAACTATGTGAGAAGTTTAAGTTTATCTCCTTGTAAACTTTTTAAAATTGAAAGGACATCAGTTTACACAGTTGTATATTTAAGAATAAGTTTAATTATGCACAAGTACAGCATAAACATTATAAAATTGAATACAATGAAATATATGGAGATAACGAACAGATGGCTCCTTTCAATAAATGGGTGCTCTTTTTACTGAATTTGATTGACTTGTTGAATAGGAAAGAACCCAGTCCTGGATGGAGAGGTGTCAACTATTGAAATCCAGCGGAGTCAGGCAGACCTTGGCATCAGTATTGTAGGAGGAAATGATACTCCTTTGGTAAGTCAGATAAATTGTAGGAGGAAATGATACTCCTTTGGTAAGTCAGACAAACCTAAGTATCACTATTGTAGGAGGAAATGATACTCCTTTGGTAAGTCAGATAAATTGTAGGAGGAAATGATACTCCTTTGGTAAGTCAGACAAACCTAAGTATCACTATTGTAGGAGGAAATGATACTCCTTTGGTAAGTCAGACAAACCTAAGAATCAGTATCATGGGAGGAAATGGTACTCCTTTGGTATCAGTATTGTGGGAGGAAATGATACTCCTTTGGTAAGTCAGACAAACCTTGGTATCAATATTGTGGGAGGAAATGATACTCCTTTGGTATCTGAGTATTGTGGGGGGAAATGATACTGACCTTTGGTAAGTCAGACAAACCTTGGTATCAATATTGTGGGAAGAAATGATACTCCTTTAAGTCAGGGAAAACTTGGTATCATTGTTTAGGGAGGAAGTGATACTCCTTTGGTAAGTCAGACAGAACTTGGAATCAGTATTATTGGAGGAAATGATACTCCTTTGGTAAGTCAGACAAACCTTGGCATTAGTATTGTGGGAGGAAGTGATTTCAAGTCAGATAGATCTTGAGAAGAAACAGCAAGTTAGATAAACTATGGAATCTGTTCTGAAGGAGGGAATGACACTCCTTTCATGAGTCCCAATGATCCTGTCATCAGCACTGTGGGAGGAAATAATGCATCGGTAAGTCATCAGAAATTTCCTCTGTTAAACAGTAGAGGTAATCTCAAGGAACTTAACATTCAACTCTCATTGTGACTAGTTTATTAAAATGGAGTTAAGAACCAACATTGTGGAACACAATATTTTCTCTTGTTTACTAGTCTTTGATATATGCAGAGATTGTGAGGTCAGAAGTGTATTTTTGAGGAAAGCATGGAGGTTGAAATAATTACAAATAGGATAATTATATATTTACTGTAGATTCCTAAATATACGCGAGGAATAAATTATCACGTAATTACGCGAGGAGCACCACTCGCGAAATAAAATTACTCGTTTTTATTTTCATGGTGCTTTAATGTCTGTAAAATCTCTAGATAAATCACCGATTCGCGAATTATTGTTCCCGTGATTTGAGGCCCTTGGGCCATTTCGCGATATTAAGTACTCGCGTAAAATAAGGAATTTACAGTATTCAATATTTCATGATATTCTGTCTTTGAAGTTCTGTCTGTTAATTCAATGGAAGTGAAAATGTCATTAATTATTACAATAATTTTATAAATCTAATGAACTTCCTGTGAATTTCAGGGGTGCATTGTTATACAGGAAGTATTTCCAGATGGGGTCATTGCTAAGGATGGACGTCTAATGCCTGGGGACCAGATTCTAGAGGTCTGTGATGTTTTAAACCCAAAACTCATTCAATTTGTGCTTACCATTTAAACATGCAAATCTAATTTTAAAAAAATTCAAAGAAAATTTTTTAAAAGAGCTTCAGTTTTTTTAAGCTTATCTGAGCTTGAAAGCCCAAATGAGTTTTTCTGTTCACATTTTGACCAACATGACGGATGACTGTCTGTCCAAGTGTAAACTTGTTTAACAATTTTGACCTTCTCCAGAGTCATTGGACCAATTAAACCAAACTTGCCACAAAGCATGCTTGGGTGAAGGAAGATTCAAATTTGTTCAAATGAAGTGACATTCACTCTTTCAAGGGGAGGTAATACAGAATTAGTGAAAATTTGGTGGCATCTTTTTAAAATCTTCTTTTGAAAAACCACTAAGCCAGACACAATGAAACTTAAATGAAAGCTTCCTGACATAGTGTAGATTCAACTTTATTCAAACCATGGTCTCCCAGGGGAAGGGGGAATACCATGAATATATCAAAGTGATGTGAATGTCCCAACCACAATTTTATTGTATTTTAACCTCAATATCTTAGACCTAAGGATATCTTGAAGTTTGGTAAATGCTGAGGATCTGACCCAGGCCTCACACTATGAAGTTCAGTAGTTACTGTAGACATTAATAACCTGTTACTTGTTTGTAGATTGTGACTGTATTGATACATTAGAAGTGTATTCCTGTCTGTTATAGGTAAATGGTGAGGATCTGACCCAGGCTTCACACTACAAAGCTCAGCAGCTACTGGGACATTACTACCCTGTATGTCGCCTCACTCTTTACAGAGAAAAGGCTGAGGAAAATCGACCAATAGAAAAAGAAGGTAACAACCAATCATTGTCTGAGATTTTGTTAGAAGGTAACAATCAATCATTGATTGAGATTTTGTCAGAAGGTAACAATCAATCATTGACTGAGATTTTGTCAGAAGGTAACAACCAATCATTGACTGAGATTTTGTCAGAAGGTAACAATCAATCATTGACTAAGATTTTGTCAGAAGGTAACAACCAATCATTGACTGAGATTTTGTCAGAAGGTAACAATCAATCATTGACTGAGATTTTGTCAGAAGGTAACAATCAATCATTGACTGAGATTTTGTCAGAAGGTAACAGTCAATCATTGACTGAGATTTTGTCAGAAGGTAACAACCAATCATTGACTGAGATTTTGTCAGAAGGTAACAGCCAATCATTGACTGAAATTTTGTCTCATCTTGTCACAAGTGTTATTAGGTATTTCCTTGAAGAGAAAAATCCTTAACATTCATTACAAAGAAATGTTCTGTGGTTATGTTTATTTGGAAGTTTTGGATCATAAGATGTATACTTGATTTCTAGAAATATTGAAGATAACATTGAACAAAGTCAAAGGGAAGCAACTTGGGATTAAACTTGTTGGGAAAAGGTATGTGCATGTATTAATAAGATTCTTATTTTGTTCTTGAGCAGAAAAAAGATATGTTGACTGTTTTCAAAAACAAATATATAAATCTATGCTATATGTATATATCTTAATTTGTATTCATATGAGACAAAGAATGGAATAGACAGCTAGGAAATTTAAAAAAAAAGTTGTAGTGATAGTGATATTTCCTGAATTCCTTTATATAATTGGCTTACCACTTATTTGACAGGATTGGTCCGGGGGTGTATATCCTAAATCTAGTAAGTACAGCTTACAGCAGAGGAAAGAGAGTGGATAAAATCTCACTGATTCAGCTCTCTCTCTCTCTTTCTCTCTCTCTTAATAAGCTTTGTGAATGTATGATTGAATATTCCAGTTTTATATACCATAAAATTTATTTATTGTTTTTTCACACAAACATTCATTTGTGCTTGCGTATGTGTATGTCCAATAAAATATGATGAAGTGACATTCATACAAATAACTGTCTAAACTTGCTTTCTGATTTCAGGTTCCAGAGAGCCTTGCAGCATTAGACGGCAGATTAAGACCCGATGACAGAGTGTTAGAGATAAATGGTGTAGATGTATCATACGGTACACAAGATCAGGCAGCTCAGGTTATTCAGGTACTCCACGGTGTTTAGTTAGACCAATTGTATACCCTGTCATGTAGACAAGGACAGACAGCTCAGGTTATTCAGGTACTCCACAGTGTTTAGTTAGACCAATTGTATACCCTGTCATGTAGACAAGATCAGGCAGCTCAGGTTATTCAGGTACTCCACGGTGTTTAGTTAGACCAATTGTATACCCTGTCATGTACACAAGATCAGGCAGCTCAGGTTATTCAGGTACTCCACAGTGTTTAGTTAGACCAATTGTATACCCTGTCATGTAGACAAGGACAGACAGCTCAGGTTATTCAGGTACTCCACAGTGTTTAGTTAGACCAATTGTATACCCTGTCATGTACACAAGGACAGACAGCTCAGGTTATTCAGGTACTCCATGGTGTTTAGTTAGACTTATTGTATACCCTGTCATGTAGACAAGGACAGACAGCTCAGGTTATTCAGGTACCCCACAGTGTTTAGTTAGACTTATTGTATACCCTGTCATGTAGACAAGGACAGACAGCTCAGGTTATTCAGGTACTCCACAGTGTTTAGTTAGACTTACTGTATACCCTGTCATGTAGACAAGATCAGACAGCTCAGGTTATTCAGGTACTCCACGGTGTTTAGTTAGATTTATTGTATACCCTGTCATGTAGACAAGGACAGACAGCTCAGGTTATTCAGGTACTCCACAGTGTTTAGTTAGACCGATTGTATACCCTGTCATGTAGACAAGGACAGACAGCTCAGGTTATTCAGGTACTCCATGGTGTTTAGTTAGACTTATTGTATACCCTGTCATGTACACAAGATCAGGCCGCTCAGGTTATTCAGGTACTCCACAGTGTTTAGTTAGACTTTTTGTATACCCTGTCATGTAGACAAGGACAGACAGCTCAGGTTATTCAGGTACTCCATGGTGTTTAGTTAGACTTATTGTATACCCTGTCATGTACTAACACAAGATCAGGCCGCTCAGGTTATTCAGGTACTCCACAGTGTTTAGTTAGACCAATTGTATACCCTGTCATGTACACAAGGACAGACAGCTCAGGTTATTCAGGTACTCCATGGTGTTTAGTTAGACTTATTGTATACCCTGTCATGTACACAAGATCAGGCAGCTCAGGTTATTCAGGTACTCCACAGTGTTTAGTTAGACCGATTGTATACCCTGTCATGTAGACAAGGACAGACAGCTCAGGTTATTCAGGTACTCCATGGTGTTTAGTTAGACTTATTGTATACCCTGTCATGTACACAAGATCAGGCCGCTCAGGTTATTCAGGTACTCCACAGTGTTTAGTTAGACTTATTGTATACCCTGTCATGTAGACAAGGACAGACAGCTCAGGTTATTCAGGTACTCCATGGTGTTTAGTTAGACTTATTGTATACCCTGTCATGTAGACAAGATCAGGCAGCTCAGGTTATTCAGGTACTCCACAGTGTTTAGTTAGACTTATTGTATACCCTGTCATGTAGACAAGATCAGGCAGCTCAGGTTATTCAGGTACTCCACAGTGTTTAGTTAGACTTATTGTATACCCTGTCATGTAGACAAGATCAGGCAGCTCAGGTTATTCAGGTACTCCACAGTGTTTAGTTAGACTTATTGTATACCCTGTCATGTAGACAAGATCAGACAGCTCAGGTTATTCAGGTACTCCACGGTGTTTAGTTAGATTTATTGTATACCCTGTCATGTAGACAAGGACAGACAGCTCAGGTTATTCAGGTACTCCACAGTGTTTAGTTAGACTTATTGTATACCCTGTCATGTAGACAAGGACTTATTGTATACCCTATCATGTAGACAAGGACTTATTGTATACCCTGGTATGTAGACAAGGACTTATTGTATACCCTATCATGTACACAAGGACTTATTGTATACCCTGGTATGTAGACAAGGACTTATTGTATACCCTGTCATGTAGACAAGATCAGGCAGCTCAGGTTATTCAGGTACTCCACGGTGTTTAGTTAGACCAATTGTATACCCTGTCATGCAGACAAAGACAGACAGCTCAGGTTATTCAGGTACTCCACAGTGTTTAGTTAGACCAATTTTATACCCTGTCATGTACACAAGATCAGGCAGCTCAGGTTATTCAGGTACTCCACAGTGTTTAGTTAGACCAATTGTATACCCTGTCATGTAGACGAGGACAGACAGCTCAGGTTATTCAGGTACTCCATGGTGTTTAGTTAGACTTATTGTATACCCTGTCAAGTAGACAAGGACAGACAGCTCAGGTTATTCAGGTACTCCACAGTGTTTAGTAAGACTTATTGTATACCCTGTCATGTAGACAAGGACTTATTGTATACCCTATCATGTAGACAAGGACTTATTGTATACCCTGGTATGTAGACAAGGACTTATTGTATACCCTGTCATGTAGACAAGATCAGACAGCTCAGGTTATTCAGGTACACCACAGTGTTTAGTTAGACTTATTGTATACCCTGTCATGTAGACAAGGACTTATTGTATACCCTATCATGTAGATTAGGACCAACAGCTCAGGTTATTCAGGTACACCACAGTGTTTAGTTAGACTTATTGTATACCCTGTCATGTAGACAAGAACAGACAGCTCAGGTTATTCAGGTACTCCACAGTGTTAAGTAAGACTTATTGTATACCCTGTCATGTAGACAAGGACTTATTGTATACCCTGTCATGTAGACAAGGACAGACAGCTCAGGTTATTCAGGTACTCCACAGTGTTTAGTTAGACTTACTGTATACCCTGTCATGTAGACAAGGACAGACAGCTCAGGTTATTCAGGTACTCCACAGTGTTTAGTTAGACTTATTGTATACCCTGTCATGTAGGCAAGGACAGACAGCTCAGGTTATTCAGGTACTCCACAGTGTTTAGTTAGACTTATTGTATACCCTGTCATGTAGACAAGGACAGACAGCTCAGGTTATTCAGGTACTCCACAGTGTTTAGTTAGACTTATTGTATACCCTGTCATGTAGACAAGGACTTATTGTATACCCTATCATGTAGACAAGGACTTATTGTATACCCTGGTATGTAGACAAGGACTTATTGTATACCCTATCATGTACACAAGGACTTATTGTATACCCTGGTATGTAGACAAGGACTTATTGTATACCCTGTCATGTAGACAAGATCAGGCAGCTCAGGTTATTCAGGTACTCCACGGTGTTTAGTTAGACCAATTGTATACCCTGTCATGCAGACAAAGACAGACAGCTCAGGTTATTCAGGTACTCCACAGTGTTTAGTTAGACCAATTTTATACCCTGTCATGTACACAAGATCAGGCAGCTCAGGTTATTCAGGTACTCCACAGTGTTTAGTTAGACCAATTGTATACCCTGTCATGTAGACGAGGACAGACAGCTCAGGTTATTCAGGTACTCCATGGTGTTTAGTTAGACTTATTGTATACCCTGTCAAGTAGACAAGGACAGACAGCTCAGGTTATTCAGGTACTCCACAGTGTTTAGTAAGACTTATTGTATACCCTGTCATGTAGACAAGGACTTATTGTATACCCTATCATGTAGACAAGGACTTATTGTATACCCTGGTATGTAGACAAGGACTTATTGTATACCCTGTCATGTAGACAAGATCAGACAGCTCAGGTTATTCAGGTACACCACAGTGTTTAGTTAGACTTATTGTATACCCTGTCATGTAGACAAGGACTTATTGTATACCCTATCATGTAGATTAGGACCAACAGCTCAGGTTATTCAGGTACACCACAGTGTTTAGTTAGACTTATTGTATACCCTGTCATGTAGACAAGAACAGACAGCTCAGGTTATTCAGGTACTCCACAGTGTTAAGTAAGACTTATTGTATACCCTGTCATGTAGACAAGGACTTATTGTATACCCTGTCATGTAGACAAGGACAGACAGCTCAGGTTATTCAGGTACTCCACAGTGTTTAGTTAGACTTACTGTATACCCTGTCATGTAGACAAGGACAGACAGCTCAGGTTATTCAGGTACTCCACAGTGTTTAGTTAGACTTATTGTATACCCTGTCATGTAGGCAAGGACAGACAGCTCAGGTTATTCAGGTACTCCACAGTGTTTAGTTAGACTTATTGTATACCCTGTCATGTAGACAAGGACAGACAGCTCAGGTTATTAGACTTATTGTATACCCTGTCTTGTAGACAAGGACAGACAGCTCAGGTTATTCAGGTACACCACAGTGTTTAGTTAGACTAATTGTATACCCTGTCATGTAGACAAGGACAGACAAAGATATCTGTAGACATTGTTTTGGACTAGTTCTTATAAAATGTAGAGATTGTTGTAGTCTAGTTCTTATAAAATGTAGAGATTGTTGTAGTCTAGTTCTTATAAAATGTAGATTGTTGTAGTCTAGTTCTTATAAAATGTAGAGATTGTTGTAGTCTAGTATGTATGAAATGTAGAGATTGTTGTAGTCTAGTTCTCATAAAATGTAGAGATTGTTGTAGTCTAGTTCTTATAAAATGTAGATTGTTGTAGTCTAGTTCTTACAAAATGTAGAGATTGTTGTAGTCTAGTATGTATGAAATGTAGAGATTGTTGTAGTCTAGTTCTCATAAAATGTAGAGATTGTTGTAGTCTAGTTCTTATATAATGTAGAGATTATTGTAGTCTAGTTCTTACAAAATGTAGAGATTGTTGTAGTCTAGTATGTATGAACTGCAGATTGAAATCATTCCTTTTCTTTGTAGACAAGTGAAGACAGAGTCCAGTTTGTGATATCTCGGTGCAGTCGTCCTCAGACACCTGATCTCATTAGATCTACTGCAGATAATACTGTTGTTCATCCTAATTATGAAAACCATTCACCATACAGTAGTCTGAGTGGACAGCAAGGGGAGAAACTTGTCACTGTGTCCAAGGTCAGCACAAATATCTAAATATAACACTTTATCCAAGGTTAGCATGAATATCTAAATATAGCACTCCATCCAAGGTATGCTCAAATATATACATGTAGATATAGCACTGCATCCAAAGTAAGAAAAAATCTTAATACAACACTATATCCAAGGCTAGTACAAATATCTTAATATATTTAGAGAATTCAAAAGAGTAGCAAATAAATACTCACTGTTTTAAGTGACCTATTAAATAAGTCTTGTGAAACCCTTGTAGATGCAGTATCCTGACTTATTTTTGATATGTTATAGGATGCTCAGGAATCTCTGGGAATCAGTGTAGCAGGGGGAGTTGACAGTCCCCGGGGAGATACCCCCATCTACATCACAAACATCAACATCACAGGATGTCTGGGCAAAACCAAACAGGTCAAGGTCAGTAAGAAAGGTCGGAAGTGTAAAGCAGTCATTTAGGATGGTATTTACCTATGTTCATTCCTTGTACTACTGTTTGGCAGTAATGAAAAATATTTACTTTCAGAAAGGAGACATTTTGTTGTCTATAAATGGAAAGAGTTTGCTTGGGTTGAGTCATAACCAAGCAGTTAATCTGGTGAAACTAAACACAGAGGCAAAGGTGGTCTGTCTGAAGGTCATTGAGGGGTCAGAAACCTCATATGGACAGGGAAACTTCACACCTACGTGGCTGTTTTGGCAGAAAGTTCCAAGGTAATTTCTTTTGTAGAATCAGCTCTAAAGTAGGGCACATTTGAAATTTGTATACATTGTACATTCTATTCCTTACAGCATCTGTCAAACCATTAAGACTGTGACATTACTGAGGAGTCCCAGTGGAAGCCTGGGATTCTCATTGGTTGGAGGGTCAGATAAGGACACAGGACCATCTGTACCTGTCCATGTTAAGTCTGTTGTCATGGAAACACCAGCAGCCAAAGATGGCAGATTAAAGTTAGTGGAAGTTGTGTGTTTGTATTTTGTAGAAAATAGTTTAAAAGAAATTTGTAATCAATTAAAAAATTTATGATGATCAATATAATGCTTCAGTTTGATTTTCAAAGCTTTATTTATAGCTATTTGATGTAAAATTCATTTCAGATGTGGTGATATTCTTTTGAGTGTTAACCAGCATTCCTTAGTGAACATAACACATTCCAGGGCTGTGGATCTCCTCAAACAAGCTGATGGTGCTGTTACATTGACTGTTGTGTCATGGCCAGGTACCATTGTCTGACACAGACGCATTTTGTAACACAAAATCTCATTAGTCAATTAGCATCCAATAACAACATTTATTGTGCTGTACATCAACGAAGGACAAAAAAATCTCATTGGTTGATAAAAAATGACAAAAAATCACTGATTTATGCAATTTGGTACAGAAAATCTTATTGGGTATTGCAGCGCCTTATAGGTGTAATGCTGCTATATAAGACTGACCTTTGGTTTAGAAATGGATGACATCTTGTGTATATTGAAGTAGTATTAACTTTCAAAGTTTTTGATTGGATGACATTCATTGGATGAGATATGATGCTTCACTACTAGTAATTACTTTAATTAATTAATCTCTGTGATTAGATTCATTTGTCAGGACTCTTCTATGACAGAGTGATTCAAGTTTAATGTTTTATGAAGATTTTCATATTAATGTTTGATGATATTTTATAATGATGAACATTTGTTTATACATGAATATATGTATCAGCACAACCTTCAAAAGGAAATGTTTAATTTGATGTCTGTTGTGTTTCCAGAAAGTTTATCTTTGTTCTGGATGAAATATAAAAGTTACTATGATCATTCCATTTTTGAAGTTACTGCATTAAAAACGCTGCATTACTCAAGTTTAGTGCAGGAATTCTGTTGTCTTGTATAGCCTCTCTGGGTCCAAAGCTCAATGTCTCTACTCAGACACTACTCTTCTGTGGTGGTCTGTCTATGGATTCTGTGTCATCTGTAAACTTGTCACATTTCTTACTTTTCCAGACCCCCACACAAAATTTCTACCAAAACTTGCCAGAAAGCATCCTTAAATGAAGGGGATTCAAGGTCATTCAAATTAAGAACTATGTTCTCTCATTCAAAGGGAGGTAATCTTCTTCTTAACGAAAGCATGATATTCTGAAATGAAAGCATCCTATAATAGCTATAGTGTATATTATTTTTAAATCACAGTGCCCAGGAATAGGCAGGGGCCATAACTAAGGAACATTTGTTTATTTAGTAAGAAATGAAAATATAATTCATTTTTTTTTCCTGAAAGAAGAGAATGGTGATGACTCAGACGAGTATTGTGACCCATGGTCTTTTTTCCCCCCCAATATATGATGTATCTTTTAAGTCTTTAATAAGATTTTGATAAATCATGTTTGTAATTTTAATTTCAAGTTTTAAATTAGCAAGATATCAACATTTTCAAAATGGTATTTTGTACAAGATGTTAATGACCAGAATCTGTCTGGTCGTCTTGAACCTTGGCACAATCTTGGCACAATATTTATGCAATGTTCACTGTTCATTATTCTAGTCATCTTACATCACCAGTCATTCTATTGTTTGATTTCTCTGTCTTCTTGAAAATGTCAGAAGATTTACAAAATAGTGGAGCTACCAGATCTCAAACATTCACTGCTACCTGATTTAATGTGTAATTAGATCAAAATTTAGTCTTCTTTGTGTACTGTCTGACTTGGCTATAAACACTGTACATGTAAATCTTATTAATTTGAAAAATCAATATATAACACAAGAACTGTAAAAGAGAAATTCCAAACATTTCACATTGGTTACTTATTCAACAAAGATATGTGATATTGTTTGCCTCGGGTAGAAGACATCAAGAGTATATAATTGTTTTACTGCCTGTATCACATTCCTCTTTATAAAGACATTCATCATTCATAATGAATACAACGTAAATAAAGGATATTTTTATACACACATTTTCTTTTATTACTAAAAATATTTATAAATATGATTTCATGGATTTATTTGAATTTCTTTGTGAGAAAGATTTTTTTATTTGTTTAGGTTTTTTTTACAACAGTTTTTTTTATGATTTATAATGAAGGTTTTAGCTTTCACAATTGTACAACATTCCTGTGTTTTATCTGTCACTACCACAAACTGTAGTTCGAAGCAGGCACAGATTTTTCTTTTGATCTCTAAATGACTAGTTTAAGTAAATGTTAAGTCCACTCTACTTGTAAAGGTCATTTATTGTTTTATGAGATGTTAATGAAATGATTGCATATTGCCATTAAAACTTGTAACTTTTTGCTCTTCAATTTTTCATTTTGTTTTTTTAATTGAGTTAGTAATTTTGGTGATGCCTATACAGTATTTTCTTTTTGACTAGATGTCTTTCAACCAATTGTATAACAAAAAAGAAAATGTATAGAGCCCAACAAAAAACAAAATGTATAGAACCAAACAAAAAGCAAAATGATATTCTGCATTCCTTTACAAAAAAAATTTAAGTTTACTAAGTGCATAATTTTTTAACATGATTTACTTTTCAACTATTCTGAAAGGAGCAGATACAGGAAGTGGGGCTAAAATTAAGAAACTTGTATGAACTTAAAGAAGGGGGGATAAGGGTGGTCTGAATTTTCAGTATTATTAAATATCTGTGTCTAAAGTAACTTAAACAATGACTTTGAAACCCCCACCCCCCAGGAAAATGGTGGACCCTTCTAAGATGAAAGAAAGAATTGTATATTATGTGAAGGAAAGCTTGTCCTTTCAATTAGACTGACACCATCAAATAGGTTTTTCGTGTTTGGAATTTTTGAATTAAAAGTTCAAGTGGGTAGAGTGGGGTTACATTTCATGATCAAAGTTTCACAAAGGAATACAGTAAAAATCGGTTATAGCTAAGCTCGGGGGACCTGTGAATATCCATAATTTGTCATATCCATATAACAAATTCCTCAAAAAATAAATGTAGCAAATTTGCAAAAATAAGTGTCTTTCTAGACTACCGAATATTTTCAAGGAAGTATTAAATAACAAACTTACACAGGGGTACAAAAGTTTTAACCGGATAAATTAAAAAAAAAAAAAAGAAATGGAAAAAAAAAAATACGAAAAGTAATGTCACTTCATTTCAAGTTTTGAGATCCTAAATATTCGCTATAAAAGATGAAGATTCGTTATTTTTAACTTCTATGGGACACAAAATCAGTTTGCTATATCTGCGATACAAAACACTTCGCTGTATATGTAAATTTGCTCTATCCATATTCGTACTAAACGAGTTTTACTGTACTGTAGATTCATAATACGTGCGAGGAATTTTTTATTGCGTAATTTTGCAAGCACCACTTAAGAAATAAAGGTATTTATTATCATTTTTATGGTGCTTAAATACATGTACAAAATCCTGATTAAAAGTCCAGTCGCGAATCCAGGTTTTGGCTTATAATTGTGCCCTAAAAGATTGATATTTTCAAAAAGTATTAAAATGGGCTTAAATATGAGTTGAGTATATGAATGTGATGAATCATGAAAGAATATGGCATGAAGGAGGACCATTCTGGAAATATGACGTCATTAATTTAATACATTTCTGTTTTAAACAGAGAAAGCCTCAAAATGCCTCATTTCAAGGGATATTTTCCTTTAGAAAATAGTGTCCACAGCGTCGCTCACTTCCATTTTCAGATATGTTTTGTAGAATTCTTTGAAAAAAATCACATTTCTCAAAATTTTTGTGGGCGATGCATGTCGTCTATATTATCCGAAAGAAAATTCCACTGACAATTAACGTCTTCTGCAACTTTTTAAGAAAATATATACATGTAATTTCTTTCATCACTTTCATATTTTAGAAAAGTACAGGGCCAGATTTGTGTTGAAACCGTACCTTGTTCTTTATTTAAAAAAATAAAAATAAAAACCTTCTGCTAAAAAACAGTCATATTTATACGGACGCACTCTCTAGATCTGATAGTGAAGATTCAATTTTATTCAAATCATGGCCCCTGGGTGTAGGGTGGGGCCACAAAAGGCGATCAAAATTTTATATGTTTTACATGTTTATAGGGAAAAATCTGATGATGAAGAACGAAAGGGCCAAAGTGACTTAGGTGAGCGTTTTGGCCCATGGGCCTCTTATTTCCGTTTACAATCATTAAAGCAATATGAGCTGCATTTTTGAAAATTTTAATTTTCAGTTAAAGTGAGCTTTTATGATAAATCTGTATGTAACTGAAACCTTTATGACTAATTATATGAAAATAAGGTATTTGTTTGTTTCAAAAGAAAGATTTCAATACAATTGAATTTATAGTATTGTACAGGACGACACTAATATAATTGTGCTTCAATAAAAGCTTATGAATAGTTCTCCCATCGCAAATTTGAACAACAGAAATTTATAAACATTCTTTTTTTCTGTCATTGCAATAGTTAATTACAATTTTGCAACAAAAATATCCGACATCAAATTTGCAGCTCATATTGCTTTAAATTCTCTGGAATTAAGTATTTAGGATGAAAAAAAATTGGTAAATGATAGAAATATACAAATATCACGTTTCGTCAAAAAAAGCAAATAAAAATTGAAGTAATTAGAATATTACAATTGACTTGAATTTCTTAGAAATAAAAACTTTGACACTACTAGTATTTACTTAGATAAACTTTACACATGTAGTTGAAACTATATCCTATATGTTTTCGTTAGAGTTATATTAGAGTTATTTTACATTAATGATCTCCCATTACTCGTCCAAAATTCAAACATTGACTTATTTGCTGATGATGCTGAAACATTTCAGACAGTGATGCTTCTCCAATGCAAAATATGTTATTCTCTGACTTAATTAAGCAATATAGAAACATGGCGCTATCACAATCAGATGATTTGGAACAGTTGTAAAACTAAATGCATGTATAAGCACACATAAAAGACGGTCAAAATTGACCAGCCAAAATCTAAAATTTGTCTTGACTTGTCATTGTCTTGAGAGTTTCACACATGAAAGATCTTGCAATCCATATTGATAATTCTCTTAAAATTAACATGATTAATATACACATAATGCTGCTTGTGAATTAATATCTATAAACACATCTGTATTACTCAAGATTAAGAAATATATCTTCCGTATCCCAAATACAAGTTATTTTATTATGTTTCCATAATGTCATTGATTACTGCATGTTTAAAAATTGAGAGTAATGCATCAACCTCTAGCCTCGATATTCACAAGTAACAGAAACGGACAGCTCCATGTTCTAAATGTTGCCTGTGACACGCCATCTAAACCTTGAAAAATGAAAAATTTTGATTGGCTTACAATACATGAACAATTGGTTGTAAATAAGTATGTTTTACTGTATAAACCGCTTTACGATGCAAGTCCGAATTACTTGTATGAACTGTTCAGTTATCAATCATCAGAATCCTACCCTCTCAGATCTGAATCTTTCTGTTTGTGTGTTCCAAACACATAACTATTTCAAATTCTTTTCAATATTCTGGTGCAGTATTGTGGAACAATGTTTACTACCTTTAATTTATTGATGATGCGGCCACTGATGCCCCCTCAGGTTTATAATTCATTAAACTAGACTGGATATTGTGTCATTGTATCATCTCATTGGTTTATCGAAAATTCGTGAAAGGTGGTGTTCGCTGCAAGAAATTGGTGAGGAAATAAGTTAACAATTCACATCAATGTAGTATTCAACTTTACGTATGTTTATAATTCAAACAAGAATTTATTATGCTATATGAATTTGTCTTAACGATACGCAATGTAATACGAGTGATATTTGCCATGTTTAAAAAAAAAGAAGAAAGGAAACAAATATAGTGATAAAGAATTTAAAAAGAAAGAATAAATGTTTGGAGAACTTATTAATGAAATATATACAAGCTCAAAAGTCCATTAAACAATACAAAATAGGAGCAGAGCAAACACGGACCTCCAAAACATGAGAGGTGGGATCAGGTGCAATGGAGGAGTGAGCATCCTCTGCCGCGGTCACACCCGCCGTGTGCTCCTTGTCATGATCGGGAAATAACGGTAAAATCCGTCGACAATTCAGTTTGTAAATAATGGCCTAACAATTAGTATGAAAAACGCCAGCCAGCATTTGACTCAATGATAAATTGTATTTGCTGACAAGGTCATTGTATCGACCATAGAATTTACGTAATGATGAATTTAAACGAGACTGCTGATATTCTTGTTTCATCAACTTGTTTGTCAATAATTTACCTCGTTTTATAAATTGTACATACGTAGAACATGCTCTTGCATATCGAATCAACTGAGAGATATAAACCCCGTATGCAGGTGATGAATGTATATCGCTGCATAAGTAAGGGAAGTTGACGATTGAAAAGTTAAAGTCATCATGTTTATCATAAAGCTTGGTTGTTGGATTACCATTAACGTCTTTTTCAAGTAAAATATCCAAATATGAAACAGATGTGTCAGACTCTGTGGTATCTTTTATCTCAAGTTCACCAGGATATATCGTATCGACATAAGAATGGAAATAGCCATTGTAATTGACAATACGTCGTCGATATGTCTAAATGTCGAGTTGAAGGCCACAGCAACTGTTTTCTTCTTTTCACGTAGAAGATTTTGGACAAATTCTGCTTCATATGAATACAAAACAGATCAGCTAATAATGGGGCGCAACTGGTACCCATGGGAATTCCAATAGATTTTTGGAAGACCTGGTCTCCAAAAACCACATAGATATTGTCAATCAGAAACTCAAGCATCTTTTTAATGTCAACTTCAGAGTACTTGTGTGTACAATCAGAATGTTTTTTAACAAAATAATTTTGCAAATGTCCAATGACAAGGTAAGTAAATTTACGAGTTCCATTTTTATTGAAAAGCAGCTGTCAATGATATCAAAAAGCCTGGACTTTAATTTTATGGGGAATGGTTGTGTATAAAGTTGAAAAGTCGTGAGCTTTTAAGCTGTTGATTTTGGTAAAATCTTGTGATTTCAAATTTTCCAAAAGTTCCTTGGAATTTTTAAGTATCCACATCTGATTTACACCACTTCTCGAATATATTGTTGCACAGTACTCTTGAAGTTTCTCCTTCACTACTGTTAATATCTTAGTGAGGAGTAAAGAAAGAGGCTTGGTTGATCATTTACTGGAACCCGCTATGTATCTATGTTTGCAAGGATTTTTATGAAGTTTCGGAATCCAATACAGATATGGTAATTCAAATTCATTTTGGTTGTTTGGAATATTAAAAATATTCAAAACTGACATATGATTTTGAAGAATTTCTTCCTTAGAATGGGAACTATGAATATAAGTTGGATTATAACGTAGAATTAAATCCAGGTTCCTCTAAAATACATTTAATATAATGAGCCTTACGAACAAAGACAATGTTGTTACCTGCTTTGTCAGCAGGGTCCAGTACGTACTGATCATGTAATCTATCTAATTCTTTTTACACTTCTGGATTATTGAATACAGAAGGAGAGATGGTTCTCATATTGCCCCTCAATCTTTTAATGCGCGATTTTAACATACGTCTGATACATTTAATCCATCCTGACAAAGTGTCAAGGTCTTCTTTTTCATGTCTGGACCATCGCCTGGCGTAATCCTCTACAGAATCCATAATATTTATGAAATTCCGACGCCAGTTGAAGGATCGGGGTTCCCTAAATTTAGGACCTTTTAAAATTAATGATCTAAGGTCCTCATTATTAACTATATTTACGGCACCAGTAATAACGTGTCCAGCGGGACTATAGTTATAGGGTGAAGAAGAACATGAACACGATGGAGGATTATGTTTCAGATATTCGATATCCAGGCCCTGTAAAGTTTTCTTGTAATAAAAAGGTTTGGAAGCAATAGTCGATGTATATTTGTAGGAAATACAAGGTTCAGTCTTTAACTTGAAATATGGTGGAATACAAGACTGGACCCTTTTGTGATTAAGAATATTATTTATATTAACCGCGTCAATTCCTTTGTTGGCATATTGAAGTTTAAGGAAAAAACGGATTGTTTTAGCTGCATTTTCTTCAGTAAAACGTGGGGGTTTAAAAAGTTAAGTGTCATGATTCTAAAACAGGAGGAATGCTACCATAACTTATTCAAGATGCTTAGGTGTTTATTTAGGTCATGATAAAGAGGAATGCTACAATAAAAAATACTGGATGAGAATCTAACATGAAATAGAAAAAAAATTGAGTCTTGGAAACGAAGAAAAAACAAGCATTCTGAGAGTATTGCATTAGCAATACTAGTCCCCTACCGGCAAGTGTAATCTGGTTCCCGTTAAAAATTGAAAATGCCATAATTCCGTCAAAAATCAATGAAGTGGAACGAAATGCAAACTTGATCTATAACTTATCAAGGTAAAGTCACATACCAAAAATCAGCTCAATATCTGCAAGCGTTTAGAAAAAAATTGAGGAAAACCCTGAAAAATTGAAAAGGTCATAATTCCGTCAAAAATCATTGAAGCGGAACGAAATGCAAACTTGGTCTGTAACTCATCAAGATACATACACGTACCAAAAATAAGCTTAATATCTGCAAGCGTTTAGAAAAAAGTACGGAAAACCAAGTGGGACAGACTGACAGACAGACAGAGGGACAGACAGACAGACAGACAGACAGACAGACGGACGGACGGACAGACTCAGAGAAAACCTATAGTCCCTTCCGGTTTCACTGGTAGGGGACTAATAACTATGTTTGATAAACCTTGCATTATCCGAACGCTTGCTATTTCTAAGTTAATATATGCATCGTCAATTTTATGTCTTCCCGATAATAATTATGTTAAAAAATACAAAGATTAATTTTTAATTTTATTTGCGGAAACAGCAAGAATTAAACGGAACACATTGATCCGTGACATATCACGAGGTGAACTATCTATAGTCGATGTACATGTAGAATGTAAATTAAAATCAAAATAGCGTGGATCCCATGATTGATTAATTCAAAAGGTATCTTGCTCGACATTTTAAAAATTTTGTACAAAAAACCCTTAAAATTGGTATCTCCTTTCTTTTAAAATGTTCAACAATGGACATGGAAAGTTTAAAAAGCATACATTTGCCACCATTTTGCAAAGAAAGACTTAAGTTGTTTTAACGAATGTAAAACTGTTAAGTTAAGTTTTCAGGAAAGATCGTCTGATGATATTTTGCAACAGCCAATTTGGAATAATTTTAATTTAATCTACAAAGGAAAACCTATCTTCTTATGTAATTGGATTAAATCTGGAATCTTGTACATATGTGATTTGTTTGATGCTACTTTAGACAACTTGACAATTTTCCCAATATAACTGACAAATCTAATTGGCTATGTGAGTACAAGATTCTTCTCTCGACCACTAAGTATATTTGGCTCTGGTCTTTGGCACCTTCTTTCAGCTCTTCCAAGTCTTTTTTATTTAAATATTTTGTATTTCCATCGTCTCGGCTTGAGCATTACTGAAGAGACACAATTTGTCGAAATGCGCATCTGGTGCATCAAAATTGGTACCGTATATGATTTATATTCATAGAATATACGAACTTTCAAATTTAAGATATGAAAATAAAAATCGTCATGAATTTCAATTTCCCTTTAGGAAATTATAACAATTATTTTTTTCTGCACAAACCTTATTGGAAAAAAGTTTTGTAGACCCTATTTTCAAGCAATATTATCTATAAAAAAGAGTTGGAATATATAAGGATTCAAATTGGAGAAATACATGTACTTATGAGTGTAAGATTAAAGATATGAACGATAAACAAGTACAATTCTGCTACAAGTTATTGAATAATATACTTTGTAACAATGCTTTTGTTATTAGGTACGTATCTTGTATGTGTGTACATTGTAAGAAAATAGAACATGTGAAACATCTGATTTTTGAATGTGGTAATGTGTCTTATGGAATAATAAAGAAGCAGCTTTTTTTTTTCATTCGAAATACAAAGGAAACACGTTGCTTCTTTTTGTTCCATAAAAAATAAAATGATCAAACTTAATCTTTAAATTTACTGATTACTTAGGTAGCATATAGAATATATAAACATAAAATGTCATGTACGAGTAGATTAAACTCTTTAAGTGAAACTGAATACAACATATACGATCATGTAAAGAAATCAATTTTACTCTACTCTTTAGTATTACGGTATCTAAATGTAAATACTGAGAGCATGATTTTTGAAAATCGTTCTAAAAATTGTATGAAATTTTTTATTATAGTATACAATACTACTGAGAAGAGACCTGTCTACCAGTTGGGTGTCATAAGGGGGGAGGGGGGGGGGCAAATAGACTGATACGTAATTGTGGCTCCCTCTATCGACATCAGCATAAAAACTGTGATTAACAATGGCTGTTCATATATTTTTGGAAATGATGTATTCAGCATTTTTATTTATTTTAGTGTTTAAATGTTTGAATTAATAATTTTATAAATATGTTTTTTTTCTTCAAAAATTTGAACATTCTGCAAGATGTCATAGGAACAAAATTGGTGATTAAATTCGTGTTTTAAACTTGCATGAATAATAGATGCGTTTTTGTAGCATAGTGTAGGCTATTGGTGCATGAACTATCTCATTTTATAGACGTGAAATAATTATGCTGTAAACATAAAAAAAAATATTTATAGTTTTTGGAATATAAAGGACTCTACAGCGAAAAGTTACGTTCTCTTAAAATTACGGTTTAAATGAAGAAATAGAACTTAGATAACAAAGTTATAATTCAACAATGTGCCAGCCTGACCTGGGAACACATCCTAGGTACATTAGCACTTGTCCAAAGGTTTGTGTTACCCCTGGGTGTTCTATTTAAATCCTAAAGATGCTGTGAATGTAACTAAAAGCCAAGGATATAATGGTCAAGTAAATACTTTATGTTTTTTAATTAACTCTTTACTATTGGAATGTTTACATGCATATTTGCACGGCTGTTTTTTTCTCAATACTTATTTTAATTACTGATTAGTATCAAAGGAGAATTCATTGATTCTTCTCTAATAACTATCCATTTTGATATTGATTTTTACTTGTACAAGGAGGATAAAATTTATATTCCGGTCAAAAATCGAAAACGTTAATAAAGAAACTGTAATTAGAAGGGAAAAAAACTGTAACCAGCTTTGAGAAAACTTTGCTTTTCATCAAAACAAAATGAATTAAAAATAAAAATGATGTGAAAGACAATGAACATTATTGGCATTCGGTTATTAATTTTGTAAGGCCTGATCTGTTAATTAGTAAAAGAAGAAGAAAATTTCTCGGACATAGTAACACTTTTTTTGGGTAAAATAAGTTGTTTTTTTTATCGATATTTATCGACTTCAATTTCAGAAGATAGCTACAACATAAATTGAAATGATAGTAATAAACTGGAGCTTTATATCTTTGATTCTGGCTTTACATCTGAAAGGTAAGTACAAAAATGTCTTTTAAAGATATTTTTCAATTTATTGCTTTAATTTTAGTAACTCGAGGGAATTAATATACATGTGTATTTCATTTTAATTGTGTATATGAATATTTCGCACTGTTTTCTGATGAAACATTGATTGATTGCTTGAGCACACGGCGGGTGTGACCGATCGACAGTGAATGCTCACTCCTCCATGGCACCTGATTCCACCTCTGATGTCTTAGAGGTCCGTGTTTGCTCTGCTCCTATTTTGTAATGTTTAATGGTTTTTTTGAGCTTCTATACTGTTCGTTATCTACACATATTTCATGTATGTTGTTTAACGTCCCATTCGAGAAATTTTTCAATCAAATAGAAACGTCACCGTACGCCTGTGATGGACTTCAAATTTAGACATATACTCGGCACTAGGGGCCATTGAACAGTGAGGGTTCTTTATCGTGCCAATGCCTACCGTGACACGGGACTTCGGTGTTTAAGGACTCATCCGAAAGACCCGTGACCTTCAATTTTCATGCCGGGCGCTTGGCGAAAGAACAGTCACTACCTATGTTTATGTCTTAAGTTTGACGCGGCGCGGCGAACGAGAATCGAACCCGTGCCTCCCAATAACGAAACGAACGCCCTACCACTAGGCTACCATGACCAGTTTGAAGCATTGAATTTATGTGTATACCTGTCATAGACTTTTAAATGCATTGACGTTTAGTATGCTTGATAGACTTTTAGAAGCATTGAATTTGACTGTGATACTTTTGATAGACTTTTTGAAGCATTGAATTTGTGTATAATTATCATACTAAACTTTTAGAAACTTTGCATTTTGTGTATGGTTTTCATAGGCATTGAGGTAAATTAAATTTATATATACTATTCAAAGCCGTTTAGAAGCAATGGATTTCTAATTGTATGCTTTTGTATCAAACTAATGAAAGACGCATTGCATTTATGTACCCTAACAAAAAAAATAATATAGTTAACAATAGTTAACTATAGTTTACTATAGTTAACTATAGTAAATCAAAGTGTCAAAGTGATCACTATAGTAAATCAAAGTTTTCACAATAGTTAATCAGAGTTTTCATAGTGATCACTATAGTAAATCAAAGTTTTCACAATAGTTAATCAAAGTTTTCATAGTTATCACTTTAGTAAATCGAAGTGTCAAAGTTATCACTATAGTAAATCAAAGTGTCAAAGTTATCACTTTAGTAAATCAAAGTTTTCATAGTGTCAAAGTTATCACTATAGTTAACTATAGTATTTTTTTGTTAGGGTATGCCTGTTATATACTTGTCGGAAAAGTTTGGGTATCATTATAATCGTTATCAAGATATAAAACAGAGTGTTTCAAAAACATGTCCCGACTTTCAATATATTATTTTTTTTTTGCATAATAATAAAAATATTTGCAAAACAGCAACTGTTTTTTTTAATGTTTTCAGGCAATATGTTTTATAATATAAACACAATATACTACGACTTGATATCTGTGTTTTTTAAAGTTTTAATGACAACATCAGAAGTCAGGCTTTTTTATGAATGAATGATAAAAGAAATCTCTATATTGATATTGTAAACTTTACTATGCAAAAGGAAAAATTATTAATACTGTTGATCAAGATTTTGAAAAAAGAAGTATAACATATGCTCCTGGAAACTTTCCTTTGTTTGTTTTCTGTAGATGCAAATACCATGAATATCTGGTCCATTATCCCTCGTTTGACAGACCAAGATGTTGTTGAATTTGCCATGGATACAATACATGTTTCTAGTCTCATAAACTGTGCCGTCAAATGTCAACAGAAATCAAGTTGTAGAACATTCCAGTATAATGGACTTACTGAAATGTGTAACTTCTACCAGCAAGAGAATTGCAGGGCCACTGGATCCGGTATAGGGAACAAATTCTTTCAATTAATGCCACAGCGTACGTAAAAAACTGTGTTCTTATCCCATAAAAAAATCCATGTAAAACACAATCGCACGGTCTAGTTCACTAAAGCAGATTTTATTCAGTTGAAAATGAGTAAACTATAGTCTTTTCTTTCAAGTGTAACAAAATTATATTAGACAATTTGGTCTTTACAATATTATATGATATATATGAAACAGATATAGTCCATACATTATATCAATATTAGTGTAAATTGCTGTAACGCGAAACTAACAAGCAAAAAAGAAATCGTTTAAGAATAAAGTTATTGCTGGTTTGTTAATCTATAAGTCCCATACAATGTGAATATACATGGTTTTATTGTATTTGTTTGTTTGTTTATTGTTGTTTAACGTCCCTCGCGAGAATTTTTCACTCATATGGAGACGCCACCACTTGTCGGTGGAGAGCTGCAAATTTTGACCTATACTCGACACTCAGAGCCATTGAGCAGTGAGGGATCTTTTTCGTGCCAGCACCTACTGCGACACGGGACCTCGGTTTATACGGTCTCATCCGAAGGACCGGTCTCCACGTCCCACAGTGGGTTTCGAACCCGCGACGTAAGGATCAACTCCTTACTCCGCGACTCTAGAGCAAACGCTCTAACCACTGCGCCACGCGGGCGACTTTTATGAAGTTAATCACGCTTATAATGCTGTTAATCAAACTCTTAAGATTGGTTAAGAGTATTGGACTCTTTCATGTTTTCGTGTTTTTGTATATATATACTCTTCCCTTATCGACTTCTATTTCTAGTTATTTTATGTTTTGTTCGCAGAAGTGATAGCTGCTTAGACTTATAGATGCAGTTTATAAGCGGTTGCTTTAAAATTAAATTTGAATAGTAGAAATGATTACTTAACCTAAAAACTTATTTGAATTAAGATTGTGTTTCTGGACTGGATGAATGGTTCCCAGAAATTCAGAAGTGCATCTGGCTTCCCCCGACAACTCTGAACTATTACGACGCTAATACTACTTGTCAATCAGTGTCTAAAACTCTTATCAGCATGGAGACTCCAGCAAAATTCCAGTTTGTGAAAGATTTGATGAATATGATGGGATATTGTAAGTTATTTTGAAAATCTACAAGCGTTCTAATTTATAGAATCATAAACACTTTCCATTGTTGAAAATATAGCATCGCAAAAGACTTCTTTAGATTATTGGGATTATTGGTTTTCTCATCTATTCAAAATTTAGTCTGGATTCACTTATATGCACGAAGAGAAAGAGAGAACTCATACAGCTGGAAATCAGGTTCTCCTATTACACAAAACTGGTGCCCCGGCCAACCGGATGGCGATTCTCCTTGTGTAGGACTTGACATGAAGCTAGACGCCTGGTGTCCTGTTGGAGGATTGGACGATATAATTTGTTCAGATACAAGACATTTCTTCTGTGAATAGCAGTAAAGACAGTATGACTTTAGTTAATTGTAAACATTTATATATATTTTATTTCTGACAAAATTTCATTGTCTTTGAAATAGGATATCCTTGTCTTAAATTTAGGGTCATTCTACTGTCTATTCACTATTTATTTGTAATGATTTTATTTGATATAAAAGTAAAACTCCTATACACTTATATAGCTCACCTGAATCAAAGGCTCAATTGAGCCTTTTGATCGAAGTTTTTTCCATCGACCGTTAATTTTTAACATTTTGGAATATATATATATATATATATATATATATATATATATATATATATATATATATATATATATATATATATATATATATATATATATTCTTTACTTACTTATCACCTGCCGACCGGTCACACCCGCCGTGTGCTCCTTGTCCTGATCGGGAAATAACGGTAAACCGTCGAGAATCCAGTGTGTAAATAATGACCTAACATTAAGTATGAAAAACGTCAGTCAGCATTTGACTTAATGATAAATTGTATTTGCTGACAAGGTCATTGTATCGACCATAGAACATACGAAATGACGACTTTAAACGAGACTGCTGATATTCTTGTTTCAACAACTTGTTTGTTAAAAATTTACATCGTTTTAGAAAATGTTCATACGTAGAGCATGCTCTTGCGTATCGAATCAACTGAGAGATATAAACCCCATATGCAGGTGATGAAGGTATATTGCTGCATAAGTAAGGGAAGTTGATGATTTTAAAGTTAGATTCATCACGTTTATCATAAAGCTTGGTTGTTAGATTACCATGCATTAGCATCTTTTGCTAGTAAAATTTCCAAACATGAAACAGATGTGTGAGACTCTGTGGTGATTCTTCACAAAAGTACTCTGAAGTTGGTATTAAAAGGATGCTTAAGTTCCTTAGCGACAAGATTTTTGTAGTCTTCGGAGACCGGGTCTTCCAACAAGCTGTTGGAATTCTGATTGGCATTAATTGTGCTCATTTATAACCGACCTGTTATTATATTCATATGAAGCAGAATTTATTTAGAAACTTCTACATGAGAAGAAGAAAACAATTGCTGTGTCCTTCAACTCGACATTCAGATATATCGACGACGTTTTATCAATTAACAATAGTTCCTTAAATTCATATGTCTACTCGATATATCCCAGTGAACTTGATATAAAAGACACCGAAGAATCTGCCACATCTGTTTCATATTTGGATGTTTTACTACAATGGACGATAAGCGCAACTAACAACAGATTTGTATAACAAACGAAATGACTTCAGCTTTTCCATCGTTTATGCAGTAACATGTATTCCGCTTTCACGTGCATATTGTGTTTACGTCTCCAAACCTATTCGATACTCAACAGCCTGCTTTGAGTATAATCATTGGGTCAGATTTTGACTGACGTGTTTTTCAAATAAAAACGTACAGGAAAAAAAACCCCTTCAAAACATAGTCTTGATAATATGCAAACCTTTTCCGCCAGCCCAGAATCAAGTATTTTCAGATCATGCCCCTCCCCTGGGGTAGGAAAGGACTAGAATAAGAGGGAAAACTATAAAGGGATAATACAAACAAAAACCTTCCTCTCAAGAACAGCATGGCCATGATAAGTCATGAAATAAATATGAAGGGGAAGACCTAGACACTTTTTCAGAATCAATGAAATGTTTAAGAAGTTTGTTAAAAAATTGTATTAGACAATTAGAAGGAAAATGCATACCATCTTTAATTCCGTTTTCAGTAAACTGGAAGTGATAAAAGAAAATAATAAAGATGACACGAGGAAAAGTTATGGTTTCAGCTGAAGGCTTGTTATAATGCTTTTTAATGCTAATTATTAAAACTATATTTTAAAAGAACTTTAATTCCACGTCTGGAATTTCATCTTATACTCACTGTTACTATTCAAAGAATACAATCATCAATATCATGTTCAGTTTTAAATACTTTTAACATACCAGAAAACGGAAGTAATTTTGATTTACCGTATCTATTCTAGATTCGAAAACTTTGTAAGAATCCATAAAACAATTTTAGATTGCAGAGTCCAGCAAATATTCTACAAAGCCCCTATCTTTATTATAAAAAAATTATTTGCTTTGCTACGTATTCAAGAAATTGTGTAAATCATTTGTATTCTAAAAACTCCAAATAGCTTGTAGAAAATTAAAATCACAGATCCCCCCTCCCCCCCCCCCAAATTAAGAATACAAAATGTATGACTTTTTATACACTTTATGCAATGATTTCTCACTGTATATTTAGGGTTAGGCTTTCTGACATTATAGACAGCTGCTTCATCAATAAAGCTGGAACCCTGAAATTTTCATATCTTGTGATTGGTCCTCTACTATATTACTTTGTTAAAATCACTCTGATTCTTTACACAAATTTATGTACTTTGATATCAAAACATGCTACCTCTTGTTTTTCTTATTAAAAAAATATCCAAAAACTTCTTCATGAGAAAAAATAAGGTCTTGCCGAAGACTTCCAATCGATATTTAGATATGTCGTCCACGTTCTGTCAATTAATATTGGTTGTTTCATTCATATGTCGACTCGATATATCCCAGTGATCTCGAAATGAAAGACACTACGGAGTGTGTATCATCTGTTTAACAGTTTCATGTTTAACTGACCAAAAACGTTAATAGCAACTATCAACTGAATTATATGACAATAGGATTGATTCAACTATCCCGTCAGTGTCAGTTGTCCCTTTCATATTTTGGAATATTTCACTATCACACACATATATTTTATAGTTATTAAAAATAAAGAAAATCGAATAAATTGAGAGACATAAACAACATGCAGATGATAATGAAATATTAAATAAATGGGGGAAGTTGACGATGGTAAAGCTGAAGTCATCCCGTTTGTCTTTTACTTGGGTTATTTTTCCAATAAATAATGCTGTATTCAGTATGGGGGAAGCGTTGTTTAAGAACAGCAAATAATATTAAGTCTGATTGACATATGTGTAAAAGCCCATGTTATGTAAATTCAAGTTTATTAAAATTCCGACCCCAGTCCATTGGTTCATCATGAAATCTCATTAATCAAAATCATTAAAATTCCCATAGACTTGTTACCAAAGATATATAGCTACATATGTTTTTTGTTTTAAATCAAATTACAATAAAGCTTTGATTCGAGAACATGACTTGGCCATGTTACTACTAACATATATTTTGAACTATATACAGATTTTTACTTGTGTTTGTAAAATATCACCATTGCTTATTCAAAAAATAGTTTTCTCTCTCAGATATTCTATCAAGTTTTACTTATTAGGTATATCAGGAAAACAAACTTTGATGAAAATCATATATTGTATGATATTTTAGTAGCAACCAACGCAACATTTCTCCACAGAAGTACAGTTTCTGCACAAAAGGAAAGCATAGAACCTTTGTAAAGTATTGGGAAGTACAATTTCTTCAGAAAAATATACAGCCACTGTAAACTATTGCAAAATACAATTTCTGTAAAAAAATATACAATGAAAAAGGTGAAGAAAACGAACAGTGCTCGATCTAAAAAAAAAAGAAGACCTACAAACAATACAAATCCGTGAACAGGGGATAAAACATGGAACTCTGGAAATTCCAGAGGTGGGATCAGGTGTCTAAGAGGAGTAAGCATCCCCTGTCGACCGGTCACAATTGTCGTGATCCTTAGGTATTGATCAGGTAGACGGAACATTCCGTAGTCAAATTTAGTATAAAAGATACATAACAATTGATATGCAATATGTCAGTCAAAATACAACCTAATAATAGAATATATTTGCTAAACAGCTCATTATAATCACCATAGAATTTACATAATGCCGACTTAAAACGATGTTGTTGAAATCCTTGTAATATCAGCTTATCTGTCAGTAGCCTGCCTCGGTTTGAAAATTGATCGTATCAGAGCATGCACTTGAGTATCGAAGTTGGGGAACATAAACACCAAATGCAGGTGATAGCGGAATATAATAATATAGATAAGGAAAGTTGACGATGGAAATACTGAGGTGAGGTTTGCTCTGCTCCTACTTTGTATTGTATCAAAGGACTTTTGAGCTTGAATACTGTTCGTTATTTTCATATTTCACAAAAGTTTTCCCCCACCTTTGAAAATTTGTTGGATATCGAAATTCTACGGCTTAATTTCTTAAAACATGATGCTTTTCATTATCAAAACCTCCACACAAATTTTTTTAAAAATAATTTCACTTAATAGGTTTTCCGAATATCACCAGTATGCAAATTCGCACGAATGCAAGTTTTTAACTTCCTACCACCTATATAAGTATTGTACGATACATTTTCAATTGATTACAGAATCTTTCGTTGATCATTTTATCATCGTTGATCAATTTTCAATCCTCACAAAAATATTAACTACTTTGAGGGATAAACTTCAGACATACTGTACTACAGCATATAAAAGAAGTGGTGTAAATCATATGGGGATTCTCAAAACCCCAGAACTTTTAGAAATTTTTAAAATCACAAAATTCAGTACCATCAACACATTTGACTTTTCTACACTTAAAAACTATTCCTCACGGTTAATTATGCTTTTTGATATCATAGATACCTTGTTATTGGTCATTTGCAAAATTACTTTGTTAAAAATCATTTTCATTCTACACACAAGTACTCTGAGATTGATATTAAAAGGATTCCAAAGATCCTCATTGATAACATCTATGCAGTCTTTGGGGCCAAATCTTTCAACAATCTGTTGGAAATGCGATGGGCACTAATTGTGCTACATTATTAGCTGATTTGTTTATATATTCCTAACAAGCAGAATTTATTCAAAAACTTCTAAATGAGAAAAAAAAACTGTTGTTGAGGCCTTCAACTCGACATTAATATACATCGTCCTTTTTTTTTTTTTTTTTTTTTTAAAAATCAATTTAATTACATAGGTTACTTTTATTCATATGTTGACTCTATATATCCCTCAGAATTCGAAATAAAAGACACTACGGAGTCCGCCACATCTGTTTCTTATTTGGATGTTTTACTGACTAAAAGGATCAAGGCCAACTAACAACTAAACATTTTGACAACCAAAATGACTTCAGTTTTTCCATCGTCATCTTTCCTTATTTATTTATTTTAGGAATGACTCTAATTCTTGGCCAAATTATTCGAGTATAACCTGGTTTGGGTCAGTTTAAGCTTTATAATCCGCAAAGGGGATTTTAAAATCATTAAATAACTATGGGTGTAAGATTTCGTTACTTTTTATTAGTTCAAATATGCCGCTCAATAATACAACCGTAGTAACGGAAGTAACGGAAGTGATGGGAAGCGAGGGGAGGTAAAAACATACATAGGCCTAGCAACCTTGTTGTTTGTTTACATGTGGTAAGATGGAATTATTGTTTGAAGTAAAGGTACTTTTATTAAATCTGGAATTTTCCATGAATCCCGAGGACTGGAAATTGTATGGATACAGATGATTCAGCTGGTTGTTGGGGGGGGGGGGGGTGTCCCCATACCAAACCAGGTTATACAGAAATAATCTGTGTTCCTTTTTGGATATTAACCAATCAGAGGCTAGAATACAAACAAAATTAAATTATTTACTAATATTACAACATCACCTGCATATGATGTTTATGTCTCCGAACCTGATACTCAAGACCATGATCTGAGTACGAACACCTTTTAAATTGAGACAGGCCACTGCTGTAACAGAGAGATAACGAATAATTATCAATCTCATAAATTCAGTTAATAAAAGTTATCGTAAACAGAGAAAATACACGGATCCCTGGAAACATCAGAGGTGGGATCAGGTGCCTTGTTTAATTTTGATCGGGATTGGTCCAATTTCGCAAATTAGCAAGTTTATTTTTTCAAAATTTCATATCAATTTCTTAAAAAATACAATTGCCTATTTTCCTACTGTAACTTGTTTTTTTTTTTTTAAATCCATAACTAGATTTAAAAAATATTAACAAATTATATCTTCTATATTCATAACTTAGTTTAAAAAAAAATCATAATCTATCCGACACTTTTACAGGATATGTCAGTTAAGGTCCCAAATGGAAATATCGGCGAATTTTTTAGACAGAAAATACATTCTTTACAAAGATGGGCGATTCTTTGTGGCCTTTAGTATTATCGGACAAATTAATGTGGCTGAAAACTACATGTTGAGGACGTTTATATTTCTTATTTAGATTTGTCACGTAAAGTGGCAGTCAAGTGATTTTAGCAAATATACCTGCAGTACTGAGGTCATCTATAAATTCCAATATTGCAAGGGCATAACCAAATTAAAAATCTAAGTTTAATTTATAATTATTTTCAACACTCTTTGTAGTTTGTGAAAAGTGCTGCTAACCTATATAGATTCTACTATATAATTGCTAAAATTACATTTATTAGACCGTATGTTGAATATTTTGCTGGTCAAGTACATTATTTCCGTTCTTATGTCGACACGATATATCCCGATGAGCTTGAGATAAAAGATACCACAGAGTCTGACACATCTGTTTGATATTTGGATATTTTATTAGAAAAAGACGTTAATGGTAATCTAACAACCAAGCTTTATGATAAACGTGATGACTTAAACTTTTCAATCGTCAACTTCCCTTACTTATGCAGCAATATACCCTTATTACCTGCATACGGGGTTTATATCTCTCAGTTAATTCAATACGCCAGAGCATGCTTTGCTTATGAACAATTTCTAAAACGAGGCAAGTTATTGACAAACAAGTTGATAAACAAGAATATCAACTGTCTCGTTTAAAGTCATCATTTCGTAAGTTCTATGGTCGATACAATGACCTTGTCAGCATATACAATCTATCATTAAGTCAAATGCTGGCTGACTTTTTTCATACTATTTGTTAGGCCATTATATACACATTGAATTGTCGACGGATTTTTCCGTTATTTCCCGCTCAAGACAAGGAGCACACAGCGGGTGTGACCGGTCGGCAATGCATGGGATGCTCACTCCTCCATTGCACCTGATCCCACCTTTGAAGTTTTAGAGGTCCGTGTTTGCTCTGCTCATATTTTGTAATGTTTAATGGACTTTTGAACTCGAATACTGTTCGTTATCTCCACATATTTCTTTGTAATGGAGAATGACGGGAAGCTCAAACTTGGTACAGAAATTGTTTATAATCCGGTGGTGTGCCTTGACACAAGGTTATTCTAGCAAATTAAGGTCACTGACAGAAAAATGTAAAATTACTATCTGTGCTATAACTTTGGAAACTCAAACTTGGTACAAAGATTGCTTATGATCCGCCGGTTTGAGATGATTTTAAATTAATTAAGGTCATTCCGGCAAGTTCACGGTCACTGGCAGAAAGAGTTGTAAAATTCCTGTCTTGGCTAAATATTATTAAGGGGGGATCACTGGAAGCCTTTTCTTAAAAGAATGATTGATTGATAACGAGGGTTTGTCCCGATCTTGACCCAAGGTTATTCTGGAAAATTCAAGGTCACTTTTAAATAGAAAATCACTGAAATCTCTTACTTGATACAGAGATTGCTTATATTTCAGGAGTTTGTCATGATCTTGACCCATGGTCTTTCTTGCAAGTTCAAGGACACTGGCAGAAAAGTTCAAACTTTCTTGTCTTGGTATAATATCTGTACATTTGTTCGTTTCAAATTCTATTTTGACTTTTGCATTTTGAATGCCGGCTAAGCCACTAGGTTTGCATTTTTAGGAAACAATTTATCGAGTTGTTTGTTTCAAGATCACAAAACTTATGTATAATTGTAAGTGGATGTGACATTTCCAATTGTCAGGAAAATCGAAAATAAAATAAAGTACTTTTTGAGTTTGCATTAATTTCTACCTAACTTATGATTGTATTTTACAGAATGATAAACTTATGCTTTCCTTTATTTCGTCTAATTAACAGAATATTCCCATGACACGACTTTAAGCTTACATGTTCGTAAATATTTATATGGAAGAACACCCAAAACATATACATTCCGAGCTATCAGAATAGAAAGAAAATAGGAAATTCCCTAGTGCATGTTTCTCCATATTCTACAATAAATATCAATTAAATTAGAATTGTTTATTAATTATTGACTTACCATTTATCAATGTCTCTACAATATAATATCAATTAAATTAAAATTGTTTTTTTAATTATTGATTTACCGTTCATTTTGAAGTACTTAAATTATCGATCCGCTAAGCTGATACAGTGTAACGTGTTATTAAAGTCCTCCTGGTCAGTCATCATTACGGTTGGTGACATCACATATATTCTAAATTCTATTTTCACCTAATATGTTTTAATTGAGTGTTTTCATAATAAGAAATAAATTGCTGGGGGACACCTTGTTTTCTCTGATCTCACTGAGAGCGCGTATGAATAGCGGTATGTACACACACTTGTGTACAAAGCAAACGTGCAAATCACAAGGAAGTAAAAAAAACCCAGAAAAATAAAAAAAATATGTCTTTATAAAATCATTGACTTTAAATAAAAAAAACTAGAAATAAATGAATGTCCGTCTGAGATCAAAAAGTGAAAATAAAATCACAAATAACGAAGGATTTGGGATTAAATCCGAGTACACGATAGCTGTGATATGTACTTGTACAATCAGCACTTTTTTCTTTTATCCTTCGTCCATGCGTTCCTCCTAAACGAAAAAAGAGATTAGTAAATTATACCGAACGTGTTTGAAAAATGTCGGACATTTTAAAGTATCTTCAATGAACAAACTTTTTCATTTCACTGCGTGGTTTGGGTTTGTCAACGTGTTTTAGATCAGGACCAGAATTTTTTAAAACGTCTGCATTGGCCAATTTCGCATATTTTGCACTTCGCTAATATTGATAAAAATATGTAACTAAACAGCCTGTTAAAAATAGGGCAACCATAGGTCGAAAATGTTTTATAAATAAAGTGGTTCTTACAAATACATTATATGATATAAACCTCAAACAGTTAAATAATTATTTAATTTATCTAACAAATATTAATTTGGTTCTTTGTTGACATTAACTAATGTTTATAAATTAGTACGCAGGCCGTCCAAATGTAAACAAATATTCCAAACAATCTTTCATATTGAATGAACTAATAGGTTATTAAATTTCCTCTCATCACTATACGTATCCCCCTCCCCGAAATAAATAAGATGCTTTCTTTCAGAGCCAAAGTTTACAATCCTTGGTTTTACTCAGGTAAGTGTAAGTGAGGGTGGAGTTTTACAGACGCAAATGAATTCCGAGAGAAAGGCACTACCTATTTTTTATAAAGAGTAAAGATTGGGTTGGTTCATTTGAAAACATATTTTTCAAGAACCAATGGGCAGAATGACGAAGACTTATATGAAAGCTTCCTGGCATAGTATAGATTCATTTTTTTTTTCAAATCTTGACCACAGGGAGATTATTGTGACCAGAATGGTGATCAAAATTTAGCATAGGAATTTATCTTCCCCGCTTGGGGGTATTTAGTAATCACATTGTCCATCTGTCCGTCCATTTGTCTAGCTGTCCTTCTGTCCAAGCAAGTTTGCCCGGGCTATAACTTTGTTATGGAGAAACTGGAAGCTCATACTTGGAACAAAGATTGATAATGATCCGAGGGTGTGTAATGGTCTTGACCCAAGGTCATTCCTCCTAGTTCAAGAAAAACATAAGAGAAACTGTAAATTTGTCTACCGTCTTTCTACTGGTGAAACATTGGAAGTTTATACTTCATTCGAGATTGCTTTTTACTAAAGAAAGTGTAATGACCTTGACCCTAGCCGTCCGCAGCTCCAACGGAAGACCTACTCCGTGCTTTGCAACGAGCTTTGATCTAGGTTACCCTACTAATTATCATAAGCTAGGGAGTGACTATGGTAATATGCATACCGTGAAAATCACATTATAATTAGACTCTATAATTTGGGGTACAATGAGGTGACTGACCAATTATTTTACATTTCAACATCAATCTCTTTTCTTATACTTATAAAATGCAAAATACTAACATTATCGAAATTAAATTATTAAAATCATAATGACGCCAAAACAGAGGCCTAGTCCGCTCTAAGTGTGTAATTTTCTGCTAGTCCTCTGTGCATTGTCATTGAAAACAGTCTAAGCAAAACACCGTTTTTACCTCCTATGTTAGAGAGCTATACCAAAAGGGAGATAATTCGAAATAAAAGTGACAGAAAGTTACGGATCGGTTTTGAATTATTATAAATCGGTTTTTATACATAGATGTTTAAGTTGCTTATGGATTTTTTTCTTGATTCCTCTAGAACAAAAGCTGTAAAATAAATGTTTTATGTTGATAGGCTTCAATGCGGTTGTAGATTTTTATAAAGTGCTTCAATTTTGCATATGGCTGGTTTATTGAAGCAAAATTAACCTCGAAAAACTACTATATTTATCAAAAGGTGAGGAGAATTTCAATAATTAATAGTGGTTAAACAAGAGTGTATTTATATGAATAAAAAATGATTTAATAAGCATTTTTAAAGAAAAGTAATAGAAATTTACCTACAGAAATATAAATTATAGTGTTATTCTAAAGTGCAAAGCACGCTCTCTGAAACGCGCGTGGTTTCCAAAGCAACAATGCGCAAAATCATTTTTAGTTGCTTTTTTTATCATACCCTTTGTTCTGAAATTTTTACAGAAGTTTTTACCAAATTTATTTTTATTCCACTTTCCACATTTTTTAACTAAATGCTTGATGCTTGCTGATTTTGACTCTAAATGAAGATATGAAATTATGAAATAAAGCAGATAAAGAGATATTTTTTATGGACAACAAAAGAAAAGGTCTCTACTAAAGGATTGCAAACCAGACATCTTTGTTCTATCAAAATGTTGAATACTTGTAACAAGACAAATAGTCTACAAAATAAGTTACACGACAGACAAGCTCAGGATTTTTAAAATTCTTCAAAGTCTTTGCATGTTAATGTAATCCATTGATCTAAAAATGAAGCATAATACATATATGTACACAATGGATAGAGCGCTCGCTCCATGATCGGGAGGTCGTGAGTTCGAATCTCAGCCCCGACTGACCCAAGTCGATAAAAAATGGGTAGCAACTGTTCCTTCGCCATGCGCTCTGCACTTTGAAGTGAAAGTTGCGGGTCCTTCGGATGAGACCTTAAAAATCGAGGCCCCGTGTCACGGCTGGCGTTGGCACGATAATAATCCCTCACTGCTCAATGGCCCTGAGTATCGAGTAAAGGTCAAAATTTGAAGCCCTTCACCGGTATATGGTGACGTCTCTATATGAGTGAAAAATTCTCGAATGGGACGTTAAACAACATATACAATCAACCAATCAATCAATCATGTACACAATGCTTATTTGAGGATTATTCAATGATGTTCTTATTAAAAACCAAAGTTGACAGAAAGTAAGAATAAATGTACATCAGGTGTTTAGGCATTCCACCTCACTAAACTACTTCATTAAAAATGTTGTCGAAATATAATACAATTTTGAATAGAAGAAAACATTAAAATATCCTTTTCAGGCTCAGTTGATAGCCTTGCTGGTAAAAATGTGATGAAACAATCAACATAAAAACTCTCCAATGTTACACAACCTCCCTCCACATCAGATATTAGAAGTAATACTATTTGTATCTTTTTTAAGCACACAGAAACTGTCTGTGGTCTGTACAGGGGAAGTCGTCCAGTCCTCCTTTGCTACACCACGATTTACTGAGATCGACTCCAACACAGCCAGTATTACTATCCGGCTGAGCGAGACACCATCCTTCTGTAACTGGGGTACGATCAAACCACTCGTAGGAGTCAGTCCCTGTTCGACGAGCATAGACATGAATCCATTCTATAAAGGGGAAAATTACATAATTTATTGAACATTTACAAAAAATTAAAAATATGGGTAAACTTCCTTGCATACAATAATTTAACTGTTTCAAACCTACTGAAGCCAAGAGAGTCCATCAAATTTTGAATCTGTGTAAAATTTTTTGCCCCCATCATAGTTCTGATTTCCAATTCACATTTCTTTTTGGCCTCTTCATAAGGCAGCCAATCAGTTTTGATCAAAATACACGACCTCCACTCAGGAAACCATTCATCACGTCCGGCCACACAATCTGTGAACAGTAAGAAAAGTGAAACTTACTCGTATGGAGAAAATACTCTCATAAAAGTGAAACTTACCTAGACTACGGGCAAACAAGATTAAAAGACATGTTCAATGTCATGCAATTTAAAGTATGGTATTCAAGTAGAGAATCTTGTCGAGGGATCCACAGTGTCCTGATTCCCAATTCCCATTCAATTTTTCAAATTTATGAATTTTATGAAGTAAAGTAACAAAAAATAGAATTGGAAGATGCGCCTAGAAAACATAGATCCTTCCTAAGTTGGTAAAAAGATAACGGCTTATCCATCACAAGTGCCTAAAAAGCACCAAACCAAATATAAATTCTCATAGTTAAACAGATATATATTTGTAGTTAATGACTATTTATAACACATAGCAACATCATATTTAGTGTACGATAGTTATTATTTTACAATTTAAGATATATACTCTTACCGTCTGGCATCTTCTGATAAAACTGGTTCCCAGTTACATCTGTCACTGCTCTGTATCCCTCCCCATCGTATAAAGCACACTCAGTGGTGACTCCATTGTGTCGGAAGTGTTTACATGTAAATATGATTTGACATTTAAGAGCACAAGAAGAGGCTGTGTGATTCATCTCAGTAAAAATAGGAATCTCACCAACACCACGACCATTCAAACGCGGTACAACTTTCCAAACATATATTCCAAAACATTCTACAAAACAAGTAAATGCTGATTTAATACTGACACTTCTCGTGAACAATCAAAGCAAAATGATGGTGATCATAATAATAATACTGACAAAAATGAAAATAATTAAATTACCCTTCATGAAACCGAGAAGAATACATTGCCAGTATTGCACTATCCTATGCATCATTCATTTAGTTAACTGACTGGAGGTATGCAACCAACAGCCACAGAGATGCAAATCTCTTCATCGATCTCAGGTTAGATAGATTTATTTCAATTCTAGTGGTGTAATTGGTTCTAAATATGTATTAAATAACACTATTGGCTAATATTGCTTACCGTTCACGGTAGCTCAGTCGGTTGAGCGCTCGCTCCGTGATCGGGGGGTCGTGAGTTCGAATCTCGGCCGCGACTGACCCAAGTCGATAAAAAATGGGTAGCAACTGTTCCTTCGCCATGTGCTCGGCACTTTCAAGTGAAAGTTGCTGGCCCTTCGGATGAGACCTTAAAAACCGAGGCCTCGTGTCACGGCTGGCGTTGGCACAATAAAGATCCCTTACTGCTCAATGGCCCTAAGTGCCGAGTAAAGGTCAAAAATTTGAAACTCTTCACCGGTATATGGTGACGTATCTATATGAGTGAAAAATTCTCGAATGGAAGTTAAACAACATACAATATATGGCTTACATGTCGAGTCTCATTCTTATTCAATAAAAATGTACATTACCATTTCTTCTTGAAAGAAAACTTTAGCCTTGGTCTTTACCTTAGAAATGAAAAAAGGATGAAGATTATAAATAGTGATTTTTCTCAAAAAAAAAAAACTGTCTACAATACAGATTTCTGAACAGGACATAAAACACGGACGTCTGGAAATTGCAGGAGAGGGTCAGTTGCCTTAGAAGAATAAGCATCCCCTGTTGACCAGTCACACCTGCCGTAAGCCCTATGTATTGATCAGTTTGACGAATAATTCCTTAGTCAAATTTAGTATAAAAACAATGACCTAATAATTGGTATGAAACATACAAAACTTTAGACAAGGAAATCTATCGGTTTTTAAGCACTTAAAAATGTCAATTTGAAATGTGAGAGTCTGTATTTGCTCCCTAAAGTGTATAAAATAAACAAGCAAGTGCCTGGTGCACTTTTAAAAGGCCAATGCAGCCTCCGAAAAATTCCGCCTGGTCGGCCAATTATCGCTTAATGAAATATGATGATAACGAAACGTATTCAATCCCGAAAGTACAATGAAACGATACAAATTTGAAGCAGAGCAAACATGGACCTCAAAATGTAGAGGTGGGATCAGGTGCCATGGAGGAGAGAGCATCCCCTGCCGACCGGTCACATCCTCCGTGTGCTCTTTGTCATGATCGGGTAATAACGGAGAAATCTGTAGACAGTTCAGTGTATAAATAATGGCCTAACAATTAGTATGAAAAACGTCAGTCAGCATTTGACTCAATGATGGGTTGTATGTGCTGTCAAGGTCATTGTATCGACCGTAAAACTTGCGAAAAGATTACTTCAAACGAGACTGTTGATATCCTTGTTTCATCAACTTGTTTGTCAATAGCTTGCCTCGTTTTAAAAATTGTTCATACATAGCGCATACTCTTGCGTATCGAATCAACTGAGAGACATAAACCCCATATGCAGGTGATAAGGGTATATTGCTACATAAGTAACGGAAATTGACGATCGAAAAGTTGAAGTCATCACGTTTATTATAAAGCTTTGTTGTTAGGTTACCATTAACGTCTTTTTCTAGTAAAATATCTAAATATGAAACAGAAGTGTCAGAACCTGTGGTATCTTTTATTTCAAGCTCACTGGGATATATCGAGTCAAACTCAATGCGGCACACCAACGGAAAACATAGGTCACTTACTGTGATCATTTCCTTGTGCCCATTGTTCAGAAATAGAAAATTCATACATCAAAGACACGTCGGATTTTATACTAAAAATCGAATCTCTGATTGTACCTGAAAATGTCATCCTGGTTAATTATGATGTGACTAGCATGTACATCAACATGGAATTTGAATTACAATATTCTGTCGAGAAAGTGTATTTAGCAGAGAATTCTAATCTAGAATTAGCTCGACCTTGCAGTTCTGATCTTATCTTCTTTCTCAGATGTATACTTGAAAATAATGTTTTCGAGTTCAATGGACGATACTACAAACAAATAATAGGCGCCGCGATTGGGACATGCCCGTCACCAGAAATTACAGATATACGTATGAATGATATCACTGATGATGTAATATCTAAATTTCAACATGCCGACAAACTTATTTATCACGGCAGATTTAGAGATGACGGCTTTATTCTATTTAATGGAAGCCCGGATAAAATTAAAGGTCTTTTTGACATAGGGAACTCTTGTCAGAAATATTTGAGATATACTTATTAAATATCTCACACCAATGTCAATTTTTTAGACACTACCATTTACAAAGGAACAAGATTCTCAGCTAGCCAGCGTTTAGACATTTGCTCATATATCAAACCTACTATAAAAGCTTCCAATACCTGCACAGGCAAATTGCTCATAGTCCATCAGTTTTCAAGGGCCTATTTAAAGGAGAATGTACCAGACATCTGAGAAATACTAGTGATCAAGCTGTACTGCAGGTTATTTTTAAAGATTTCAAAATTCATTTGGAAAAAGAGGTTATAAACAATCAGAAATTGAACCTATGATGCAAGGAACTATTTCTGCAAATAGAATGGAGCTTCTCAAACAAGAAGCCCATGGACCACATCGTTCACCTGAGCACATTGGCTAGGAAGAATCAGAAATCAGTTCAGCATTGAACAGGGGGTGGGCTGCTTCTATAATAATATGACTAATCTTGGCTTTGCTGTTCTTGAGCAGAAGATTTTTTCAAAAACTTTAACCCTCTGTTGTTCCTAACCTCTGGGGCTTAGTTGTTTTTGAGAAGAAGATTTCAAAGATATTTCCTGTGTAACGTGTATGATTAGGATCTTACAAGGGATATATAGGTTTTTCTTTTCCTCTGTCTGAGTTAATGACTGGAATGATTATTAAGACAGCTCTGTCTGAGGGTATACCACACAGTACTTAAATTTTCTCTAATCTAGAGACGGGGACTGGGTAAGGTACTACTTGCACCGTGTTTCTCCTCTAGGTTCCCATTGATAGATAAGAACAGTTGTCTCAATCTTCTTCAGATTTACTACACCCAGAACTTAACATCAATTCCTTAGGTACTTGCCACTGTTGTTTATAACTTTTATACTATCATTTTGCTCTTACCCTTAAGGTTTTCCACCCTCTATCCTTAAATAGCCATCACATACATAATACTCTGATATTAATTTGAAGCATTTTTCTGTAGAAAAGGATTTACCAAGAGAAAGTTTCATAAATGTAATTAACTAAGCAGTAATTAATTAACTAAGCAGTAATTAATTAACAAAGATCGCATTGAAGTCTATGGGGACAAGCGATTTTTTTTTAAAAAAAAAATCAATAAAAAGAATATCAATAAATACTGTGATGGAAAGATGAATTAAAACATTAGAAATAGAATGACTATTGAAAACTTTTTTTTTACCAGATAAGTTTTTTTTAAATTGATCTTTTTATTATTTAAAAACAGAGGGAGATAACTCTTACCAAAATTCAAGGTCATCAATTAAGACACATCCCACCCTTACATGCTAATAGTAATAAATGTGAATTATGTCTAAATATACTGAGTATTCAACATCTACACATCTGCTATGTAATCAATTTCATTGAATCGGTTGCTATTAGGGATGGAATACCTTAACATCTGTATTGATGATTCAACATCCATCTTCTTCAGCTAGCTTCTGAATGCCTGACTTTCCCTAAGCTTTGCCTTATATATCCTTTGGTTTGACTAGTTCATTCCAAGGGTTGTCAGATCATTCCATTATTTGAAGTCTCCAATGGGTTTTACTCAAATACCCCTAAACCATTACACCTATATATTCCTATGTATGTAAAACCATGACCCACTGTTTTGGCCCCGCCGCACTCCCGGGGTTAATGATTTGAACAAACTTGAATATACACTACCTGAGGACACTTCTGTATTAATATGATTAATAATGGCTTAGCTGTTCTTGAGAAAAAAATTTAAAGATAAAGTTCCCCAATGAAATCGTCATAGCAATTTTGTTCATCATCAAAGTTATCATCATCGTCAATGCAGAAATGGAATAATATCCAGTTTGCCATTTCGTCACTTCTAAAGCACAAAATGTTTTTTTATTTTGGTAAACTTATCTGTTATCAACGTCAACACTCAGACCTTTACATCCACACAGTCGCCTTCAGGAGCCCGGTTACTACTTTGTTGTGTTAAAATGATCCTCTCAGCTTAGTCTTGACGATGTATCAAGGTCATACCAATATTCTTGACGCACGGACCTGTTTCCGTGCCAAAGTCAAAGTAATGCATGACCGCTATACATGTACAGGTACCAGTTGCTTCAAATACAGAAACTTGTCTGCAGCTTCTCTGTCGGAAATGACCAGTCTGCAACTTTTCTGGTCAGCTAATTTAAGTTACAAAGACTTATGGGAATGTAATGCATAGGCACAAAACGCAGGAAATACACATTAGAGGAACAATTGAAATAGTATACACTTATCCATAGGCTGCCAGTGGGATAGCTCTCTTATTAAAATCGCAACAGAAACTCTTCCCCGAGGGGGATTGTTTCTGTAAAGGGTTTAACGAAAGAGCTATCCCACTCACAGGCGGTGGATAAGCTTTTTATTATAATAATGTATATTATAATTTCTGTGGTGGATTACCCCAGGGAATAGCTTTGTGGAAATCTTCGGTGTTGGAGAAGTTGCAACCAATCCAAATTGAATGAGAATTTTTCGAAGGTTGGATATCACAATCTATAGCTTAGGGTATAGCTTTGCTATACTTGAAAATTTTCAGACTACAAAAATTAGTTTTTTTACCCTCTTAACATTACATAAGAAATATTTCAACAGATTGTTACACACCTCCAACATAATAAACGATTGGTAACATTTTGTAGACACAACAAACACTATCAACTTGTGTAACAATTTAGAAATAAAATGAACGTATTTATAAAACTGAATACAAACCAGGCTTTTCTGTCTTTATGTGATCACTGGGTGACTAAGGTAGTCTGCATCAACTTTTTCACTTCCCTTGATAGCCGATATAAGGTTGTAATCGTAGAGGCCAGCGCATTAACCCAGAGTTCTCAGTTTTTGACTTGATCAGGCATGTTAGTGGCTGATGGCCGGTTTCCAATACAAACTAGCGTCCATATAGATATTGATGGAACTTTTAAATTTCCCATACTAGTGCTAAACATTCTTTTTCTATAATACTAAGGATCTTTATCTTGTTGCAGCTTCTTGCTTGCATATACAATTTGGGAACTTTTCTCCATGTTCGTCTGTAAAAGAATTGCTCCTCACCGTTATCCTGAGCATCAGTTTGTAGAATGAATGTTTCCCTGAAGTCTCTCGGAGCTTCAAAATTGGGTCTTAGCATAACATCAGTCTAGAGCCTTTCTGTGTTCTGCATAGACTCGGCATCAAAATCAGTAATAGAGTTTAGTCTATAAAAGTCTTTGCAGCATCTGCTTGATCCATCCTTTTTCATGGCTATAATTATCGATGATGAGTGTTGTGAAACAGATTGCTCCAGCAGATAAGGCTTGTAACAGTATCTTCTTTGTTTGTAAGGCTCATTATTATAACTGTATTTTAGAAGAACTTTTGGCACCCTTTTTTCAGCTCTTCAAAATCTTTTTTATTTAAATATTTTGGATTTCCAACGTTTCAGCTTGAGCATCACTGAAGAGACACACATTGTCGAAATGCGCATCTGGTGCATCAAAATTGGTACCATATATGATTTACATTTTAATTCTACCTCTGGAAATACAACTTATACGTACTCACAGGTCACAGTGTGACCGGTCAACAAGAGATGCTTACTCTTAGGCACCTGATCCACATCTGGAATTTCTGTGGGTCCGTGTTTTATGCCCTGTTCCGATCTTTTATTTTGTAGATTTTATGAGATCGATCGTTTCGTTATTTTCACTTTTTTCATAATATTACATTCGACTTTAACATCTTCTCTATTTGTTCCTTTATGTTACATCCGTTGTTAAAAGGAATAGAATGCCGCTTCAGTGGTATAGGATCCGATGATGGAAGTTCAATCTGTACTTTACCTGTACGGTAATTTCGGGAACCCTAGTAAGAACAGCATATGAATCAGATTTCACCGATTCTAATTTATCTGCATCTAGTCCTTTATTGAAACGTTTATCTGACAATGTTTCTGTCTGAGCATCTAGTGTTTCCTCCCCACTGTAGTCAATCAGTAATATGGCGCAAATTATGATAACACCACTATATTTCTTCACAAGAAATGAACCTTTTCAACAAATTTTCTTAAGGTTCCCTGCTACACCAGCTATGTAATCCATATCGCTAGCTTTCAGTACAACTTTGTAAGGTCCTCGCCATTGCATCATAAGTTTACTTGACATTGTCGGAAGTAGAACAAGTAATTGGTAACCAGCTTTCATCCTTCTATCACTTATTTTTATGTTGTAATGTTTTCTTTGATGCTCCCTTACCAGTCTCGTCAAGCTTCTCTCTTAAGTCTAGAATGTATTGGTAGGTAGTCTTTACCCTTTTCTCTAATATTTCTTTAGTCAGTGGCTCCTTGAGTATCATCATTGGTCCACGCACCAATCGGTCATACAAAAGTTCAAAGAGTAAAAACCCAAAGCTTTCTTAAGGTATCTCGCGAAAAGCAAAGAGAAATGGGATGCGATACTCGTCCCAGTCTTTTAGACTTAAGCGCACATGCGCTTGAACATATGCTTTAACAAGGCCGTTGCACATCGGACGTTATGATGTTGTAGTTAGACTTTTGAGTGACTTAATCGGCGAAATTCTTTCATAAGCTCGAAGTAAACTGTGATCACTTGTCTTTAAGCATTTTAAAGAGAATATAACTCTACTGAATAGATCCATAAGAACTTATGTAACTCGTTCGGTTTCAATTCCATGAGTAGCACAGCTTTTGGATTTTAAAAAAAATGCTGATTTTAAAATTTGGATCAATCCCGATCAAAATTAATCAAGGTACCTGATCCCACCTCTGGTGTTTCCAAGGATCCGTGTTTTTGCCCTGTTTACGATTCCTTTTATTTACTGGTTCTATGAGACTTATAACTGTTCGTTATTTTCCTTTTACATCAATAGCCTGCCTCAGTTTAAAAGGTGATCGTACTTAGAATATGGATTTGAGTATCGGGTTGGGAGACATAAACACCATAGGCAGGTGATGAAATTTTTGTAAATAAATAAGGAAAGTTGACGATGGAAAAGCAGAAGTCATTTTGTTTTCAAACATTAAGTTGTTGGTTAGCCATTATCGTCTATCAGTTAAAATCCAAATATGAAAGAGATGTGGCAGTCTCTGTAGTGTCTTTTATTTCAAGTTCAATGGAATATATCGAGTCAACATATAACTGAAAGTAACTTTTGTAAATTGGTAAAAAAGACGGTGGTATATTTTAATGTTTTTCCCATGTAGAAGTTTCTGAATAAATTCTTGTTCTATATAAAAATAAAAACAAATCACCTAATAATGTAGCACAATTAGTGCCCATCGCAATTCCAACAGATTGGTGGAAGATCTGGTTCCAAAGACTGCATAGATGTTATCAATGAGGATCTTTGACATCCTTTTAATATCAATCTCAGCGTACTTGTTTGTAGAATGAGAATGATTTTTAATTCTACTATTGATGTAAAAGGAAAATAACGAACAGTTATAAGTCTCATAGAACCAGTAAATAAAAGGAATCGTAAACAGGGCAAAAACACGGATCCTTGGAAACACCAGAGGTGGGATCAGGTACCTTGATTAATTTTGATCGGGATTGATCCAAATTTTAAAATCAGCAATTTTTTTAAAATCCAAAAGCTGTGCTACTCATGGAATTGAAACCGAACGAGTTACATAAGTTCTTATGGATCTATTCAGTAGAGTTATATTCTCTTTAAAATGCTTAAAGACAAGTGATCACAGTTTACTTCGAGCTTATGAAAGAATTTCGCCGATTAAGTCACTCAAAAGTCTAACTACAACATCATAACGTCCGATGTGCAACGGCCTTGTTGAAGCATATGTTCAAGCGCATGTGCGCTTAAGTCTAAAAGACTGGGACGAGTATCGCATCCCATTTCTCTTTGCTTTTCGCGAGATACCTTAAGAAAGCTTTGGGTTTTTACTCTTTGAACTTTTGTATGACCGATTGGTGCGTGGACCAATGATGATACTCAAGGAGCCACTGGCCAAAGAAATACTAGATAAAAGGGTAAAGACTACCTACCAATACATTCTAGACTTAAGAGAGAAGCTTGACGAGACTGGTAAGGGAGCATCAAAGAAAACATTACAACATAAAAATAAGTGATAGAAGGATGAAAGCTGGTTACCAATTACTTGTTCTACTTCCGACAATGTCAAGTAAACTTATGATGCAATGGCGAGGACCTTACAAAGTTGTACTGAAAGCTAGCGATATGGATTACAATGCTGGTGTAGCAGGGAACCTTAAGAAAATTTGTTGAAAAGGTTCATTTCTCGTGAAGAAACAAGTGGTGTTATCATAATTTGCGCCATATTACTGATTGACTACAGTGTGGAGGGAACACCAGAAGCTCAGACAGCAAGAGTGTCAGATGTACGTTTCAGTAAAGGACTGGATGCAGATAAATTAGAATCGGTGAAATCTGTCTGTGATTCATATGCTGTTCTTACTGATATTCAAGAAATTACCGCACAGGTAAAGTATAAGATTGAACTCACATCATCAGATCCTATACGATTAAAGCGGCATTCTATTTCTTTCAACAACGGATGTATCATAAAGGAACAAATGGGGAAGATGTTACAGTTGAATGTAATAGAATGAAAAAAGTGAAAATAACGAAACGTGATCGATCTCATAAAATCTGCAAACATTAAAAAGATCGGAACAGGGCATAAAACACGGAACCTCGGAAATTCCAGATGTGGATCAGGTGCCTAAGAGTAAGCATCTCTTGTTGACCGGTCACACTGTGACCTGTGAGTACGTATAAGTTATATTTCCAGACGTAGAATTAAAATGTAAATCATATATGGTACCAATTTTGATGCACTAGATGCATTTCGAGAAATTATGTCTCTTCAGTGATTCTCAAGCCGAAACGTTGGAAATCCAAAATATTTAAATAAAAATACTTTGAAGAGCTGAAAAAATGTGCCAAAAGTTCTTCTTAAATGCAGTTATAGAAATGGGCTTTACAAACAAAGACGATACTCTTACAAGCCTTATCTGCTGGAGCCATCTGTTTCACAACACTCATCATCGATAGTTATAGTTTGGTTTGATGGTACCTCAGTTACAGAAGGATGGTGTCCCGATCAGCTGGAAAGAAACACCGGCTGTGTTGGAGTCGATCTAAACATGGGATAGTGGTGTAACAAAGGAGGACTAGACAACTTTTCCTGTACAGACCCAAGACAGTTTCTGTGTGCTTAATGAAAGAAACGAAGAGTAATACCAGTATTACATCTTATATCTGATAAGGAGGTTGTCTAACATTGGAGAGGTGTTAACATTGACTTTTTGTCACATTTCTAACAGTAAGGTTGTCACGGCACACGATCCCACCTCTGATGTTTTTGGAGGTCCCTGTTTGCTTTGCTCCCGATTTGTTTTGTTTAAATGGACTTTGAACTTGAACATTATCTCCATATTTCATTAATGTGTTCTTCTGTTCATAATTCTATTACATTTTGACAGCTTCTGTAATGAAGTAGTTTAGTGAAGCGGAAAGCCTAAACACGTGGTGTACACTTATTCTTACTTTCTGTCATCTTTGTTTTTAATAAGAACATCACTGAATTATCCTCAAATGAGCAATGTGTACATCTATGAATTATGCTTCATTTTTAGATAAATTGATTATATTGATATGCAAAGACTTTAAAGTGTTTTAAAAATCCTGAGCTAGTCTGTCGTGTAACTTATTTTGTAGACTACTTGTCTTGTTAAAAGTATTCAACAATTCGTTAGAACTAAGACGAATGGTTTGCATGCAATCCTTTCGTATAGATCTTTTCTTTTGTTGTCCATTAAAATCTCTTTATCTGCTTTATTTCATAATTTCATAATAGAGTTTCTTCATTAAATAAGAATTTTTACCTTATATATTCGCCCGACTTAAATTTTTATTATACTATTAAGTATTAGTTTCCATTAGTTTCAGAACTGATGAAGCAATTATAATCAAGAAAATTGACATGGCGTTTTATCTTTTTTTCACAAATGATATCAAACACAAACAATTGATTATATAGAATTTTGTAAACCCTATAAGGTATTTGAACCAATGAATCTTACTGATTTCTAATTACTAATCTTACTGACTCATTCTTAAAAAGTCATAAATGCTTTATATTACAATCCTTTTATTACTTTCACTTCAATGCATTTATTTTGTTAATCTTATCTGTTCCATTTAACAATGAATCTGATTCCTAGTTTGTGTTTGACAAACTTACCGTATAACGGGTATTTTCTGCGGTTGTCCAATTTTTGCGGAATTTTGCGGATAGGACAAATCAGCAAAAATTACAATCGCAAAATATTTTTCAATATTTCTTCAGATATATATATATTTTATACATGCAAGTATGATAAGTGATGCTTATGTCCTCGTTAGCGAGCAAATTCGGGTGTCATCGAAATTTGAAGATTTTAGATATCAGGATTTTTCCAAAACATATTGAATTAAAACGTTGCTGTAAATAATATCAATTTAATAAGTTTATACAAAAACATCTTTTCTTGTACCTACTTCTTTATTTTATGCGGATATACATGAACATGTAAATGACTAAAAGAGATTTCGCAATTAATAGTCCAAACTCCGATAGCTGCAAACAACACATAGTAGCTTTTCTTTCTTTCTTTAACACTTTTTTCAATCTTGTGTTTTATCTGGAGACCACAATTACTGCTTGTATACACAAAGTGGCTTGATTGTCTCGTGAATTTCACACAATGCAGACGACTGACAGGATTAGTTACGCCTCAATGCACTTGGCACCTGTGATTGTACACGGTCAACTTTAGGTTACTTGATTATGCAACTGTTTGTTTGAGCTTAAAATATAAACACCAGATTAATTTTGATGGCAATTAACTATAAATGTGGCTTGGATGCATTAATTATCTATATATTAAAATATTTTAATAGATCGCATAAGACGTTTGTTACAATGTATAGAATGAAGATTTTTTTATTCTTGTTTGGGTGAACCGATACTGCAATAATTCATTTCATTTGGAACTCAACATAATTTTGCAAAGACTAACTGAAAGATAGCCTAGTAGTTTAATTAAGCTTAATAGCTTGATACCAGTTCTCATGCAACTTTGATCAATATGTCTCAATGAATTTATAAAACGTGAACATGGCAGCTATCTGATAATTCTAAGAGATTGGTGATCATACCCAGTAAATAATTTTTTGCGGTATAATGCAACCGCAGAAATTGAAAACGCAGAAATAAATTTGCTATCTTTTAGGGGTTAAATCGCAAAAATTTCCAACCGCAGAAAATACCCGTTATACGGTATAAGACAATATTTATAAGATAACGGCCAGTGAACGATCTCAAAATATCTTCAAACAATACAAATCTATGAACAAGGCATACAACACGAACTTTGGAAATTTCAGAGGTGGGATCAGGTGCCTAGGAAGAGTAAGCATCCCCTGTGACCGGTCATAACCGCCGAGAACCTTATGCATCCTTAGGTAGACGGAACATTACTTAGTCAAATTTAGTATAAAAACAAAGGCCGAACAATTAATATGAAATATGTCATCCAAAATATGACTCAATGATAGGTTTTATTTGTTAACACGGTCATTATAACGACCATAGAATTTACGAAATGCTTACTTTGAACGAGGTTATTGATATCTTTGCAGCATCAATTTATCTGTAAGTAGCCTGCCTTGGTTTAAAATGGATCGTATTCAAAGCATGCTCTTGGGTATCGAATATGTTGGGAGACTGTGGTTTTTTTTATTTCAAGTTCAACTGGATATATCTAGTTGAATATGAACAAAACTAACTATTGTTAATTGAGAAAGCGTCGTCGATATATCTGAATGTCGAGTTTAAGGCCACAGCAAGTGTTTTCTTCTTCTTATGTAAAAGTTTTTAAATACGTTCTGCTTAAAGGAATAAAAAAACGGCTAAGAAAGGAGCACAAGCAGTGCCCATTAGAACTCAACAGTATGTTGGAAGATCTGGTCTCCGAAGACTGCAATGAGTAACTCCAGTGTCATTTTGATATCAACTTTAGAGGACTTTTGTGTAGAATCAGAGTAATTTTTAGCTTCAATTTTATTGACAAAGCAGTTGACCGATCACAAGACATGAAAACTTCCGAGTTCCATTTTTATTGAGAAAGCACTTGTCTATGATATCATAAAGTCTAGTTTTTAATTTATCGTTATGTTATTATTTTTTAAATTTTTTTCCAAAAGTTCTATTGAGTTTTTGAGATCCACATCTGATTTACACCGCTTCTTGAATATGCTGTAGCACAGTACGTCTAAAGTTTTTCCTTTACAGCGGTTAATTTTTTCAAGGAGTAAAGATGGGGGCTTGGTAGAGCATTTGCTGGACCCAGCAATGTATCTTTATTTGTGAGAATTTTAATGAAGTTTAGGAATCCAGTAAAGGTAGCATAGATCGAACTCACCTTGGTTGATTGGAATGTTAAAAGTACTAAAGACTGAAACGTGATTTCGAAGAATTTCGTCCTTAGAAAGTGAATGGTGAGTTTATGTTGGATTTCTAGGTTTAGAATTAAAACCAAGTTCTTCCAAGATACAGTTATAATAATTAGCCTCATAAGCCAAGATCATACTGTTACAAGTCTTGTCTGCTGGAACCATAACATAGTGTTCATGTAGTCTTTTCATTTCTTCTATCACCTCGATTTAATGAAAACGGGGGGATAGATGGTTCGCATATTGACTTCTTTACTTTCTTATTATATTTTATAGCCGGGGTCTTAGCAAAGGAACATAACTCTGTTAAACAACATCGTGTACTCACCTTATCGGATTTCGAGCATTTACATAACTTACCTGGAATAAACTAATTATATGAATGAATTTCCATTGAATTCATTTCTAAGCAACTACAGACATTAAAATATCAAACATATTTTCTTGAAGCTTCAATTGAAAAGCATCCGTGTTTGCTCTGCTCCTATTTTGTATTGTTTAATGGACTTTTGAGCTTGAATACTGTTCGTTATCTCCATATATTTCACTTACATGGAAAGGATCATATTGGTCACTAAATTTGAAATATGGACAATGACTATAGAAATCATTTGTTAAAAAAACCACCCAATTGCACATTTTTTGTGTGCGATTTGAATGTTAGTTTCATTTTCCGATGAACAAAACAATTTCTAAAGTAAATTCTGTTATATCTAAAAAATAATCTACTGTCATTGCTTCTAAAACAAATTATTTTACAATCAATAGTAGAATGAAATATCCTTGTTTGATTTTACCTTTATTAAAGTTCAATGAAGGCAAACGCAAGGTCGATGTACTTTGTGATGGGGCTTTACATGCTTTTCATTAGAGCATTCAGGAAATTGATAATATCAAATTGATTTAAAAAGGATGCTGTTATAAATAAATACAGGAGCAATTAGATGTGAAGAAATTACCTACGTTTATGTTAATTTTAATCTATTTTTTAACCCTATGAACGCTAGATCTTTTGTGATATCTTTTATTCTGCTACCTACACATTTTTAATGCCGAGCTTTTTCTCAGTCTTCATGTCTCTGAGTTATTCTGTATGAAAAAAAAGATGAGGATAACTGTGATCGATCTCCAAAAACTCTACAAACAATACAAATCTGTGAACAGGGCATAAAACACGGACCGTCGGAAATTCCAGAGGTGGGATGAGGTGCCTAGAAGGAGTAAGCATCCTCTGTCGACCGGTCACTCCCGCCGTGAGCCCTATGTACTGATTGATCTAAAACATTCTTCCTATATTTAAACAATGACGTTTTGGAATGAAATATTGAGATCAAATACTAAAACAACATTCAATTACAAAGCATAACTTTGTGTTCTGCCAAAAAATTATCTGATGAGTCTAACTCAATTTAAGATATACCTATCTCCATTGATAAGAGCAAATTATAGGCAATCGTGTATTTAGTTAGTTTTAATTGTTTTTATTTCATCTAGATGGAAAAATCAGGTCACTGAGACTTTTACGGAATTTTTTCGTGTGATTGCTATTAGTGTGTTTCCAAAGAACATGCAAAACTGTTTTAGTCAGGCAGGTTTTAAACTAACTGATTTTAATATATGATTCTTATTCAATCATTCTGTCATTTGTTGTAGCATTGTAAAGAATATGCAAAGTATGGGAACACCTTTTCAATTCTGGAAGATCTATTTGAAAAAAAAAATCACTGTTCAATGTTGCTTTAACCACAGAAAAAACGTTCACACATTACAAATATTTTAACATTTGCTTTAATAGCACAATATACGTACACTTTACAATTGGCTTTAATATTTTTTCTCTATTGTAGTAACCATAGAAAATAACGCATACACTAAAAGATGTTTTGATATTTTTCTTGCTATATTTGTTACATGTCAAACCTACACACTATTTACGCTTTCAAATTTGCAAATTTCATATTTTTTCAAAAATCAACGTTTTTATGAATGATTTTGGAAAATCAAGTTATGATTTACTTTTTTCTTTTGATGCTTGTTTTATATAGCTTTCCATAAGAAATATATTTTCTACTTCCAGTTTGTTATGAATGGTAAGAAGCACATGGGATTATGAAAAGAAAAAAACTATCTCAATGATCAAACATGGAGATAGCGAAAAATAATCAAGCTCAAAAGTGCTTAGAAAAAATACAAATCCGGAGCAGAGCAAACATGGACATCTAAAGACATTACAGTTGGGATCAGGTGCCATGGAGGAGTGAGCATCCCATGTCGACCGGTCACATCCGCCATCTGCTCCTTGTCATGATTGAGAAAACAGAAAAATCCATAGACAATTCAATGTATAAATAATTATGTCACACTTGATGCAAATTTGTTTGAGTTTGAGACTCTCGCTAAGATTGCGTATTTTTTATAAATTGACTTTCCAGTACCCGTCATCAAATATTTTCACTTCATTAAGAATATTGTGAATACAATCTGAGCTGATTTATTTCTTCACTAAAGTGATTAATGTTACTCATGTGTTTGGAAAGGGAATTCCAAAATGAGAAAACAATAATTGATTGGCTCTAAGACCTAATCAAAGTTTTAATAAGGTGTGTAATAGTCCATGTAATTGAAGAATTCTATGAAAATGTCTTCAAATTAATTCTTAAGATAAATTACTCTTTTTCAAGATGTATTCATTTTTCAGGAAATTGTATGCAGTTACGTATCCCTGCGTCATGTCAAAGTATAATCTTTATAATAATCTAACAATTACTTTCAACATCAATACATTACGAGGCCCGAAAAAGAATATAAAGCTGTTTTTTTTTTATTTTGCCAGTGACTAGAGAAATAACCAAAACATTGATCTGATTTGATGATGGGATTATTGTATAAATAAACAAAAACATTTAGTTTATTAGAAATTTTTATTTCATTGCTGTGAATAACAGAATTAGATTACGGCTAGAAAGTCAATGTTCTAGTTTGATTTCATGAAAAGTAGTCAAAATTATAACACATTGTGTTATATTACTTACTTCTTAGAACATCTTTGTTTGATTTTAAACATGATATTTATGGGAAAATTCTCATTTCAAATAAGTGAACAGAAATCATGTGTTTTAACCCCCCCCCCCAATCCTAACTTTATTTTACTTTTATGCCCATTCAGTTCTGTAATCTTTCATAGTTTACACCTTCTTAAAGAATGCACTTCCCTCCGCATACACTCTTCATTCCTGTCTCTCTTTCTCGATTTTTTTCTCGGGTATAATGAATCAAAACCTTTCGAACTCCAAGATTTTATGCAAAACTACTTTCAGTGAGTGCATGAATTGTCGATTTGCATTTGATATTTACGATTTGTCGTGTAAGAACAAATACGATTGTTGCATGATAATTAAATTATCATATTCAATAAGAAATCTTTTCAATGCAATACATGTTTGTATTAAGAAACGAACAGCTAAGCTATACTATTTTAATGATATATTAACAATCCCTGATGACTGCTGAGTTATTGGTCTTGAGGTAGTATCCAGGCGAGGCTTCTTATTGGTATTCTCTTCTAATTCGGCAGTATTAGTTCATAAGCATTGACTACTTTTCAGGTATTAAAATATATTCCATTTCCTCAAATGAGAAAACCTTGCATTTATTATTAAAATTTTACCAATTACGATTTGTAGCTTCTTTACTTTATAGAAATAGGCAAATCAAATCGTCAAATGACAAATCGAATGAGATTTAAGAAAATCTTTGGACAAAGACCCAGAGATTTCTAAAGTCACAAAAAAAAATTGATTTTAGAATATGAATAAATTAATTTGATATAATATCATAACACATATATAAGAAAGTTTGTAAATAGTCTTTTCAATCAGGCGTCAAATGCTGAAAGACATAAAGTATAAAAAGTTACTTTAGTATTGCCTTTGCTTTTCACATAATTGATGCAATATATTACTACAACTAGTGTACATTTCCAAAAATGCTTTTGTGGACTTTGGGAATGCTTTTTGCAGTGAATGGTAAGTATTTATTATGTCACCCCGAACGTAGTCAGCACGAGATATTGTTAATTTGTTCCAAGAAGTTCTCAAAGATGGCTTGGACAATTTTAATGAAACTTCACAATAAAATAGTCGCCCGCGGGGCGCTGTGGCTTGAGCGTTCGCTCTAGACTCACGGAGTAAGGAGCTGATCCTTACGTCGCTGGTTCGAATCCCTCTGTGGGACGTGGAGACCGGTCCTTCAGATGAGACCGTATAAACCTAGGTCCCGTGTCACAGTAGGTGCTGGCGCGAAAAAGATCCCTCACTGCTCAATGGCCCCAAGTGCCGAATATAGGTCAAAATTTGCAGCTCTCCACCGGCAAGTGGTGGCGTCTCCACATGAGTGAAAAATTCTCGAGAGGGACGTTAAACAATAAGGAAACAAACAAACAAAGCACAAAAAATTAATCATAATGTAATCACAATGTCTAGCCGTGCTTGCAATATTCAAAAATTTTGTAATTGCTAAATTGTAGAGAAATTTTAAAGTCTTAGTCTCAGTTTTCGCGAATTTCCTTGAAATTTTAAAGAATAATTAATTCCTTGAATTCAGTCAAACTTATATCAGCGAAGAAAAAAAGGAAATATATAAAGAAAGGAGGAAAGATAAAAATGTTTTTGTCGAAGATTCTCTAAAAGAAAAGGGGAATTACGTTTAAATTTAACTAACTCTCTTGAGAAAGTACGCTCCTAAACATTTGGATTCCAAAGTGACAGGATTAACATCTTTCAAAATGGGTTGTGTTTAATAGTTATCTTTATATTCCTAAAATTATTATATATATACAACCTAACATAATATTAATAAAAGACAGAGAGTCAAATACATTTTAAAAGAGTTTTCAAAGGAACTATTTTTTTTTCTTTTATGCGAAAAGATTTCAAATTATGAGATACAGAGATAACAAACAGTAATCAATCTCAGAAATCCATTGAAACAATTAATACAAATTTGGAGCAGCTCAAACACGGATCTTTAAAAACATCAGAGGTGGGATCAGGTGTCATGAAGGACTCAAGAGTCAGCATCCCCTGTTGATATATATTAAATTAATATTACATTAAATCTTTCACAAAACTCATATTGTTTACGATAAATTAGCTGTTTTGTGTTTGAAAAAAATGTTTTGACCTTAGTTTGTAACGATTTTTATTTACAACAGCTCAACAGAAGCCATTTTGGAACATTGTTCCCCGTTTGAGTGATAAGTCAGTGTCTGAAGTTTCAACAGCAACAAGGGCGGCTGTGTCATTAACGGAATGTGCGTTGTACTGCTCCCTTCACTGGACTTGTAGGTTATTTCATTACAACAGCATATCAGAGGCATGTGCTTTGTATGATGGTGTAAATTATAAAGGAACTTCTAATGAAGTGGGAAATAAATTCTTCCAGGCTATGCCTCCAAGTACGTAAAATATAACATTTAATTAAATTGTGTTACATTATTCCTCACTTAAACGTTTTTCACTTAATATATATTGGAACACCGGATGGACGAAGGGGTATGGGACAACATTTACAATTACTATGGGGTGTAAGGGTAGAGTTTACTTTACCGGTCCCCAGATCCGAAAGATCCGCGCGCTCATTGCACTATGACGTGTGATTTACGTCACTCAACTGATAAGGGTTAGTCTTGCACACTACTCAACTGATAAGGGTTAAGCCTGTAGTCTTGCACACTACTCGACTGGTTAGGGTTAGTCTTGCACCCACCTGATATTTAAGCGTTAGTCCTTGCACAAGTATTCTACTGATTAGGGTTAGTCTCGCATCCATCCGAGAGATTAGGGTTAGTCCTCGCACATTATTTGACTGATTAGGGTTAGTCTAGCATCTGCCTGGGAGATTTGGGTTAGTCCTCGCAAATACCATCCGAGAGATTAAGGCTAGTGACTCGTTCTTTTAGATAAATTAAGAAATGCAGTTACTTCTGCATTTTTTGCAAGATCTTAATTCAGCTTCAACGGCATTTCGTTGGTTTGTTTCCATGAAAAAATGGCTAAGTTCGAAAGAAACGACACTAAGCATGCGTCGCACGCGCTTCGTTGACAATTATTTTTGCCGATTTTTCAATGAATAAACAATATTTATTATTATTTTTCAGAGAACGAGGTAAAGAACTTTTTAAAAAAATGAAGTTTTAAACTAAACTTTTAACCGCAGAATTCGATTCTGAGGTCAAAAAGGCCAATAACTTTTAACAGTAGAATTCGATTTTTGGGTCAAAAAGGCCAAAAACTTCGTACTTCTTATTTTTTTTCGATCGCTCACGCGAACTCATATATATTGAAGTCGCCTACGACGACACTATATTTTAGCGCGTTCCTCTGGGGACCGCTAAAGTAAAGTCGTTCCGGGTGTAACTAGCCGCAGATCTGTAGCTCGATGGTCTGAAAAATTTGGGGAAATTGCGAACAGAGACCTAGAGTGCCCCCATTAAGATGGGAATATTTATTGCGCACAAAAAGTGCGCTGTCTCTCAATTTGTCTCCGTATATTGAAGTTGCCATCTTAAAATATTACTATTCGTGTAATCCTTAAATATTCTTTATTACTTCCACGACAAAACATTCCCCTAAACCGATGTTGATAGTTTTCCTGGGCATGAAAATAAGACTATCGGAAATATCGCGATTTTATAATGCCATTATCAAATGGCGATATTTTATATGCCAAAAATGCTATTTTATGCCATTTTTGGTAGCAAGATAATTCAGTCCTACGCGCTTATTGCATGACTTGTACAGTATAACATTTTTGTTGTGGAAGTAGTAAAAGAATATTTTAGGAACACACGGTTAGTAATAGTTAAAATATACAGAGAAATAAATTAACAATGTGTGCAATAAATATACACTTTTTTTCAATGAGTGGACTGTGTCTTTCTTGTCACCCATTTTTTTCGAACAGCGAGCTACAGATCTGCAGCTAGGGTGTAGGTATGTCTTGTGATAAGCAAGGAATAAGAAAGGAACCTCAGCTCAACAAGAATGAATTATTTTGACAGATTTCTATAGGAAGATTGGAATTGCAGAATTTCAAACAGAAATATCGTAGAGGGTTATCACAAGTACTGAGTTATCACACGCAGTGATAGTTTAGACAAATCATTGGTGGTTTTGTAGTCCGTTTTTAAAAACTATATGGTAATCAGTTCCAGTAACTGATAAATGGATAATTTTACATTGTTTTATCTTGATCACATCTCTTACTTCCCCACCACTATATTGAAAATTATGTAGAAAATATTGAAAACCAACTGCATGGTTTGCACATTCTTGAAATATCGTCCATCAATCCAGCGACTCAAAAGATTTATGAACGTTACATCTTTAGATACAGGTTGCATACCCGGACTAGATGAATGGTTTCCCGCCGTCGGAAGATGTATATGGATCTATCCATCAAGGCTTGACCTACAAGATGCTAATGAAACTTGCCATATGGTGTCAAAAAGACTTACCACGATAGAGACAGAAGCACAACTCCAGTTTGTGAAAAGTTTGATGAACATGATGGAATTTTGTAAGTGATCAGAAATTATAGATTATATTAAGTAGACAAATTAGTTAGGCGCGTACGGCGCTGCCTAACTTATCCAAGATTTAATTCTACCCATCTGCAGGTGAAACAAGTATTCACCAAAGCATTTAAACTCAATGTCTTCCGAATTCTTAGAAGCAAAAAATATATTTAAAGATATACACGCTATATAAACACGATTTTTTATGTGAAACAAAATGATTAAATGATTTGAGAAACATGATGTGTAATAAAAAATAATTACTTTCCACAAAGTTTTACTAAATAAGTTGTTGTAATTACAAAACAATTAAGCAAGATCTGCAATTAAGAATTCAGCCTATTCATGAATATTGATGAAGGAAGTGCGTAAACAGTATATAGACACGCATGTCCGCGGGAACTCATAGACAACGAGGTACGTTGCATTTTGACTACGATTTTGAATAAAAGTTAATATCTGTCATTACAGAGTAGATGGTTAATACTGGTTGTTTTCAAAGATAAGTATCTTTAAGCATAAAACGTATGCCATCCACGTCAAAAGTTATTTTGTATACCAAACGGCCTACCTAATTTTCTTGACGCCATTTTTGTTTATCAATCTAAAAGTAGCGACGGTGTCACATGATGCATGAATTTAAATAGCGACATTACTGTCCTAGTAGGATAGTAAATAATTATAATTTGAGAATTTTATAATGCGTTCATTTCCAATTGTGTAATTTACAATATTTTCGTATCTTTATTTGGTAAACAAAATAAATAAATTTCCAACTTTATTTTTAACTGACGCAAGTTAAAGAGTGTTTATCTTTAAAACAAATCGATAAGAAAAATATAAACGTCAACAACCTCTCAAAACAAAACAAACACTAGCCAAGAAAAAAAAGAGAAACTGATAACAGCAATCAATCAAAGTTCAATTTGAACTTATGAAACACATACCGGTATGTAGGAGAAAATCTTTCAATTTAAAAGAATAAATGGTATAGGAAATGCACCAATTCGACATACGCCAACTTTAAAATTAATTTTCAAATGTCCCTTTAAATCTAATGTCTCTTTTAAAGGTTTTATTTCAAAACTTTTTAAATTTTGTTGTTAACCCTACAAATAGAATTCATAATGGTTTGACACATATTTAATAAGTACCTAGTTAAAACCCGCCTTGAATGTTCATATAAATGTAAGTACATTACCTGATTTTTGATTATATTTAAATTGTAGTCTGGATCCATACGTCTGTCAGAAGAGTAGGGCAATTGAAATATGAATGGGAAACTGGTTCTCCTATTACCATTGACTGGTGCCTATCTCAGCCGGGTGAAGATTTTCCTTGTGTCACACTTAATGCGAAGCTTCCGTCCTGGTGTCCCAATGTTGGCCTTGACGATCATCGCTGTTCCAATCTGGTACATTTCTTTTGCGAATCGTCATAATATAGGCCCACTACAGTTTTTATTACGCTGCATGTTAAAATAAATCTGAAGGATGATCACAATCGCTGCGATTTTTGTCTGAGGTCAAATTGTCTTTACATTTATTGCATCTAACTTTGGTAGAGCTATTTTACTGCAATATTAAATCTACTGGAAAAAGTAAATAAAGATAAATTTATATAATCGGTTATACCGATTTCCAACCTTTCGGCATGAGCATCACTGAAGAGACATAATTTGTCAAAATGCGCATCTGGTGCATCAAAATTGGTACCGTATATGATTTACATAATGATTTTTGTGATAACTTATTTATATTTTGAAAATTTTAAAAACAATTCTCTATCGTTACCTTGAATACATGTACCTGATTTCTCATTCGAGTTGCCATTCGGCAAATTAATAAGCCTGACTCCAAAAAGCAAAGTGAACTTGCAAAATACTCATATTTAAATCCCCTTTTTAAAATCTAATTTTCAACACTTTGCAAATCTATTCCCAACGATAGAACAAAGACTAGGCTTTTTGGCGACATAGACAATAACATATGGAGATAACGAACAGTATTGAAGCTCAAAGTCCATTAAAACAATACAAATGGGGAGCAGAGCAAACACAGATCTCAAAAAACATCAGAGGTGGGATCAAGTGGCACGGAGGAGTAAGCATCCCCTGTCGACCGGTCACACCCGCCGTGTGCTCCTTCAATAATTCAGAAGTGAAAAAGTAATTAGATAGACTACACGATCAGTATGTACAGATCCCAGCTGACAAAGCAGGTAACAACATTTTCTTTGTGAAGCTCATTATTTTAATTGTGTTTGGGAGGAACCGGGATTTAATTTTCTGAGTGGTAATCCAACTTATACCCATAGCTTCTTTTCTAAGAAGGAAATTCCTCAAAATCATATGTCAGTTTTGAATATTTTTAATATTTCCAACAACCAAAATGACTTTATATTACCATATCTGTATTGGATTCCGAAAGTTTATAAAAATCCTTACAAAGATGCAAAGTGGATTCCAGTAAATGTTCTACCAAGCCTCTTTCTTTACTCCTCACTAAAATATTAACAGCAGTGAAGGAGAAACTTCAGGAGTACTTTGCAACAATATATTCGAGAAGTGGTGTTATTCAGATGTGGATACTTAAAAAATCCAAGAAACTTTTGGAAAATCTGAAATCACAAAATTTTACCAAAATCAGTAACATAAACTTCCGACTTTTCAACTATATATATAACCATTCCCCACGATAAATGAAAGTCCAGGCTTTTTTCAATAAAAATGGAACTCGTAAATTTACTTCCCTTGTCATTGGTCATTCATAAAACTATTTTGTTAAAAAGCATTCTGATTGCACACACAAGTACTCTGAAGTTGATTTTAAAAAAGATTCTTGAGTTTCTGATTGACAATATCTATGGATTTTTTGGACATCAGGTCTTTCAACAATATGTTGAAACCCATGGGTACCAATTGCGCCCCTTGTTAGCAGACCTAATTTTGTATTCATTTGAAGCAGATTTTATTCAAAACCTTCTACTGAGGAAGAAGAAAACACTTGTTGTGGCCTTCAATTTGACATTTCGATATATCGACGACGTATTATCAATTAACAATAGTTACTTCCATTCATATGTCGATTCGATATATCCCAGTGAGCTTGCACTTAAAGATGCCACAGAGTCTGGCACATCTGTTTCATATTTGGGTATTTTACTAGAAAAAAGACTTAAATGGTAACCTAACAATAAAGCTTATGATAAACGTGATGACTTTAATTTTTCAATCGTCAACTTCCCTTACTTATGTAGCAATATACTCTTATCACATGCATATGGGGTTTTGTCTCCCAGTTGGTTAGGTACGCAAGAGTATGCTCTATGTATGAACAATTTCTAAAACGAGGCAAGCTATTGACAAACAAGTTGATGAAACAAGGATATCAGTAGTCTCGTTTGAAGTCTTTATTTCGCAAGTTTTATGGTCGATACAATGACCTTGTCAGCAAATACAACATATCATTAAGTCAAATGCTTTTTGACGTTTTTCATACTAATTATTAGTTAGGTTATTATTTACACACTTAATTGTCAACGGATATTTCCGTTTGACTAAGCATGACAAGGAGCACACGGCGCGTGTGACCGGTCAGCAGGGGATACTCCTCACTGGCACCTGTTCCCACCTCTTATGTGTTTGGAGGTCCGTGTTTGCTCTGCTCCCGATTTGTATTGTCTAAATGGACTCTGAGCTTGAATACTGTTCGTTATCTCCATATTTCACTTTACCTTTATTTTGTAGTATGCCAAACGAGATGACTTAAGCTTTTCCATCGTTCACTTTTAGTTTTGCAACTAATTCGATACTCTAAAGCATGCTCTGAGCACTATCCATTTTCAAACCGAGAATACTATTGACACACAAGTTAATATTACAGGGAATTGAACAACCTTCTTAGAAGTCAACATTGCGTAATTCTATATTCATTATAATGACCTTGTTATTAAATATAACCTATGATTGGGTCTCATTTTAGATGACGTTTGTGATACCAATTGTGAGGCCTTTATTTTTATACATATACTTTATTTGACTACAGAATATTCTGTCTACCTTATAAATATATAGGGCTCATGGCTGTTGTAACTGGACAACAGGGGATGCTTACTCCTCCTAGGAACCTGATCTCGCTACTGGAATTTCCGGGGGTCTGTCTTTTATGCCCTGTTCACAGATCTGTAATGTTTGTAGATTTTTTTGGAGATCGATTTCTGTTCGTTGTGTTCACTTTTTATAATTATGCTATACAAGTATTTACGTTTAAAAACGACATGTAACAAAAGATAAAAAAAATCAATGAATTAAAAAAAATAAGTGAATGCAATAAACTACTTTTCAAATTTTTTTCTTGGGTGAGGGGGGGGGGGGGGTTATAATGATTTTCAGCTTGTCAAATACTGTGGACTGAAAAAAAAGTCACAGGTAACTTTTCAATTAACAGGAACACCTGTTCGTAATCTTTTACCGTTGAAATAATCAGACTTATAAAAATCATTTATCCATGAATATAATTGACAATTGTCGAATAAATAAAATAGCTCGCGGTCTTTTTCAGCATCCACTTCTTCGCACATACACTGATATATTTATCACATTTTCTTGTCTAATTTTTGGAGATTTTTACTTCCATAAATTTCTAGTAATACTTTTCAAAATACATTGTACAAAATGTAAAAATATGTTTTGTTATACCTTTAAAAAATTGTTCCTAAATAAATCAATACTATTAAAAATCTTAATATTTCCAATGTTTTACTGAGAGGGCATAAAAAAAATCGATGTTTGACCGCGGAGTGAGATGGTGGACCTGTCGATGAGATGTTGGACCGCTTACGTCACACAAGGGGCGGGGTTAGCTAAATCTCAATTGCATTTGTTGGTTTGGACATACATGTATATCAAAAAAAAAAAAAAATAATAATAATAAAATTAATAAATAAAAGGTATAACAAAACATGTATTGACTGTGTTCTCGGGCAAAATGCGTTTTGTCGACCCCTCGAACCAAACTGTTTGCCTTCGGCCTAACGACCTCGGGCAAACAGTTTGGTTCTTGGCTCCGACAAAACGCATGTTGCCATCAAACCCAGTCAATAAATGTACTATTCAAACAATCCACACATAAATTTGTAGTACTGGAATTAAGATTTATTGTCGATCTATTATAAATTTTCTAGATGTATTCTTTTTGAAGTTTCCGATGTACTTTAATCATAAGGTTACTTGTTCCGCGATACATAAACAAAATACCAGAATGAATTTTCTATTATTTTAGTTTTGTATGTTAGAAAAAGAGCTTGGGTTAGATCTAAGATGGTAGGATTAAAAAGACTTACATGTAAAATTAAATATATCCGACAAGTATTGTGGACTTCACCTTAGAACGTTTTATACAGTAGCATGTATAAACTAAAAACCGATTGTTCATATACAATTCTACAGTAAAGTAATTGAAATAAAGCTTTTGCAGCCGCATCAGTGACAGGATACAAAATACAACAAGCTCTCGTATTTTAATTTTAAGCTAGAAACTGATAAATTACCTCGTATTAAAAAAGCATTAAAAATAAAAAAAAAGTTTGATCAGAAAAAATGAGACCTTCTGAATAAACTGCTATGCATGTAATTCTATGCAGATTTTTCGTTTAAATTTATTTTTTACGATGGCTGTAGAAATCTTGTTGAAATATACCTTTGTTTTAGTCTACATTAGCATTTTTTCTCTCAGATTTTCTTTCACTATTCACTCTTAATGTATTTTTAAAATGAAAACTCATTTTGTGCAAGCTTCTTATGACGTATGAGGGTGCGAACCAAGAAAACAATAACAGGTTATGAACAAAATTTTAGAACCGTTGTAAATTATTCAGTGTAAAAGATGAAGATAACAAACACAGATGTATTTTAGCAATAAAGAGCATTTTAGATTCATATTTTAATTTTTTTAAATATAATTGTCAATTTACAAATATTTTCCTTATCAATAAATGACTTTAAGCGCACAGTTAAAGCTTACCCAGAGAAAAAGGATTTCGACAAAAGATTTTCCTTATGATAATTCACCTGTCATCGAAATCTCATTACATATTTTCAAATCAGGATGCCTTTTATCTTCTGAACCTGCAGGATACATTTTATTTTCAATAAATCGTTTTAGTGAGTTATCTGTAAACACATCATTCCTGACATTAAATCAAGATTTTTAATACCTCAAACCTACACAAGCAGACTTGGATACATTTCTAATTGATTACAGCTGCATGACACATCAGATAAATCATTTTCATCACGCAGCGATGGATGGACGAATGGATGCTACCACATCATTTCCGTTGTTAAGCTCTTTGCAACAAACCATTATTAATGGGGTAATGGAATTTCAATGATAATATTGAAATATTATTCTACAGTGATCAATGATACAATCCGTCCCAATGATTAAATAAGATACCATGACACAGTTAACAAACATCACAATGATTGTTTCAGAGATCAATGATACAATTAACAACGTTAACCCAATGATAACATCATAGATTAATGATACAATACATGAATATCTCCACATCCATATAATTTTATTAGACTTGTATCAGAGATCAATAACAAAGTAAACAAGCATCCCAAAAACTGTATGAAAAAGGTGAAGATAATGTACAGTGAGCAACAAAATATGAAGATAACGAACGGTAATCAAGCTCATAATTCCATTGAAACAATACAAATTTGGAGCAGAGCAAACCTCTAACACCATCAGAAATGAGATTGGGTGCCATGGACGAGAAAGAGTCATGTAGACTAGTCACATCCGCCGTGTGCTCCTTGTCATGATTGGGAAAAAGGATGAATCCGTGGGTAATTCAGTGTGTAAATAGTCTAACAATTTTATGAAAAACGTCACTTAACATTTAATTTAATGATAGACTGCATTTTCTGACACAGTCCTTGTATCAACCATAAAACTTGTGCAATATTGACTTTAAACGAAACAGTTGATATTCCTGTTTCATCCACTTATTTGTCAATAGCCTACCTCGTTTTAGAAATTGTCCGATATAAAGTCCATATGCAGATGATAATGGTATATTGCAATATTAATAAGGGGAGCTGACGATAGAAAAGTGAAGTCATCACGGTAATCATAAAATTTTATTTATAGGTTACCATTAACGTCTTTTTCTAGTAAAATACCCAGATATGAAACAGATTGTCACACTCTGTGTGTGGGGTATCTTTTATTTCGAGTTCAAAGGAATTTATCAAATCAACGTAGGCACATGGAAATGAATATTGTTAATTGACAGAAATTCATCGATATACCTAAATGTTGAATTGAAGGTCACAGACTTATTTTCTTTTCATGTAGAAGTTTTTGAATACATTCCGCTTAATATAAATACAACAACAGGCCTGCTTATAACGGGGTGCCATTGGAACAAAATAATTTTTGAAATGCCCAATGACAAGGTAAGTAAATTTACGAGTTCGTTTTTTTTTGTTGGAAAAAGCAGCTGTCTACTATGTTAAAAAAGCCTGGACTTTATCTCTGGGAATGTTTCTATGAGGTGTAGAAAAGTCGTACAGTTAGATATTTTTTTCTTTAAAATTTTATGATTTCAATTTTTTTAAACGTTTCTTGGAGATTTTAAATACCCAAATCTGATTAACATCGGTTCTCGAATATATTGTTGTTCAATACTCCTGAAGTTACTCCTTCACTGCTATTAATATTTTTGTGAGCATAGAAAGACGCAAGGTAGAACATTTACTGGAATCCGCTATGTATCTTTGTAAGGATTTTTATGAAATTTATGAATCCTGTATAGGTATGATAATTCGGATTCATTCTGAATGTTTGGAATATTAAAAATATTTTAAAAATTGACGTGATTTTTAAGAAAAAATCTAATCAATACAAATCTGTAAACACGGATCCTCGAAATTAGCAGAGACAGGATCAGGTGCCTAGGAGGAGTAAGCATCCCCTGTTGATCGGTAACCAGGGCCGTGAGCTCTATATATTGATCAGGTAGACGGAGTATTCCGTAGACAAAAGTATAAAAAATAGTAGCCTAGCAATTGTTACGAAACATGTCAACCAAAATACGATTTAATTATCGGTTTTCCTTGCTAACAGGGTTATTACAACAACGACCAAAGAATTTATGAAATACTGATTTTCAAGGAAGTTGTTGAAATCCATGTAACATCAATAAATCTATCAGTAGTCTACCTCGGTTTAAAAACTGATCGTACTCAGAGCATGCTATTTGGTATCAAATAACTTGGGAAACGTAAACACCATATGCAGGTGATAGCAGAGTATTACTACATAAATAAGAAAAGTTGTTTGAATGTGTGTGCAATAATACTTCTAAACAAAGGATTCTTTTGGATAACCAATTATGATATGAAACTTTCCAAGATCTATTTTTAGTGAAGAAGCAGTTGCCTATTATTTCAAAAAGGCTATTGTTTAATTCATCAAGAGGAATGGTTATACAAAGAGTAGAAAAGGAAAAAGTCATGCCTTTTAATGTTACTAACTTTGAAAAAAAATGTGATTTTAAATTTTATAAAAGTTCATTGAAGTTTATGAGAATCCTCAATTGAATATCTAGAAAATGTTGTAGTACAGTATGTCTGAAGATAAGAACGCTCTATTTTAATACACCGGGGTAAGTATTAGGCAACGAAACCCCCATTTGATCCGCTTGAAACATTTTTTTTTTCAAAATCACTTTAAGCAGTTTTTGCGTGAATTATTCTTGTAATTAAGATACAGTAAAGTCGCATAGCATAGAATTTTAAGGTCCTTATCTTTCATTCTACGTACAAAAAAAGATATGTTTTTAAAGCGAGTACGTGGCATCAAGCTTGAAACAAAATACCCCTGAAGCTAATTGAAATCTCTGGCAATTTTAGCTAAAAAGTAAATCAAAATCAATGTTTAATTGATTCGGTTTCCTTTTAAGAAATGATGGTAATTGAGGAAGAATGTATCCCACAGAAGAGTCAGATGTAATTTAACTTACGTTTTAAACCAATTACACTACTAGAATGGAAATAAATGTATCTAAGCTGAGATCGATGAGGATATTTGCATCTCTACGGCATTTGCCTGCATATCTTCAGTCAGGTAGCCAGTCAGTTAACTCCATGTGAGGATGCGCACGATAGTGTTTTGCTGGCAATGTATCCTATTCGGTTTCATAAAAGGTATGTGTTTTTTTAATTTCCTTTTTTTAAGTATTTTTCAGTATGAAATTATAATTATATGCAAATCATTCATAAGAGTGTCAGTAAGTAACCGTATCTTGTTTTGTAGAATGTTTCGGCAATTACACATGGAAAGTCGTACCGCGCTTGAAAAATCGTGGTATTTCGGAGATTCCTATGCATACTGAGGTGGACCACACACCTTCTTCTTGTGCTCTAAAATGTCAAATTATATTCACATGTAAACAATTCCGTTATAATCAAGTTACCAAGGAGTGTGATTTATATAACGGGGAAGGATACAAAGCAGTGACGAATGAAGCAGGGAACCAGTTTTATCAGAGGATGCCACCTAGTAAGAATAAATATCTTTAAGTTTCAATATAATTATGTTTTACATTATCAGTTTCATTTGTGCATTTCTAAAATTAATCAAATGTTCAGAGTAAATTATGTCACCCTGAACACAAAAGTATTGGCAACATACTATTGCTATCCGCAAAATTAATGTTTTCAAAAATGGGTTGGACACTTTTGATGAAACTTCAAAGAAATAATAATCACAAACCTTAGTTGTTCTTTCCACATTTTAAATTTTAAAAATGGCGACCGTTGCCCTTGAAACATTTTTTTTCTATTTCACATTTCTCAGTAACTGCCAAGCCAATCTTTTGAAACTTCAAAGAATTGTTTCTTGCTTATATCAAAGCCTTTTTCTAAAAGAAATTGATTAAAAAAATATCCATTGGACAAGTTTATTACTTAACTATCAAAAGAAGGCATGATGAAAAAAAAAAAATTAAAAAATAAATATGGAGATAACGAACAGTATTCATTAATTTAAAACGATGCATCATGTTTGTTATAACAGCGAATACACTTTAGAGTGTCATTTGGAGCCTTATCGGCCACCCATTTTAAGCCTTAAATTAGACTATACTGCTAAATTAATCTATGATTATTGTGCATACATATGCTTTTGATAATTATACTTCGAATCTTTATTTAAACATATTGCTATAATTCCACACAACGTCATTTAAAAGAACATGTATAAGAAATTCCGGAAATTTGAACTGGACCACTTTCGAATTTAAGGTACCCGCAAATGGGCGGAGATATTTAAATCGCATGGAAGTGGAATGTAAACATTTGCACATTATTTCCATATTGATTCTACAGTATGAATTTAAATGGAGGAGAGAAAGATTGTGTAGTTTCATGATTCACACAAATGATAAATGATTCATGGTCATACATATTGATCATTTTCATGATTCGTATCCATATGTTTGATGCCTAGCACCGAATTAGATCAAACTAGATCTAAGTATATGATAAAAAATAATACCCCCTTTTTTTCTTCAGCTTTATCATTTTTCGTTTTATATGCGGAATGCTTTTCAACTCAAAGAATGAATGTATGTTTTAAGAAAGATTCACATTTACATGATTTCGATGTCACACTACATTTAATCGTAATTCACTTTACATGTAGTACGTAGAGTAATACAAACGTGGAGTGAAACAAATTATACATGTATGTAGTACTCACGCTGATACATATTTTATTATATGCATGTATAAGATAAATAATATTCGGAAATGAAATAAAAAATTTTAACTTAAAATTTGAGTCGCTATCTATAGGTTAACATGAAAACTCCAAGAAATAAAAACTATCTGTAATTTGAATTAACATTTTATTGACGGAACAAGTATATTTCAGATTAAAAAAACAAGGTCAACGAAAATTCTACAACGTTACTATATCGATAATCACTCGCTTATGTCTTCAATATCTCTTTCATTTCGGCAATCCAAATATTGTCAGGTATGATACTAGTGTTTAGGGATGTGTCTGTAGATGCCTGCAGACCATAATACAGAGGCGACATGAGCTAACACAGCTACATACTAATCGTGCACTTGATTTGCACTGGCAATACCAGAATTTCCTTCAAAATACCAAACGAAAAACACAATTTAGCGAAAGAAAACAAGGTACACTTTAAGACCCTAATAAAATTTTCGCAAAATTCTTCATTATTTTGAAGTTGTTCAAGTCGGTACAAACGGTGAGATTTGTAACTGTATATTATATATTTGTATTATAATACTTTCCTGTACACACGTTTATACGTTTTATTAGATTTGATAATAGACTTTAGGGATTTCTACGTGCTTCCCTCGCAATATTTCTCTCTCTCTCTCTCTCTCTCTCTCTCTCTCTCTCTCTCAATAATGGAAAACGAGGTTCTGTTATCTGTATCTGTTATCGTATTATGCATTGCATTAAAACTGGAAAAAAACAACATCGTTATGGAAACAGCGGCGGAACACTTGTATATGTACTTGGTGCACACAGTGCATCGCTAGATGAGGTGTCAAGAGAAGACCCCCGTATTTATAAAAACTTCTTTAGGATAGATAACGCTGCATTTGAGCAACTTTTACAATTACATGTAGTTACTCCTTTTGATCTTCTTCCCATAAAACAACGAGTTTTTCGATATTTTTACTGCTAAAGTCGACCATTATTTACCACGTGCTTTTTTTTTGTTAGGATAAAAATAGGATGACCACAATTTGAGTACTTTTGATTGGTTTAAAAATGAAAGGTAAGTTAAGACTTGTATTAAGAAACAGAGCATTGCCCTTTTCTTAATACAGTTTTATAAGATTCGAAAAATCTGAGGATTCACTGTATTAAAAGTCTATACATAGTCAGATTTTGTACTTAAATACATATCCGTGTGTACAGCCCTGAAGTCCATTGATAGACACAATGAAAGCATATCGAACAGTGGAATGTCACGTGAGTAAAGTGATTATAATATCAAACAGGTCAAAATAGGTTGACACATTCTGTGCAAATGAGAAGAATGGACAAGTTGCGGCGCGATGTAAACAATGTCGTTAAAACTGGTATGCATATGAATAGCAATAGAAATGTGACAAAACTGCTAGACCCCCCTCGGCATTATTTAATATTTTTATGTGATATAATATATCAAACCATGCTCTTAAGATATTGTTTAATAATTCTGATTCAGAAAGTTTAAATTTCGGATATTTATTATTGGCAAAGCACCGGGATCCAACTCTCATAGCTTAAGTGCACTGATCCTTTGTTCATAAAAAGACAGAGTGTAGAAGGTTGAGTCAGCAAGAGGAAAAAATAATTGTTCTTTATCGTGCCGACACCTCAGTTTTTAGATGCCACTCGAAAGACTCTCGACTCTCACATCTAGTATCGGGAGGTTCGTAAAGGAATAATCACTGCTTATGTTTGATTGGTTGATTGATTGTATGTTGTTTTACGTCCCATTCGAGAATGTTTCACTCATATAGAGACGTCACCATATACCGGTGAAGGGCTTCAAATTTTGACCTTTACTCGGCACTCAGGGCAATTGAGCAGGGAGGGATCTTTATCGTGCCAACGCCTTCCGTGACACGGGGCCTCGGCTTTTAAGGTCTCATCCGAAGGACCCGCAACTTTCACTTCAAAGTGCCGAGCGCATGGCGAAGGAACAGTTGCTACCCATTTTTTATCGACTTAGGTCAGTCGCGGCCGAGATTCGAACCCACGACCTCCCGATCACGAAGCGAGCGCTCTACCGACTGAGCTACCGTGAACGGTCCTTATGTTTGACATGGTGCCTAGAACGAGAATCGGGGCTCCCGATCCCGACGCGAATGCCCTGTCACTAGGCTACTGTGACCTGTTTTTAATGTTCTATAAGAGAGTCCTTACTGCTCAGTGGTACTAAGTACCGAGTATAAACCTTAATTTTGAAGTCCCTCGCCAGTATATCGTGATGTCTTTACATGAGTAAAAAAAAAATATCGAATGGTAAAAACAACACACAGTTTATAAATAAAAAAAAAGTTAGGAAAATGATCTGAATTTTTAACATTCAGAGTCAATTCTACTGTCCCTTTAGAAGTTCATTATATCTGTTAGTTATAGTGCATCACAGATGTATTGCCTTTGATATTCATCATCTCTACAGCTTTTTATAACAAAACCTTCTCTATAAATCTTCTATCTGTGATCACCTTATTACAGCATCAGCAATAAATTTTGGAATAGTTTCATATTTACTTTAAAAAAAATTGTTTTAGATTAAGTTTTAATAGATTTTACAATTTATAAACATTTATGTTTTTATATTTACTGAATAGTATTGCTGGTAAATCAGATATACAATGAATATCAAACTTTTCTAGGATCCATTCTTCAATGGTACCAAGGAGTTCTTTTGCTTGAAAACATTCAACAAATAAGTGATCGATTGTTTCTTTGTTACTTCTCCAAAATGTACATGATGGAGAATCAATCAAGTTTAGTCTAAAAAGATAATAATTTATTGGGATGAATCTGTGTAATATTTAAAAAATAGTAATCAGTGAGTTTGAGATTTCAGTGTTATTTTAAAAGGAAGTTCATATCTTTTTAAAAATGGCGTAAAACAAATTTTACATTCAAATTAAGCATGGTTAAATAATTTCATAGGCCAAATTGTGGTGTTCTACATTTTTTCCTTGAAAAGAAATCAATTACAGGCACAAATAGTCTTTACTGACAATGAAAAAAAGACAACATCACATAAGCGATATCATTATGTTTCACTCCAGAGATCTCTGTAACAAATTCATCAGAAAAAGCTAAAGGAACAGACATATATAGAAACTAATATATTGAAAATATATTGCATTTCTGTATAAATTTTACACGTGTATTCTGCCTATGAGACTCTCTACTGAAGGGTTTGGCTTTCCTGTTTTTTTAATATGATTGGTCATAATACCCATCTTATTTAAATCTGTAAATTGGAGTGGATCATTGGAAATATCTACAACTCTTGTAATAAAAGAACCAATATCCCTTTCGAGACGCCTTGATTTTAAAAAAAAGTTGATGTCATGTGACTACTGGATATTGACATGGTTCAGGAAAATGATCTTTGAAATACCCATAGACTGCTAATTTTTGCGTATTTGATTACGTTGGTTTCAACTTCAGCATTGGGATGTGTTCGGGTTGATATACGCTATTACTTGCAATATCAGACTCTCTAGCTATAATGTCTAACATACCCATTAATAGATGAAGGATGTTTTAATTGCTTCACTATTGTATTTGCACCCTAGGACAGTCAGTTAAAACCTGCGCTGATAGTCTGTTGCTTCCAATAGCAGACTCACTAATTATAATTTCTTGTTTACCCATCGATATACGAAGGATACTTCAATTGTTTTCGTTATGGAATATGCACCCCAGAACAGGCAGTTAAAACCTACACTAAAATTTAGATTTATTTGTTGAGAAGTGATGATCTTTTGGAAATGATAATAGAAATGTATCAAATAATGAAATCTACTTTTGATACTTTGGAAATTTACAGTGCAGAAATTAAACAGTGTTGTGTAAATCTTCCATTATATTTGTATAATTTGCCAAGATGGTAGTAGTTTGCAGTGTCTGGGTACTCTCATGTATTCAGACTCAACCATTTTGTTTAATTGTCTAAGTCAGTTTTACTCCAAATAAATCTTTGCCTTTGTGTAAGTAGCTCTGGTTTTGTTACTGTTTACAGACTGTGTGGCCGGACGCGATGAATGGTTCTCTGAGTACAGATCGTGTATCTGGATCAATACTGATGTTCTTCCTTATGAAGATGCCAAGCTTAAATGTGAATCAGAAGGCAGAACAATGATGGGGGCAAAAAGTACAACTCAAATTCGAAATTTGATGCACCTTCTTGATTTAAGTATGTTTGAAAAAGTATATTGTGTGCAAACAAGTTAAGCATATTTTCATGTTTTTGAAGTTTATATTTTTAATAATTCATTTTTACCTTTTTAATAAAAGAGTGGATTCATGCTTATGCTCGGCGAACAGGAAGTAACTCCTACGAATGGCTTGATGGTACCCGTGTTACAGAAGGATGGTGTCCCTCTCAGCCTGATTCTTACACTGATTGTGTTGGTGTCGATCTCAGCATGGCCTCGTGGTGTAGCACAGGAGGACTGGACGATATCAATTGTACACACTCCAGACAATTTTTTTGTTATTAAATGATATGTAAATGTTTGAACAATTAATCAAATTTAAACTCTGAAGGTCACATTTTTGTGCAGCATTTGATATATATATATATATATATATATATATATATATATATATATATATATATATATATATATATATATATATATATATATATATATATATATATGTTTGGTAGTTTAGTAGTAGTGCTAGCCGTTTTTGTTTTTCTATTTCCTTTGTTTTTATGACTTCTCAACTTTTTTTCTTTGTCCTGAGGAAGGGACAGGGCGTCCCGAAAATTTGACAATTTCTATTGTTCGTGTCGTTGGTCATTTTTAGTGCTTTATATAAATTACCATCCTTGACCTTGTATCTATTTAGTAGATCCGACACTTAGGATATACAGTGTTGTTGGTTTTTGTAGTGCTTTCTATATATATATATATATATATATATATATATATATATATATATATATATATATATATATATATATATATTACTGAACAAATTTAACAAAAACCATGTGAACTGAACATTTTTATATGTATTTGCCTTCTACATTGTATTTTTTCCCTTTTTTCTTTAATGAAAAAGTACAGTGCGACGTTAAACCTAAACATGGGATTTACATAGTTTCTTACATCCAGTCGTCTTTTTTCTTAATGAGAAAATCAATGATTTGTCTTTTTATGAGTATTGTATGCAAAAAGCTATTTGAAGACTGTAAAAATGGTACTGTATAAATAACCAACTCCATATTTCATCTTGTGGTCGGTTAATGCTCGACAGGTTACGTTATCACACACCTTCATATGAGATTTTTATTCATATGATATGGCTGGACTTTCGGTCTGTTATATAGCTCTCCACAGTTTTAAACAAACATGTTCTTTAAGAACTGTTCTGTAACAATGCAGTTATCTACAATAGGAACTTGAGTGCCTGAACTCTTATTGTCGATAAATAAAACGTACAAAAGTAATCCTCCAGAAATGTTTATAAGCGTATTTATCATATTATCTCAACTTTGGCGATCCAAAACTCTTCATTGCTTTTGACTTTTGACTTTTTTTTTTAGTTTTATTGCCAAGTACAAATGAAAAAGGGAAATATTTAAACAGAATAAAGCACATGATTAGCTGCAATGTTAAAGCACAAATATTACAATCACAATGCGGATACAAAACTCTTTTTTTCATGGTTTACACCGAAAAATAAGCCACCACATATTTCTTGGGGCTTCTGGATTCGTGCTGAGAGAAATTGATTGTATTTCAAATCCATAAGTTTCTTAAGGTCTGAAGTCATGTTAATATATATAAAAATATTTTATTGGTGTCTTCTAAGTAAGTATGCATATGATTTAAATATATAAAACACTGAAGTTGAGAATTTAAAGTAAAAAAATTCAAAGAGTGGAATTTGAATGAATTTGTATTTCAGTTTTATTTCCGGACTAACCAAACGATTTGTATGTATCTTGGAAAAACCTTTTTGAAATTGTTTCTCAAACTAACCTTTTGAATGTTCTGTAGTGACTTGAGAACATTTATTCTATGAATTTTAGAAAATATATGTATATTATAAAAAATTCTGAAAGAGTTTGTTCATGTTTTCTTACTTTTTGAATGAAGTAGATGAAGTTAGATGTGAAGGTAGCGATCAGTAATCAAGCACAAGAGTCCATTGAGACAATACAAACAAATGGAAATTTGACAATACAAACATTGATATCGAAACCTTTCTTGTGCACATTTGTGCATCTAAACGCCTCAAATTATACCGTACTAGCTATCAATTATCCAATTATTACTTATTTATTTTCTAACAGGTTTAATAGATGCAACAAATGAGCCGTTTTGTAAACGGTTTATTCCCCGAACGTCTACTGGCTAAAACAACTATTTAATTATCACACTCAATTAAGAGGCCCTCTGAGGGGTCCAGGTAGAGTTTACCTGTGTTACCTTGATTGAACAAAGTAGTCAAAATCAAATAATTTAATATTTACTGATAAAACTGTGTACTAAAGCATAGATTTATTGATTAAATACTTGTTATAATTGAAGGCACTAAACAATTAAATATTTTTTCATGTACATGTACATGTTATATTTATTATAAATTATTTTCAAGCATAACTTTTTTAACCTAACATTTAGCACTTAATTGAAGCATCACTTACACCAAATTTTAACATTTTAAGCTTTGTCTAATCTATATTAAACATGGAGAACTTTTTTCACATCGCATTTACAGGTCCATAGAACGAAAAGGGGGGAGGGGGCATTTTTCTTAGCAAAGACTTTTCCTGTAGTATAGTCTATTCCTCTAGATCTAATGTGTAAATTTTCATTTAGATGTTGCCCCCTCTTACACTCTGTTGCTGCACAGGAGTTCGCGTACCTATCAATTTAGCCGAAATTTTCAGTAAATAAAAAAAAATACGTGGTTGCTGTAAGGTCGAGCACTGGCGAATATTCCAGCACTTGAAAAAAAAAAAAATCTTCAAACAGAGAAAGTCCACCCCTCCCCACACACGAACACATAAAATAGGATTTTCAAGGTTTTTTAAAAAAAATTATTTAAATTTTACTTGTTAGATTTCTCTGGGGGGTTGCCCCTTCTCCCACTGTTTAAACCATTGCTACCTCTTTGTTTGGAAGCAATATCTAAAGTTGGGGGGGGGGGTAAAATTCAAAATGATTTTTTTTTTCAAATATAATCGTATCTTACTCTTCTTGATAGATTTTTGACCAAAATAAATTACATGTATATTGTGATTGAGTTTTATGATACAAACTTACAAAGATTTTGAAATTATTTATTGTTATAATATTTAAAATTAATTCTTTGAAATGATGATTAAAACTAAATTAAATCAAATGTATGTAAAACAAAATTTATTTAAAATGACATATGATCGATAGATTTTTCCTGTTTAAGAAAGAATGCTACTTACATGTTCACGGAAATTTTATTTAACCGATCTTTAAGACATCTCCTCTGAAATATGGCTTAAGTATGGAAAGATCGATATTACTTTAAATTAATTTTTATGAATTTTGGATGCTTTTTAGGAGGAAATGAAAAGATTGCAAATAAGATCCTTTAGAGTTTAAAGTTTTCCCTAAATAAATGGATAATATAAATATTTAATAGAAAATGTCAAGAAAAATCAGATAAGTTTTTTTTTTTTTAAATTTTTGCTAAAAAATTGTTTATGAAAATAAAACACATTATTTTTAGCATTTTTTAACTAATGCATAAAATCTTTAAGATTTTACATTTCCCCTGAAAAAAAAATCATGTTAAAACAATAAATATCTTTTATCAATATTTCCATGTTGAAACCATGTTTCAGGAGAGATGTCAAACATTATTGTTGCTTTAGAATTCCTCCTTCAATAAAAACAGGTAAAGCTAGTTCATAAATGATTGTAGATCCTACCTGTACCCCTTACAGGGCCCCTTAATTGAGTGTGAAAATTAGATGTTGATTTAGTCCAGTAGACGTTCGGGGAACACACCTTGTAAACACAATTAGTAACTTCGCTTGACTAGGATTGACACCTGTGATGTCAGAGCAATAGCGCGTAACGTCGGCGATCAAAATACGCATATTAAGAAATTCAAACTTTGAATCGCTGAAACATTAAAAATATCTATTTTCTAGCAAATAATTTTTCAAATCTGAATTCTGATAGCATGTAAAGTTTGTCATATTAAAAAATTTTGAGACATGATAAAAATTCTTTAAAGTCTTCCCAGTAAAATATTTAACTTTAAAACAGATGTGCCAAACTCTGTGTTGTCTTTTATTTCGAGTTCAAAGAGATATATCGAATCAACGTTGGATTGAAAATAAATAGTGCTAATTGATAAAAAGACGTCGATATATCTAAATGTTGAATTGACGACCATAGCAAGAGGCTTCTTCTTTTCTTTTAGAAGTTTTTGAATAAATTCGGCTTCATATAAATACAACAATAAATCTGCTTATAACAGAGCGAAAATAGTACCCATTGGAATGCCAGGAGATTATTGGAAGGATTATCCCCAAAACTTCATAGTTAATGGTTAATGGCATAGTTAATGTCAATCAGAAACTCAAGTATTTTTTTTTATCAACTTTGGAGTACTTTTATTTAAAATCAGAATATATTTTTAACAAAACATTTTTTTTTCAAACGAACAATAAAAAGTTAAGTTAATTTACGAGTTCCATTTTTATAGAAAAAACAAGTGTCTATGATGTCAAAAAGCGTGGATGGACGTTTATCATGGGAAATGGTTGTATATAGTGTGTGGTGAATAATAGTACGCTTTAATGTTACTGATTTGATAAAATTTTCTTGATTTCAAATTTTCTAAAAGTTCCTTCGAGTTTAAACGTCTACATCTGATTAACATCACTTCTCAAATATATGGTTGTACAGTACTCATGAATAACAAACAATGATTGATCTTAAAAAAAAAAAAAAAAAAAAAATCCGTGATCAGGGCATAAAACAGAAACCTTGGAAATTTCAGAAGTGTAATCAGTAGCCAAGGAAAAGAAAACATCCCCTGTCGATCGGTCACCCTCACCGTAAACATGATGTAGTGATAAGGTAGACGAAATAATCTGTAGTCAAATTAAAAGGGGAAAAAAGTAAAACCCTAACAATTGGTATGAAATATGAATTTAAATTACGACCCAATGATAGGTTGTATTCACAAGAAAGTTATTTTAACGATCACAGAACTTACAAAATGACGACTTTAAATGAAGCTTTGGAAATTCCAGTAAGAAAACTTATTTGTCAGTAGCTTGCCTCGGTTTAAAAAATGATCGTATTAAGAAAATGCACTTGCATATCAAATAATTCGTTTTAAGCCGAAAACTCTCTATTATATCAGATATTCGACGGACCGTGTCGCGTTAGCGCCGAGGACAGTCTAATATCTGGTCGGCTTATAGCTTACTTAAAACATATCACCAAAGTCGAACACTTCCATTGTTAACTTATTGGACAGCTACAGGTCTCATTCAGCTTGGATTACTGTACTGGCACTGTTAATTAAGTCAGGTTAAAGAAAAGTAGTTTTGGATTTTGTTCTGTCAACAATTTTAACAAGCCTTGCTTGAATTTTTTTTTTGAATTTATTTTGACATAACAACCCCTGTCAGCTATTATCTTAACATGTAATTAACACGTATCCTACATCTAGTGACAGAACTGTAGACACTTTAAAAGATGCTTTCATATTTGTTTCATTAATACTTCAATAAATGTAAAAAAAAAAACCCATTAATTTTTGTTTTACCACCTCTGCAATAATACATTAAGCGTTCACACAACAAGATGTTTTAACATTTGTTTCACAACTCTGTAACCACACGCTAAAATACAAATTACAAGATGCTTTAAAATTTGTTTCTCTTTTGGTGTAACCTTAGAAAAAACTTGCCCACTGCAAGAAGCTTTGATAATTTTCTCGCCTGATGTAACCATTGATTAAATTTGCATACTGAAACATGGTTTGATATTTTTCTTACTATGGCTGTAACTATATATCAAATGAATACAATACCTATGGTTTGATATTTACATTTTCATCTATCTTTATTCAATGAATTTCGATTATTAATTCTAGATATCAAATTGTGATTGACTTTTGTTTTCTTTAAAGTTCAGTTAAGCTTTTAATTAGCATGGATTTTTGTAAGAAATACATTTTCTACTTTCATTTTGTTACCAATGGTCAGGAACATAGGAAACAAGCAAGATTTGAGAAATGTTTTAATCAGTTAATATTGCAAACATGCTACAAAATTTGTATCTGCGTTTGTATCTACTCTGTATCGCTCAGATTGCTTTTCTTTCTTAGAATTTATGTTTCCAGTGCCCTGACCAAAACAATTCTCATTCCGTAAAAAATATTACATTTTGCAAAGCAATGTGAATACAATCTGATCTGATTTATTTATACATTAGAGTATTTGATGTTATATACAACCTTGAAGAATGAATATTTAATTAGCCATTATTAGTTGATGACTTCAAGACTCAGTCAATGGTTATAATTAAGTGTTGAATAGGCCTTGTAATATGGATTTCTAATTTGATATCTTTATTTATTAAATATGCAAAGGGTAATAAAATTTTCTACATCAAATGTAAATTTATCTTTCATCTTGAAAAAAAATGTATTCATTTCACGGTAGGCATGCCCTGTAACAAAGATTGTAACAAGCCTCGCCTCGAGTTTTCTTAATAATAGTTGGAGGTGCATCTGAACTGAATGCAATTTCTTTAATCCCGATTTTAAAACCAAAGTTTACTTCTAGTATTTTCAAACGAAAAGTTATAAGATCAATTCTTTACAATATCCGGGAGATTTAGAAATTTTCTTTTATATCTGTTGATGATTAAAGAGGTAATATGAAGACATTATGATTGTATAAAGTATTACATGGATTAATGCCAGATTACTTAAATGTTTTTAAATATGTATCAGAAATTAGCCAGAGGCAAACAAGAAATTCCAACTCAGAATTATTGTATGAACCCAAGACAAAGACGAGTATTATAAGAGATCTTTCAGTGTTTCAGGTAGCAATATGTGGAATACTTGGTGTGAAAACATCAGAAATTCAACAAGTTTGAATGTTTTAAGAGATTTTTGAACACGAGACGATGTTTTCGTCAAACTTATTTTTTAATCAATGGAATGAGCTGTAAAGCATAATGGTCTACTTGTCTAATAGTCTAATAGTTTACGTGTTTACGATTCAACAGCTATATGTGGTTTTCGTCGGTTAATGCATATTTACTGGATTATCGGAAAAAAAATCTTATTTCATTTTATAAGGCTAAAATAAGATTAAATACAATAGAGATCGTTGGAATAGCTTTAGATGATTAACACATGTAGTTGCTTCAAAAAGCCGTTTTGACGTATTTTATTAAATCTATATAGCGTAAAGTAAAACAAAAATTACACGACTGGAGTTTTTGTTCCAAAACTTTGAGTTACATATGGAAAAAATCGTATTGACACTTTTAAGGCAATTATTTCAACATAATTTATCAAATCTAACAAAATTAAGAAAGCACAGGTTAAACGCTTTACTTTCAACTTTTAAGAATAATACAGGAATTTGAAAATCTCACGATTATTATTTATTATTTTATGTATGAATCCGTAATATTTGTCATATTTTGTAGAACTCATTAAAACAGAAAACGTTCGTACATTCTGACATTCTGAGATGCACACTGTGGAAATCAAATTGTAAATTTCTGCGTTTCTTGCATATATTGTACAATTGAGTCCATTGATTGAAACAACACAATTTTGAGCAGAGCAACCACGGACCTCTAAACAATCAGAGGTGGGATCAGGTGCTATGAAGGAGTTAGCATCCCCTGTAAACCGGTCACACTTGTTGTAGGTTCCTTGTCCAAGGGAAAACCCGTAGACACTTCACTGTGAAAATAATAGCCTAATAACTGGTATAAAAGATGCCAGTCAACATTCGACATAACGATAGGGTGTATTCGCAAACAAGGTCGCTGTATTGACCATCAACACGTTTAATTTAAAAAAGAAAGTTGACTGTAGATAGTTTAAAAAAAAATTACATGAGAAGAAGAAAACACTTGCTGTGGATTTCAACTCGACATTCATTTATGTGAACGACCTTTTATCAATTAACAATAGTTCCATTCAAACATGTACGTCAACTTGATATATCCCAGTGAACTCGAAATGAAAGACACTACAGAGTCTACCACATACATTTATATAAAATCACCAGTCAACATTCTACTTAATGAAAGATTGTATTTGCTGAAAAGGCCATTGTATCCACCATAAAATTTGCGCAATGTTGACTTTAATTTTGTTTGTTTGTATGTTGTTTAACGTCCCTCTCAAGAATTTTTCACTCATATGGAGACGCCACCACTTGCCGGTGGAGAGCTGCAAATTTTGTCCTATACTCGGCACTTACGGCCATTGAGCAGTGAGGGATCTTTTTCGTGCCAGCACCTACTGCGACACGGGACCTCGGTTTATACGGTCTCATCTGAAGGACAGGTCTCCACGTCCCACAGTGGGATTCGAACCCGCGACGTAAGGATCAGCTCCTTACTTCGCGACTCTAGAGCAGAAGTTGACTTTAAATGAGACTGTTGATATTCTTGTTTCATTTGCTTGTTGTCAATAGCTAGCCTCTTTCTAGAAATTATTTGTACGTACATCATGCTCATGCGTATCGAATTAACTGGGAGACATAAACTCCTTATATATGCAGGTGACAATGGTATATTGCTACATAAATAAGGGAAGTTGACGATAGAAAAGTCAAGTCATCAGATTTATCATAAAGTTGTGTTGTCTGATTAACGTTAAGGTCTTTTTCTAGTAAACACGAGTTCAAAGGTATATATCGAGTCAACATAGGAATGAAAATGAATAAAATGTTAATTGATACAACGTCAGCGATATATATAAATGTTAAATTGAAGGCCACAGTAAGAGACTTCTTTGCATGTAGAAATTTTTGAATAAAGTATGCTTGATATGGATACATATAGGTCTTCTAATAACCGGAAGCTAAGTTACTGCAATATTGATTCTACTGGGAGAAAGTAAATAAAGATAATTTTACATGATATTTGTGAAAACTTTTTTATACTTTGAAAATATTAAAACCAATTTTCTCTCATGACCTTTAATATTCTATATATCCAAAGACTATTAAATTTCTCGTTCGATTTGACAAATTGGTATCCCTGACTCTAGAAAGGAAGGCGAAGGAATTTGCTAAATTCGTATAAGTAAACCCATTTTTTTTATTCATTATTCAACACTTCATACAACAATACCCGTTTAACAATACGATAAACTAAAGACTAGGGCTTTATGACATCATAGACGACTGCTACTTTAATTAAAATGAAACACGTAAATTCATATACTTTGTCATTAGTCATCTGCAAACTTCTTTTGGTTAAAAACATTTTGATTTTACACACATGTTCTCCGAGGCTGATATCAAGAAGACGCTTACGTTTCTCAATGACAATACCTATGTTATCTATGTATCTATGTAATTTGGAGACAAGGTCTTCCGACAATTTGTTAGAAATCCCCTGGGTGAAATATATGGAGATAACGAACAGTATTCAAGCTAAAATGTCCATTAAACAATACAAAATAGGAGCAGAGCAAACACGGACCTCCAAAACATCAGAGGTGGGATCAGGTGCCATGGAGGAGTGAGCATCCCCTGCCCACCGGTCACACCCGCCGTGTGCTCCTTGTCATGATCGGGAAATGACGGAAAAATCCGTCGACATTTCAGTGTGTAAACAATGGCCTAACAATTAGTATGAGAAACGTCAGTCAGCATTTGACCCAATGATAAATTGTATTTGCTGACAAGGTCTTTGTATCGACCATAGAACTTACGAAATGATGACCTTAGAACTTACATGAAATGATACTACCTGTGTCCCGTTATAAGTAGTCCTGTTTTGTATTTTTTATAAATATTCATTTTCTTATTCAAAACCTTCTACATAAAAGAAGAAGTATCATGTTGTGACATTAAGATATATCGACGGCTGACGTTTTATCAAGTAACAATTTTCATATCTATGTAACTTATGTTGATCCGATATATTCCATTGATCTCGACAAAAAAGAGACAAAACAGAGTCTTATACAACTGTTTCATATTTGGATGTTTTACTACAAAAGTCAAGATGACAAGCTAACAACAAAACTTTATGATAAACGTGATTACTTCAACTTTTCTATCGTTAACATCCCTTATTTATGTAGCAATGTAAGATTATCACTTGAAAATGGGGTGTATGTCTCCCAATTGATTCGATTCAAAAGAGTATATTCTACATTCTATCATTTTCTTAAACGGGACAGGATAATGACAAATAAGTTATTGATGCAAGAAGAGGATAATCTCATTTAATGTCAATGCTTCGGAAATTCTATGGTCGATACAATGACTTTGATTGCAAACTTGAGAGGAGTTAGGAAGAACCTGAACTATGTTTGTATTCTTGATTATCTCTCGTTTGAAGATTGATGTCATTTATTTGATTTCCTCATACCGAAGGATACTTTGTGCCAACTTTAGTTGAATTCATCTCAGTGGGTTTTTTTCAGGAGAAAATTTTACGGATGCAAGGATAAAGAACGGAAGTCGAACGATCAGGTGATCACAAAAGCTCATGACAGCTTTTCGCTTATTTGAACTTCAAAGTAGAAGATTCGTCCCGAAGAATACCGAAATTACAATTTAAAAATTAATCGTTACTTCGGTTTTTACGAAAGTCAGTTTATTGAGAAGATAATGAAAGTTCTACTCATAAATTGAATGAAAGGAAAAGACATTGACATGCGCAGTGAACAATCTCGAAAATCCAATTAGAATTGTAAAAAGTCCTGTTTTATCGAAGTATTTCAAAGTGACCTTACTCAGTTTTAAAAATTGATCGTAATCAGAAAATAATCTTGCGTACTGACAAAATCACAATATGTAGATGATAGTGAATATTACTACATTAATAAAAGAAAGCTGAATTTATCCCCGTTTATCATACAGATTGGTTGCTTGTTAATGGACGAATGAAAATGGTTCGAGGTGTAAAGTTTGTATTGCAAAAGCAAGAGAAAAGGAAGGAACCTCTCCTAAATCGATTTTTTTGCGAAAGTGAATTTTCTAATGAAAGATGTAGAATATTACCCTAAAATGAAGCTCGTGATATTAAAAAAAAACATCGTTGTTAGTGTCTACTATTTTAAGCCATTTCCAGATATTATGAGTTGGACTAATCTACATTTATAATTTTTATTTATTAAATAAAATTATTACTCTCAGCCAATGAACCAAAAAAATATATAGAAATGTATTGATTTTGAATGGTTACCAAGTTCTAATAATTAAACAATAAAATGCATTCTTTGTTAATGCGGGGACAACGGATATAACCTTTTGGTACTGAGCTACAAAGTTCTTATTTTCAAAGTTATCTATCTTTTCTCGTTCTCTCTCCAAAAAATAATATTAAAAGAATAGGGTAACCAGGAAACAGATTAGCGGGGAGTTAAATGTAATAGTAGATACTGACTAACCACTTTATATGCAATAATTCATATTTGGATAATCATTGTATATTTTACTTACGTCTGTTCATAGCAACATGAAAATTATGATGGTAGATAATTCAAAGTTTATAAAGTTCAAAGAATATTGGCGATAGAGGAAATGCTTAAAGCTTTAATGGTATTGCCCAATGCTTTTTGAACTGAGAATTTCATGGAGTTTTTAACATTAAACAAGCAGAAATTGTACCAAAAAGTACAGTATAACTTATTTAGAAAATTTACTATTTCAAATATTTTTTTCTTTGTTAAAAAGGAATGAAAATGGCATGCAGTTATTTAACCCTAACAAAGAAGGACCCGAAGTTTTGTTTGTTAGCATGGCCGTCACCTTTACCAAAAACTGCTCAACTCATAATAGGTAGTACTTATAATAGGTAGTATTTATAACAGTTAGTACTTATAATAGGTAGTACTCATAATAGGTAGTACTTATAATAGGTAGTACTCATAATAGGTAGTACTTATAATAGGCAGTACTTATAATAGGTAGTACTGTTTGTGATATGACCCTTCATTGACAGGACTTCAAATGAGATGCAAATGCTTGTCGAAAAAGTGCACGTTCATATAAAGTTGGTATTTTCTTCATGTTTTAGATACATTTAAGCTGTATTTTCACGCACACATTAAACATTAGAAGACAATCCTCTCATATTACAGAGCTAGTTGCAAGTAAGCGAATGGTATACCTGAAACTAATTCTACTTTATTAACATTCTTAAGTATGCTTTTACTTCTTCTTTTTTTGGAGAGAGATATTATAATGCTTCCTACTCTATGAAACTGACTGAATTTGAATAATCCGTAACAAATATGATTAAAATTTATTTTTGGTTACTTTTAAACAATCACTTATTGTTTCCTTATTTAATATCCTATTTCTTTGGTTTGTTTGAGAAGCTTCCAGTGGATAATAAAGTACTTAACAAATTTTAGTACCATGTTTGTTGCAGTATTGATAGATCATACAAAAATGGAGCCATGCGTTTACCCTTTATTGGTTTCGAAATATTCCACGTTTTATGCCCTATTCAAAGATTTGTGTTGTTTGTAGATTTTTTTTTTTTAGATCAATCAATGTTCATTATCTTCACCCTTTTCATTTTCCAGTGAAATATATGAAATTACAATATTCACTTATATCTTTTGATCATCAAATTAGAATACTTTTAGAAATTCAAATTTAATTGCTTTTATTTCGAAGGTATTAAGCTTATGGCATTTTAATTTTCTTTCTTTGTGTAAATGGTCTATGTACAGATTAGGGTGGTATTTAAACTGAATTTTTCTTCTAAAGTAATATTGCTGATTGATTATTCTCGCTATAAGCAGAAACCTTGAATTTTTAAATGCAATTTTTTTTTCTATAAAACAACTCCTGAGAACATTCCATTTTAAGCTGTGCACATGTATGCAGAAATTCTTTTAATTCTATTTTCTTAGTTACAATAATGTAAAAAGAAAGCCGAAAAACAAAATTCATCTTTTGTATCTGTAGTTCCTTTTTCTTCCTTTAATAACTGTGAGGCAGATTTTTCACAAGAAAACCCTGATTTTAAGTAAAACATCCACGGTAAACAATATCAGATGAATTGTTCTCTCTCTCTCTCTCTCCAAAAAAACCGGAAACATATTTTCAAACTTTTTTGAATTACTATTTGTACATTGAAGACTATTTCTTTCCTATAGTATCATAGTTGTTTTGCTTTAGCGTTCATCAGTGTTGGTCATTGTCGAACAGGGAACTAACACGTTGTTTATACAGCAAAATCATAACAGAATAATATAAATGTAAACAAATGTAATACATAGATAAGTGTGTCACTTTAAATTACATACATAATTGCCAAATTAATGTTCAGAATTTACATAGATGGATTTTATCATTTTATATTGCGAGTAAATACATTATGCTTTGAACTCTTAGTATTCTAGATCAAAAGTAAGTAATCTAGTTTTGTTTAACCTAGCTATGTTTTTGTTTCTTGTAAAAAGACTTCGTTTTTGTCTTTCCTATAGATTTAATGAAAAAAAGTGAAGATAACGAACAGTGATCGATCTCAAAAAAGACCTACAAACAATATAAATCTGTAATCAGGGCATAAAGCAAGGGCCCTGGGAATTCCAGAGGTGGGATCAGGTGAAGTAAGCATCCCCTGTCGATCGGTCACACATGCCATGAGCCCTATCGTATTGAGCAGGTATTTGAAATATTCCGTATTCAAATTTAATATAAAAACAAAGGCTTAACATTGGTATGAAATATCTCTGTTAAGGACCCTCTCTACACCAGTGCAAAATGTTTTTTGGACATCGAGAAAATTATATTGAATAAAGATGTAAATATTGACCTTATCTATTTAATTTTTAATATATGGTACGTGACATTTACCTGGGGGAAAAATGTTCAAACACAACACAGTATAAATGAACAGAAATCACAGTTGTTTACTTCAATGAAGAAAATACATGTAAATAATGTGTTCGTTTAATTTATCTTGGCCTATTAAAATGTTGAGAATACTTGTATTGATTGCAAATTGAGCAGTATACTGTAAATTTCTATTTATTGGAATTTAGATCTAGGGGCAGATCACTCCAACTGTAAAAAAATACCATAGAATCAGAACTCTTTAGTGTGCAGTGTAGAGAAGGTTTTTAAGATGATATGATGTCTGCAACATCAACTTAACTGTCAGTTGTCCGCCTCGGTTCAAAACATGATCGTATTAAGATCATTTTCTATGTAAAAGGAATGCTCAGAGGCCATGTTTTAAAGAGCGATGGCTAGGAAAGAGTATTGCAAAGGAAATGTAAAGCCCTAAAAAAGATCAAACGTCTTTTATGGAATTTTTTTGATCTAGAACAGACCTCATAGAAAAGACAGTTGCATCTTAGTGAACATATTTATTATACTACATTTTCTCTTGCAAATCTTTTTAAACTGATGGTGCAAAATTTCGGAGAATTTCTTAAAGAGCTGAATATAAACATATCTCATGGAATTAAGTGCAATGGGCTTGGATTTCAGCAAAATATCCCAACAAAAGTCAATCGACCTTTTCTGATCAATTATTGTTCGTTAGTCTTCTTACTTTTAATTGTTTAACGTTTTTAGATCCAGAGGACCAATTTATTTTTACCAAACTCGCCACAAAACATCATTGGTCATTAATGCTTCTTCATAAGAAAGACCATGCCTTACTTTTTTTGAAACCAGGACGGACTACTGAGAGATAAGTATGTTACAATAACCTTGTTTTAAATTCAGCATTTCGTAAATTCTATGGTCGTTATAATGACCTTGTTAGCAACTATAACATTGCATTGGGTCGCATTTTGACTGATATAATTCATATTAATTGTTTGGCCTTCGTTTTCATAAATTTGACTACAGTATATTCCGTCTACCTGATCAATACATAGGGTTCACAGCGGGTGTGACCAGTCGACAGGGAATGCTTGCCCCTCCTAGACGACAACTTCTTTAACATAGATGGAACTAAGAAATTCTCGTAATTGGTCATCTCCCCAATAACTTTGCTGAAGATCATTCTGATTCTACACATAAGTACTCTTAAGCTGAGTTTCTCATTGACTATAGCTATGCGGTCTTTTGCGACCAGTTCCCAGGCGCGGATCCAGGAAATGAAGTTAGAGGGGGCGCCAAAAGTAGGCAGGGGTATGGGGGCCGCCTTGAGGCCCCAGTGGGTCCAGGGCGAAGCCCTGGTAGGGGCCGAGGGGGCAAAGCCCCAGGAAGCTCCTGGATTGTAGAGATTTTGTAGGGTAAAAATGAGGTCTACCGAGTAGACATTTTTACATTTTCTCGACGAAACTAGGATTTATGCTAACTTTGACAATTTGAGGGGGGGGGGGGTGTCCTCCAACAATCTATTGGAATTTCAACTGACACTGAATGTGTTTTCTTATTAGCCTACCTGTTTCATATTCGTATGAAATAGAATATATTCAAAAACCTTTACCTGTTTACATGAGAGGAAATCTGTTGAATTCGACAGTTAGATATATCGACGACGTTTTATCATTAACAATAGCAACTTTCACTCAAATGTCGATTCCATGTATCCCAGTGATCTTGAAATAAAGCTTGTCACACATGTTTTATATTTAATGCTATAAACGATAAGGGCAAACTATCAATTAAACTGTATGACAAAGGAGATTATTCCAGTTTTGTTATCGCCAAATTTCCTTTTTTATTTAGTACACCTGCATATGGTTTTTGTCTCCCGACTAATTCGACGCAAAAGAACGTGCTCTAAGAACGGTTAATTTTTTTTAACTGAGGCAAGCTACTAATGAATTTAAATAAATTGATAAAATATATATTTCAGCACCTCGTTGAACGTCAATGTTTGGAATATTCTGTCATCGTTATATGACCTTGTTAAACATTTGACCCATCAATGGGTCGTATTTTCACTTTGACATGTTTCATTCAAATTGTTAGAACATTGCTTTATATTCTACACTATGTTCTTACTAATTTATACTAAATTTGATTATGGATTAATACCTGATCAGTAAATAGGGTTTACAGCGGGAATGCCCGGTCGACAGGGGTTGCCTTCCCTCCTAGACACCTTATTCGACCTGGAATTTCAAAGGGCCATTGTTTAATGCCTTGTTCGCTAGTTCATAAATATGGAGAAAACGAACAGTAATAAAGCTCAAAAGTCCATTGAAACAATACAAATCGGGAGCAGAGCAAACAAAGACCTCTAAAAGATTCAGAGCTGGAATCAGGTGCCATGGAAGGGTAAGCATCCCCTGGCGACCGTCTGTGTTCTCCTTGTGATGATCGGGCAAACAGAAAAAATCCGTAGACAATTCAGTGTTTAAATAATGGTCTAATAATGAGTATGAAATACGTCAGTCAGCATTTGATTTCATATTAGATTGTTTTTGCTGAAAAGCTCATTGTATTGACCATAGAACTTACGAAATGCTGACATTAAACGATATCCTTGTTTCATCTACTTGTTTATCAATAGTTTGCCTCATTTTAGAAAGTGTTCGCGAATCAACTGGGAGACATAAACTCCGTATGCAGGTGATAAGGGTACAATGCCACATAAATGAGGGAAGTTGACGACAGAAAAGTTGAAGTCATCACGTTTATCATAAAGTTTTGTTGTTATGTTACCATTGACATCTTTTTCTAATAAAATGTCCTAATATGAAACAGATCTGTCAGACATTGTGGTATCTTTTATTTCAAGTTCAATGGGATGCATCGAGTAGACATAGAAATGGAAGTAATACGGTATATCTAAATGTCAGGTTGAGGACCACAGCAAGTGTTTTCTTCTTCTCATGTAGAAGTTTTTTAAAATAAATTCTGCTTCATACAAATATAAAGAAAGGTTTGCTAATAAAGGGGCGGAATAGGTACCCATGGAAATTCCGACAGATTGCTTGACTTGATCTCAAAAGACTGCATAGATATTGTCAATCAAAAACTAAAGCATCTTTTTTTAATATCAACCTCGCATTACTTGTGTGTTCAATCAGAATGTTTTAACAAAATAATTCTTGAAAAGGACCAATGACAAGGTAAGTAAATTTACGAGTTCCATTTTTAGTGAAAAAGCAGCTGTCTATGATGTCAAAAAACGTAGACTTTATTTTATCTTGGGGAATGGTTGTATACGGAAGCCGGTTGGTGCCAGGTAGAAAAAATATTTTATCTGGCGGCAGCCAGATAACTTTCTGGCGGCCGCCAAATAATTATCTGGCGGCCGCCAGAAACTTATCTGGCGGCCGCCAAATAATTATCTGGCGGCCGCCAGATAACTTTCTGGCGGCCGCCAAATATTTATCTGGCGGCCGCCAGATAAGTTATCTGGCGGCCGCCAGATCTTTTTATCTGGCGGCCGCCAGAAAATTATTTGGCGGCCGCCAGATAAGTTTCTGGCGGCCGCCAGATAATTATTTGGCGGCCGCCAGAAAGTTATCTGGCGGCCGCCAGATAAAATATTTTTCTACCTGGCACCTACCGGCTTCCGTAGTTGTATAACGTTGAAAAGTCGTATTTTTTTAATGTTAAATATTTTGTTAAAATTTTGTGTTTTCCAATTTTTAATTTGAAATGGAATAAGAAGTGATCTGTGATATCTTGCAATGATATCACATGCTTTTTACACTATGTGCCTTTAGTTATGTGTCTGAAGTTAATTGAAAAATCAAAATACTGCATAGGCATTAAAACCATGAAATTTTTCGAACGCCTACATACCGTCACGGTAGCTTAGTCGGTAGAGCGCTCGCTCCGTGATCGGAAGGTCGTGTGTTCGAATCACGGCCGCGACTGACCCAAGTCAAAAAAGGTAGCAACTGTTACTTCGCCAAGCGCTCGGCACTTGAGGGTCTTTCAGATGAGACCTTAAAAACCGACACCCCCTTGTCACGGTAGGCGTTTGAAGGATAAAGATCCCTCACTGCTCAATGGCCGAGTAAATGTCAAAATTTGAAGACCTTCACCGGTATATGGTATCGTCTCTATATGAGTGAAAAATTCTCGAACGTGACGTAAAACAACATATCTCAATCGAATGCCTAGATATCGATGTTTTTATATCCTAGAATTGATGCATTAATCCATGTTTCCTGAAAATATATTTGGGATTTTGTAATATTTCGAATATAATATGATTTACTATAATTATGAACTTTGAAGAAAAAGCATGGGTATATAAACATTTACTTTGTGAATTTAGTGACATATTTTGAGTATTCTCAATTCACTGCCGATTTTCTGATCTTGGGGAACGGACCATCTTAACTCGGATTATTCCGTAACGGTCGAACATCAACGAATGCAGATATAGCTCATCCCGCTTACATTGAAAAATATAGTGTGACTAAAAACGTTCATTTCATTCATCCTGTGTCAGTCAACAGCAAGAGAGGCCTGTGAGGCCTGCACAGCTCACCTCACACTAGATTATCTACCTGTTATACCGACAGTCGCTGTAGGGCTCACCGAGACCCTTCTTCATCAGAGAACCACCGTAGCTTTTCAGACTGGAGTTCGCCCTATTTCCTTTGGAACGATTTACAACAACATGCTTCAACACTGCATTTTACATCTGCTTCAGTCTTTGGGAATACTGGGGGTGGGGGGGGGGGGGGGGTTCCCAGTGTTGAACGAGTTACAAAACATGGCAACCTTCTGTCTTGTCCTTCACATCCTGGTCTGGCTTCTGCCCAACCTACTACGCTATACACTACTTCCACAACCACACCTTACCATGACCCTTCGCCTTACACTCCCATACTAGGGGTGAACACGTCCAACCCCCACAGCTTGACCACACCAAATCTGTGTTGTTCCGATGTGAGTGTGCGCCTACCACACACTCCAGTATGATATGCCTAGTGTATTACAGCATCCTGGAGTCCCCGTGTTATTGACTTGTAGTTACGTCTATCTCAGTACTACGGCCTGCCTTTTGGGAAGGAATGGGGAAGGGATAGCACAATTGTAGCCAAATGTTATGAACCTGCTCAAATGGGACACTACGCTTGTCAGTTAGTCCCGACCAATAAGGCTACCCACTTCAGCTCGCCAACACATTACGGCTCACTTGGTTACCTAATACCTAGATACTTCAGAGAACAGCGGCGGGGGAATAGTTGGGATCAAACCTAGTTTTAAGGACCTCAGGTATGATAGGAAGTCAAGCTGAAAAGCATTCCTTCACAGGTTTGTGAGGTTGTCTAGATGCCTGCAGTGGACCGAGGAAAAGCAGCTTGACCAGTTTTGTGTCTCCCTTGAAGGAGTAGCAAGTGAACACTATGCCCTGTTGTTAGAAACAAGCAGTCACTTCCACCTTGACAATATTCTGCAGAGGTTTGAGAAGCGCTTTTGTTTCTCTGCACCAGACCTCACCCGTCAGCTGAATTTCCAGTCTGCCGCCCAGAACCCGGGAAGTTGCACGGGCCTCTTTCACTAACAGGTGCTGAGGTGTAAAGACGTGCTGGGACAGCAGAGGAGACGAGAGTCGGTCCATGACCAGAAGCTAAGGATTTAGTGTATTTCTTGTACTAATACTAAATACTGTAAATAAATAGCTGTTATACCAGACGGATATTTTGAAATTAAATGTTGTGAAAATGACACTTGTCAAAAACTCCAGGGGGGATCCGACCCCAAACCAACCCACCTTCTTCCTAAATCTATCACTGGAAACAATATGATAGTCTTTATTTAGAGTGGGGCTCATAACAATTACATTTGCTCTATGAGCTATTTGCCGATTATTATATTATATTAGTAATATTAGCATATAGATATTTTTTATCTTTTCATTTTGCAGAAAAAAAGTAGCAATTAATGGAATAGTGTTCTAAGCATTTCATAAATTTCTTTGAACTCCATTAGAAATATTCTCTTTTTGCGAAAATGAAAATAATTATTTTAGGATAAAAGACAAAATCTTTTGTGTACAACGGTAAGATTTTGAAATGTGTGAAAAATTGAGTATAAACACGTTGCTACAAATGAAACATTTTCATCAGAAAGGTTTAATAGTTCATGTAAATTCACTTTCACAAAGTCGTTAACAGACACAAGGTTTGGATCATGATAGAGACAATGGCTAGTAAACAAAATTGTATTGGGAAAACCGCTTCTCAACAACAACGTGTGGGCGTCTACGTGCCTTTACTGGCAAAACAAAATTTTGATATTGTGTGTTCAATACTAAATATAGACATTACCAACGCTCAAATTATTTGACTACAGTCATGTTACAGCTTGTGTAATGAAATTCTCTCAATGGTAAAAATACACACTGGCAAGAATTGTCAAAGATATTTCCTCTGAAAAAGAAAAAATTGCAGCAATATGTCAAATACTTCTTTTTGCAGGATAAGAAAAAAAAAACATGATACGACAGGCATAATTCCTTCTATTTATTCATAGTAATTCTTCCTGTAAAACAGCATTCCCTTGTTTATTGAATTAAATTCTAATTGGAAGCTTAACATGCTTGTCGAATGCAAATTTTTTCAGCTAGGTAATATATAGCATTAGTGTAACTCCAATCAAATACTGCCCTCTCCAGAAAACTGTCATCTCTAGCTATATGTGAAGTTATAAACAATCTGTGAAAAAAACCATCTTGATATATTATCCGGAATGGGAGACGTTTTAATGGACTTTTGAGCTTGAATACTGTTCGTTATCTCCATATATTTCATTTTTTGAAAATTATTTTCACAATAATGATATGAGCTCTCGTGGGAAAATAAGATCTTGTACATTTGGTAAATGTTATCACGACATTCATCCCTAGAATTAGCACAAGTTTAGTTTCTTGCAACATATTTAGACATGTTAGAAGTACATTGTTTAAACAAGAAATTAAAGGATGCTCATGTAAAAATAAGGCTAAAGACATGGAGTAGGTGAATCTTGATAATGATTAATCACGATGCAATTATTTGTTAAGAATGTATTTTGTTTTAATAATTGTTATATTTCTATTATATTCTTTAAAAGTAAAAATTAAGATTTTTCAATTATGATTAAATTAAATAAAAAATTTATCTCTAATGAACTTGATGAAGTATCAAATTTTAAGGCTACAATAAAACAACAGTCAAAACAAGTATAGACTTTTATTGACATTAAGAAAGTAAGACAAAATTGTAATTGCGTGACCTAGTAAAGCGATACATCAAGTATGACAAAGCTAACATCGAACACATTATGATTAACGAAAGACTGCTGAAAATTCTTGGGGTATCCATATCATTATTGTCATCATAAAGTAAAAGAATTTCATTATCTGATTTTAAATCGCCCTCTATACACTAGGAGATACACAGTTAAATTTTATTATGTCCTTTAAATGTCATTCAATATTTGCTGATTCCCCACAATCGTGAAGTCTTGAATTTCCAATATCCTGAATCATTTCTATTTTAGTAAAGCTTTTTAGTTCACCTGAGCCGAAGGCTCAAGTGAGCTTTATCTCTTGTCTGTCGTTGTAAACTTTTCACAATTTAATCTTCTTCTCAAGGATCACCGGGCCAATTTTAACCAAACTTGGGTGTAGAAAATTCAAGATTATTCAAATGAAAGGCCATGCATGTCATCTTTCGAGAGGAAATATTTAGAAATTATGAAAATTAAAAGGCTTCGAAGTCTTTCAAAAATATTTTTCTCAAAAACCACCAGACCAGAAAAGATAAAATTTAAGTGAAAGATTATCTACATAATGTAATAATAATAATAATAATAATAATACTTTATTTATTTATTTATTTAAAGAAGGTAACCTGATTAGTGCAAGCACTATTCTTCCCCAGGGCCTTCTGTCAATAAACATTATAAGGTTAACATAGTTATACACATACAAACATATAATAAATATATACATAAATACACAAAGACAAATATGAATCACAAATTATTCTGATATTGTTTTACATAATGTTTTACTTGTTTCTTGAAAGCATTAAGAGTTGGTGACATTTTTATATGTACAGGTAAATCATTCCATAACACGGCACCAGAGTACTGGAAGGAATTTTCAAAAAGTTTACATTTATGAATTGGCACACACAAGTCAACATTAGATTCAGATCGGAGATTGTATTGGTTATTACTTTGAAATTGGAACATGTCATTTAAATAAGTAGGGCAAGAATTAAAGAGGGATTTATATAGTAATACATATTTATTTACAGTAAGTTGTTCATAGACAGTTAGCCAATCAAGTTCATCAAAAAGAGGTCGTGAGGGTGCATCAGGGGGAGCATCTAAAATATACCTTGCAGCACGTTTTTGAAGCTTATGAACTCTGTCAAGATTTGATTGGGATGTATTGCCCCAAATTGTAAGGTAGTAATCAATAGTAGGCATGATATATGCATTATAAAACAGCTTGCGTGTTTGAGTGGGAAGATACTTTTTAATTCTTCGGAGGGTAGAAATTTTATGTGACAGGGACTTACACACATGGTCGATATGTACATTGTACTGTAGAGAGTTATCTAAATATACTCCAAGAATCTTCTGATGTGTTACGTTGTCTAGCTTCTGATTTGATATGTAAAAAGAAAATTCATGCTCTGAGAATTTTTATCTCTTCTGATGTGTGCCTATTAACATGCTTTTAGTTTTTGAAGCATTAAGTACCATTTGATTCTGAGAGCACCATTTTTCTATACAAGCAATGTCCATTGATAATGCATTTACAATAAATTGGGAATCTTTGCCGGGGACATGTAGAGTGGCATCATCTGCAAACAAATCTATGTTTGAATTTTTAATATTAAGTGGAAGATCGTTTATGTAAAGTAAAAACAGAAGAGGCCCTAGTATAGATCCTTGTGGAACTCCCGCTGTGACTTGCTGATAAGATGATTGTTTGTTAGACAGATGGACACTTTGAAGTCTGTCACTTAAATATGATCAAAACCACTGTAAAGTTATTTCATTAAAATTATAACACTGTAGCTTTTTAAGAAGAATTTCATGATTTACTAGGTCAAATGCCTTACTGAAGTCAAGAAAGACAGTACCAACAAGCTTGCCTTGATCCATTTTATATAACCATTCATCTTTAATTTTTGTTAGGGCTGTTTGACATGAGTGCAGTTCTCTGAAACCTGATTGAGATTCTATTAAAAGATCAAAGTTTGAAAATAGAGATTGGATATGTTTTTCTATAATTTTTGATAATGTCGGTAAAATAGAAATGGGTCTGTAGTTATTTGGATCTAGTTTGTTTCCCTTCTTAAAAACTGGTGTAACTTTGGCAAGTTTAAAACTCTTAGGAAAAATACCAGTTGTAATACTAGTATTTATTATGTGGGTCACAGGTTTATGTATTATTTGTGCAGTAAGTTTTAATAGACGTGGACCAGTGGTATCTACACCTGATGATTTACTAACGTCTAGCTTATTAAGTAAGTAAAGCACTATACTGTAAGTAAAGCACTATAATGTATATTCCAATTTGTTCCAATACACACACACACACACCTACACACACACCCTCACACACACACACACACCCTCACACACACACACACACACACACACACATATATATATATATGTATATATATATATATATATATATATATATATATATATATATATATATATATATATATATGAAAAGAACAACAAGATCATAGTAACCCAGGTGAGCATTGCTGCCCATGGACCTCTTGTTTTACACCGATTCCCTCATGTTTGTATATACAGCATGTGGTATGTAGTGCTAATTTTAGAAATTACAATACAAACGTCAAGACTATCCACAGTATTTTCTCAGATTAGATATTTTTTTTTTCTCTACAAATTACATCTTATCGATAGCAAATGTATAGCTTGATTTCCCTCTATTTTCATTATCTCACCTGAGCTAAAGGCTTTACTGAGCTTTTGAGCTATTTTCTGTCGTCCCTTTTATACTCATAGTTCCACACTTAAGACCTTCTCTAGAACCACTTGACCAAATTCAACCAAACGTGGTACAAAGCATTCTTGGGTAAGGGGAATTCAACTTGTTCATAAAAAAGATATATGTTTTCTTGGAAAAGGAGATAATCAAAAGCAAAGATACGTCGCCTGTCTTCACAAATCTTTTTTTCAACAATCACTGGGCCTAGAAATATGAAACTTACACTGTACGTAAAAGACTCCTGACGTAATGTAGATTCAAGTTTTTTAACCCCCCCCCCCCCCCCAGGGTGATTAAAATTTTAAATGCAAAAATGTAGGGAAAATGTTTCAAAATCTTGTTCTCAAGAACAGCAGGGTGACTATAAGAGGAGTTAATGTGCAAGCATCCTCAGACTTTAGATTGTTCAAATCTTTGTCCCCAGGGATAGCATCCTCAGACTTTAGATTGTTCAAATCTTTGTCCCCGAGGATAGCTTCCTCAGACTTTAGATTGTTCAAATCTTTGTCCCCAGGGATAGCATCCTCAGTCTTAAGATTGTTCAAATCTTTGTCCCCAAGGATAGCATCCTCAGACTTAAGATTGTTCAAATCTTTGTCCCCAAGGATAGCATCCACAGACTTAAGATTGTTCAAATCTTTGTCCCCAAGGATAGCATCCTCAGACTTTAGATTGTTCAAATCTTTGTCCCCAAGGATAGGGTATTAAATGTTTTCATGTGAAAATAAAGGGGAAACAATCTTTAAAAATCATCTTTTCAAAAAAGGTAAAGTCATGATAAGTAATATTAATGTGCAGATATTCTCAGGTAGTACAGATTTAAATGTTCAAATCATTGTTTCTGGAGGTAAGGTGGATAAAACAGAGAATCAGGTTTTTACGTGAAAATTCATTGGGAAATCTTTTTTAAAAAAATCTAACGTAGCAAGGCCACACTGAACCATGTTCATATGCGAATATTAAAAGTTGTGAGGATACTTTTTTCCCCAATTCATTGATCCTGGAGCTAGTGTCGTGCTTTAATCTGGTATCAAATTTTAATACATGAATAGAGGAATAAAAACATTTTAGAATTTGCTTTAAACTAGAACAGAAAGGCCATTTAAGTGATATTGACATCGAATCATCCCGATGTTGTGTGGGGTCACTATGCGGGATCAAAATTGTTCGTGGGAATAAAATGGACACTTTTTTCATCTTCTGCAGAACAACAGGACCAATGTGACTCAGGCGAACGTTGTAGCCTATGGGTCTCTTGTTTATTTTTTGTTTTATTTTTATCTATAAATATGCTTTTACATTAAAAAGATTTCCTTCATTTATGAACATGTTCTATAGCAAGTGTCATTGAGAGGAATTCTTTATGATAAAGCTTAGTTCTCTCCCCTGAATCACACATTTTCTACTTAAACATCAGTAATAACTTACTCTTAAAATTTCAAAACTTTATTGTTGAATAATATTTAAATAATTAAAGTGAGTAATATGAAGTTCATAGTCTTCAATTTTTCGTTGTTTTATACTTTGAAGAATTTGAATTCAAAGTTTAGGGAACGAGAACCGTTAGTTATAAATTTAGCTATGCCTCTAAAGTACTGACATACGATAACAAGATACCAAAATCAGAAATATAGCATGACATAAACAGAAAGTAAACCCAGGAAAGAATTTCAAATTTGGATTTCATTGTGTTTATCTTCAACCATGCAATTCGCAGTTTTATTTTTTTTTTCTTTCCGGTTATGACTTTGAAAGAGTTCTTTAAATTATTATAACCAGTCACACAAGAAATTCCTCGCATGTAAAGAAAAAAATCATCTAATGATACCTTTAAATGCAGAAATATTAAGGAGATGTTTAATATTTTAATCAGTTATTTATTTTCTATTTTTTTTTTTAATTCTTTATCAATTAATTAATTTATTTATTTTCCCCCATTTTAATGACTCCTGACTAAATATTAAAGTATTGAAGTACGACCGCAAACACTGTTTGTATGATAGAAATAGTCGCATGTTGTTTTTATTTATTGGTTATTTCATGCGAAATTGGTATTTTTATCATATCCAATTTCATGGCAGTTATTGACACTTTCGAAGTTCTCTATGTACATAAACAACGTCGCGCAATCTGTCGCCATGGAATCTTTAGAATTGGAATATCATAGAATTTGTAATTGATACCAAATGAATTGTTTGTAAATGTGACAATTCTCATCAGCTCTTGTCTTTTGTTTTTTCTTATGTATTAAATTTTAATCATTGTTCTAGGACACAAAATAGTGTTTGGAATAGTTGATGCCTAAATATAGTGTTCGGTATTTAAATTTTTATGCAGACAAGTTCAACAAAAGAAAGTGTAATCTGCGTAGCTTGGCAAAATACTAAATATAAAAAATTGATGAAAAAAGCTTTTCATAAATCTGAAACATTTTTTCTCGAAATAAGGACAGGAGAATTTGGTTACGTTTAAGTCAACACAATAAAATTATTTGCCAATCAAAATAATTACATGGAATCTTTTTGTTGTTTCTTAAATTTTTTCCCCCTAACTTTATTCATAGGCACAGATTCGGATGTTTAGGCATTAATTCTAGCTAGGACAACAAACGAAAGTCTGATTTTCTTGGTAAAGGGACTACTGAATTAACTGCACTGAGTATTAGACATCATGCGTATTGATTGAAATAAGCGCTATTTATCTATTCACTGCTGTTTTAAATAGTGATAAAAAGCATCTGAATTTAAATCAAATATGGGAAAGAACAGGTGCCCGCCTTATCCGCGCGCTATGCCTGATACGCGGTTATCTTTGCTATGAATCAATATATAAGTACATGGGAGAATTCCATCCGTATACATGTATGTTACAGTAGATGGTGAGGTGTAAGGTGGATAAGGACAAGTTTTAACCCCGTTTTGGATGTCATTCACAACTACTGTAAAAATTCAAATCAAACACTAGTTATCATTTGAATCCAGAATTTTTATAGAAAATCTAGGATTTGCCTTGCACCGTGTGTTTTTTTAAAGAAAAAGAATCACAATTTTCCTTAATTTATTTCATTCGTTCTGAATTATTACCTGATTGACTAGTTATTGAATGCAAGGCTGTAGCAATATTTGTTTCAGTTTCAGCGATGTTGTGTGTTGTTTAAATTCTCTTAAATGACCCTGAAATCGTGACAAGGTCGAGCAAGCAGGTTTTCAGGTGTGCTCTGCTGCTTTATTTGGGGAGATCACAAGACTAAATTATGGGGAAAAAAATTATGTTATTTCTGAGCCTAGGTACAATTCACAGACATGATAACTCATCATAATAGGATCAAAATACATGATATGATCGAAAAATATTTCATAGCGCTATTTCAAAATTGCAAATTATTTATTCCTTTTTTAATTGGTAAACGATTTCGTTTTTACTGTTAAAGTTCCTCATAATCGTGAAAACGATCCATTTAATAGACAAAAGATAAAAAAATGTTTTTTTGTCAGCATGTTTCTGGTTTGCTCAGTTCTGCTCCCCGGTCATTAACAATGACATAGGAGGAGAATGCTACTCTTTAAACGTATGCACCGGGCACGTTAAGTTTGTATTGATTTCATTGGACAGCGCCTCTATGTGAAAAAGATCACTGAGTAATTATTTTTGTGAATCAATTTAACTTTGTGCTAGAGGAGTTATTTCAGTTTCATGTTGTATATTCAGATCGCTGGTTTTTGTCATGGGAAAATAAGGTAAGCAATTATACAGAAATCCCAAAGGATCGAGAAGGGGAAGGGGTGCTTTATAAATAATAGTAACAATATAAGATCTAGAGATAGATAAATAAGGATGATAGAAAAATCCAGATTTCTCAGATTTATATCTAACCTGATGTAAACGGTAAGCAGTTCAAAACGAGAATCCAATAGTTTTTTTTTCTTTTCTAAACATGTACAAGAATTCCTTTCATTTCTCTTTGATCCTTGAGGTTTCCAGTACAGGTATGATTTTAGCCGATAAAATGAATTTACTCATTTGAATGAAATTTGCAGTTTATCTGCAAAAGTGCATTTTCAGTATGTTCATACATACCCCCCCCCCTCCCCTTCATACAGTGATGACTTAGAATTCAAATATTCTACCTCTCTGTTCTTGTTTACGTTTAATTAAGGAATAAATATAGGATCTCCCATGATTTGTAGTTGGATATGATTTTTATCCAACGAGTTGTGTGTTTTTTTTATCCCCGAGCCTTGGCGAGGGGATAAAAACGGTTGAGGCTATCTGGTACCGCTTGCAGGGTGGCTGGCAGGAGTTATCTCTCCGTAAGTGCGTACGAGTTATCTCGCCTTACAACGGTGATAACCATGGATTTGTACCCTTATCAAAAAGTTCCACATCAATCGTTTTCTAGAAAGATTAATGTTTATTTATATGTAAAAAGTAATAATTAAGAGAGAGAAAGGGAAAGAGAAATTTATGTTTTCAAATTGTTGATCTTAAGATCTTATGAACTGGGGGTGGCAAGGGGGAAGGGATGGGTCGTCACAATAATTTTAACATTTATGATTATAAAATGAAAACAAAGGTGTTTAACAGAGCTGTGCCCCCCCCCCCCCCCCAAACATATATACACGACGAAGTTTATTTACTTAAATATTTAATTATTTAATTTATTTATTTATTTACAATGTATTTAATTCATATATTTTGGCTTCTAACAGGAATTTCTCTTTGGTTGTGTCCACAAACTTTTTAATTAATATTGCCTAGAGAGCACAGTCCTGGATCAATGGAGAGCCGCGATTCCCAGACCAATAAATATCTAACCTCCCTCCCCTCCCCCCCCCCCCCCACACACACAGAAACACCCGCCTGATGCATGATGTGAAATTTTATGAACAGGATGCGTCTTGATATAAAATAAAGCATTACCAAAAAAATGTACATAGTTTAACGGGATAATTCTATGTATGATATTCCTATTTTAGAATTTATATATTTTTGCTGATACAAACAAAAACTTTTCATTCTAACTGATCGATATTTTTCAGTGAATAATTCTTCATTTCTTTTTTTATGCTTTGGCACCATTAGTCATTATCAAATGCATATAAAAAAAACCTAAGAGACATATAGACAAAAACATCGATTTATTTCATATCATTCGATATATTGGTGGTAAAGAGTGCTTGTGAAAGCAGAGAATGATTTAATGGTCAGAGAGCGACAACTATCGATTACATTCCCGCATCAATATATTCAAACTTTTGCACGCAGTAACTGGGTTAATGATATACTATATCCAAATAATTTAAATGCTTCAACTATTTATATTAAAGTTTATATGAATTTGGCACTCTGAGAAATGTGGCCAAACATGAGATGATTGTTTTGAAAAATTCAGACATAACTGAGCAATCAACCCCTCATGCATTCTACTGAAATTAAAACAAAACATTAAGTAGGAAAAAAGTATCGAGAACTGAATAATTTTGAGGGTAATTTGGAAACAAATATTCGAACGGTATAATAAATATGCAAAAAACAAAAATAGGATAAGACATTTACGCAATATGATACAAAGATAAAAGACTCTACCACTAAGTGATAGCAGAATATGATGCTACCTATCTCTAACAGGTACCAGTTTTTAAAGCTACCTTCCTCTAACCGGTACCAGATTTCAAAGCTACCTACCTCTAACAGGTACCAGATTTTAAAGCTACCTACCTCTAACAGGTACCAGATTTCAAAGCTACCTACCTCTAACAGGTACCAGATTTCAAAGCTACCTACCTCTAACAGGTACCAGATTTCAAAGCTACCTACCGCTTACAGGTACCAGATTTTAAAGCTACCTACCCCTAACAGGTACCAGATTTCAAACCTACCTACCTCTAACAGGTACCATATTTCAAAGCTACCTACCTCTAACAGGTACCAGATTTTCAATCTACCTATCTCTTACCGGAACCAGATTTCAAAGATACCTACCTCTAACAGGTACCAGATTTTAAAGTTACCTACCGCTAACCGGTACCAGATTTCAAAGCTACCTACCGCTAACAGGTACCAGATTTTAAAGTTACCTACCTCTAATAGGTACCAGATTTCAAAGCTACCAACCTCTAACAGGTACCCGATTTTAAAGTTACCTACCTCTAACAGGTACCAGATTTCAAAGCTACCTACCTCTAACAGGTACCAGATATTAAAGCTACCTACCGCTAACAGGTACCAGTTTTCAAAGCTACCTACCTCTAACAGGTACCAGATTTCAAAGCTACCTATCTCTAACAGGTACCAGATTTCAAAGCTAGTCAACAAATAGACTTGTAATAAACCAATCTCTGATGATTAGAAGTATTATTTTTTGCTCAAATGAAAGGCTACGCTATCTTTCAAGGGGAAATAATTCAGAAATAGTGGAAACATGGTTGGATTTCTCAAAAGTTATTGTGCCAAAAAAGTTAAAACTTATATGTAAGGTTAGACAGTGTTGATTCAAGGTTATTTAAAGTTTGATAATTAGGGATAGGTTTGAAAACCAATACAGAATCAAATTTATACTACGAATTTGTACTTTTTTTTCTTTTTTTTTTTTTGTGTGCAAAATCTTGCTTAAAAGACCAGCAGAACTATGAATAGACATATAATATGCAAACATCTTCAAGTAGTGCATATTCCACTTGTTCATAGCATGGCACTCAGGAGTAGGTATGGGGCTGCAATAAGATCCAAAAGAAAAGGTTTCAATAAAGCTGTATTTTGGCCCATGGTTTTTTGCCAAAAATGAAATTGGATTATCCACAAGTTTACATATTTTCATTATTTTCAACATGTCTAATTTTGTGCTGTATATTTTTTGCGAGAAAAAGTTAGGATAATATTGGAATAACCGATGGAAGCATGGTACCCTCAACCACTTTAACATTGAGTATAAGGGAAAATGTTGGGGGGTTATGTTGTTTAACATTCTAGTACACCACGTGTTGCATTGAGAAACAAAACCATATTTTGATAATTGATTACTTATATGTACAGGAATATTATACAGGAATATGGTTGTGGTTTGCAATGCAACACACACTAAGATACATGTACTAATGACTTTGCTAATTTTGCAATTTGTTGAGTTGTGGTTAAATCATTTAAATATTTAAAGTGATTGGTACATATCCATAACATGGTCCAATTAATCAAACAGATTAATTGTACCCCCGCTACGAATGCGAGGGGGGGGGGGGGTAAACTGTTTCACCCTTATGTATCTGTCTGTTTGTCAGTCTACATAGCTGTGTGTCTGTCCGTAACAAATTTTCGTCGCAGTTTTCTCGGCAACTACTCATAATAGATGTTTGATACTTTTAGCACACTCTTCGTTTAGGCATGTCATACGGTGGGATTCATTTTTATATGAATCCAATGTCAACTTCCTGTGCGTCTGTCTGTACCAAATTTCCGTTGCAGTTTTCTCAGCAAATAGTCATTGCAGATGCTTGAAATTTAAGCACAATCTTTGTTTAGGCATGTCATGTAGTGGGATTCATGAAAGCCCGTCAGAGCGGGGTATTACTAGTAAGCATTGGCTTACAGACGTCTTGTTATGCGTTATGATGTCAAACGTGGAAGAGAAATTTATCCTATTTATCATAACATGCCTGTGTCTGTCTGTGAGAAAAACCACAACTTTGACATTAGAGACGGTAGGTGCCATATGTAAAGATGAAGCTCAGACTTATAGTTTCACAGTAAACAAAATAATTGTTTAATGAAAATCCAGCTCAGTTTCATGATTTGGGTACGTTCATCACAGATTTAACGTACGTCTTTTTTCTGTAACGAAAACCAAATGCAATCAGTAGCCGGCTCTTTTCAACTTAATGTGAATTTGAATTTTGTAAACAAGATGTTGTTTATGATGTAGTTTTTACCTCGATCAGTCTAAAAGCTATTGCTCATATGACCAGTGGTCTTATCTATGCTTGAGTCAGTTGTATTTTTGAAAAAAGAATTGCTGAAAGCCCCTACTATAAGCTGTTTGTCTCTCCCTGGTGGTGAATTCGCAAGAAAGAAATATTTTCTGTACATTTTACACCTGGTGTGCAATCCAACGCGTATCTTGAGTGTTGCAAAGAGTTTTGTGATCTGCGACTGGAGGAGCACCTCAGATGTCAGGGGAGATTTTCTGAATGGTCATCCCTGGGACGTTGGTTTTGCAAATAAATTATGAAATATAACAGAGGAAACATTACTAGACATTACTAATCAAATTAATTTAGAATTCATTATAGGCCAAAAAATAGCCTTATGGAAACCTGTCCTTTTACACGAGAATAAAACTGAAAAATCTTCAATATTCTCAGAATCAACAGGAGTAACATAATCGGCATTATTGCGCATTTATCATCACCCCTTTGTGTAGGATGGGGGGAAGAGAGGGGAATAACATTTTCATGGGAATATACAGAAAATTTGTACAAAAAAGTGTAATTGGAAGAATAGCAAGAAGGATTTATATCTTATTTATATGCCAACAATCCATTACTTTGTAAATTAAAGATTTTATTAGATCATTGGGTCCCCTGAGTCATCATTTGTTTTATGTCCGTTACCTTCTGTCTTGCATCGGTCAAAAATTTAAACATTCTCATGCTGCTTCTTCTCATGAATGGCTGAATGAATTGCAATTTCAGTATAGAACATCTAGGGCAAAGAAAAACAAAACTTTAATAATTCATGGTTTGTTCTCCCTGGGGCCTAAGAGGTGGGGTCAAAAGAATAAAAAGGAATACAATCTTTAAAATCTTACTCTTGAACATCAAACAGTCAAACTGTTGGTATGATTATATCAAGCAATAAGATCAAGGCCGTAACTAGGCTCAAATTTTAGTGAGGTAATGGTTCGGGTAGGGGGGACACCCTATTCCTAAGCGGGTCCAGGGTAGTGTCCTGACCGGGAGGGGGGTCCAAACCAGGATTTTAGCAAATTAAAGACTTTAATCTTCGAAAGTTTTCAGATGCATTGAATTCTTTTTGTTACATTCCTCTTAAACTATAATGAAGCACCTGATGTACAGGAATTGAAACAAAAATTGAAAGTATTAATTTAGTACAAAGACAAACATTATTACAGTTCAAAGTAAGCTTATTCACTTCTCAGAAAACTCTAAAGTCTTAGTGAGGCATTTGGCTCACTGGCCTAAATGGTACATGTAGTTACGGCCTTGAGATCTCAAGTAAAACTGTGGAAATCACGTCCCTAGGATCAGGGGTTCTGTCTACTCTTGGGTCTATATAATACATACTAAGTGCTTAGTTATGATAAGCAAGGGTACCTCTTCCTAAATTGTGAAATATATGGCCTCTGGATCAGGGTTTCCGGTATTAGGGTTAGGCTCTATTGACTATTTGCTGGTTCAGTTGATTATTTAAAGTGACTCTATTGATTATACATGTATAGTGAACCTATAGTAAATCTCCTTCTCTACTCCTGTGCATCTAGGGTCAAACAAAGTACAAAGTTGTGATGAGTAACGGTGTTTTGTGAAGATTTGTGAAATTCTTGGCCACTGGGTCAAGCTTTATATTGCTAGACAGGACTGTGATGGTCAGGGACGTAGCATCGTTTTTAAAAGGGGGGGGGGCAGCCAAAGAAAAAAAACTTATCTGAAAAAGCTTGACAAGCAAAAAAAAGGAATTTAAATTGACAAAACTCGAAAATCCTAGGGGGGAGGTAAGGTTCTTTCAGTACCAATTTTTATTCATACCAATACTACATTACCCTTAACTGACTTAACTACAACAAAAAGGGCGGGGGGCAACCAGCCTTTTCATAAAAATTTCAATAGTTATGCTGGGAAAAAAGTGGGGGACTAGGCCCCCTCTGTCCCTTCCTGTTGCTACGTGCCTGGTGACGGCACATATTGTCATTCTGTACATATTGTCGTCAGCGACAATATGTACCTACCCTCACTTGACGTATTATCGACTATCGGTACATATTGATGCGACAATATTTACCGAGCCTTTTTCCATCCTGCATAATAGACGACAAAATGTACAGTCGAGCATCGGCACATTTTGTCGTCGGCGACAATATGTACTAGTTGTGAACATTTGCACATTTTGTGGCCGATATATTGTGTTGAGGAATATTTACTTAGGTTTTAGAGAGAGAGAGATTAACAAACACACACAGACAGAAGGATAGACTAAATGTACGCAAGTTAAAAAAGTTAACAATTTTCATAACTCGCAATACAGTTAAGGGAGAAAATGTTTTGTTCAGAAAAATTGTGTCCAGGATTGATGTACATTATGTACATCACTATATGTCAAGATACCGTAATTCTTGAGATATTTGATATCTGATAAACAGCCTATTCTTTTTTCCTTGCTATATATACTTGGAAATTGAAAAAAAGTTTAAGTTCATTAGTAATGTTTATCCGGAAATTATTTTTTGCGTTATTCTTATACAGATGTTCTGAAGTTATTGGTGTTTGGAGTCGACACTTTTTATACATCAGTGAGGCAAAAGTGATGTAAATTCTTTTTTGACAGAAAGCGTTATTTGATTGAAGTTTCGGAGAGAGAGAGATTCCTGGTCTTTTTTGATGAATTTATATAATATCATGTTATTTGCACTCGTCACAATAATACAAGTAGTTTGTGTCGCCGGCGACAATATGAACTGGACGACAATATGTACCTTGACAATCGCACTGCATAAAATAGGCTTTGACAGATATTCTTGTGTGATTTACACAACAATTACATTAAAAAAAAACTACAAAACACTCTTACAGGTAGGTAGCTTCATAATCTGCTACCTGTTAAAGGTAATGAGCTTCATAATATGGTACCTCTTACAGGTAGGTAGCTTCATAATCTGCTACCTGTTAAAGGTAATGAGCTTCATAATATGGTACCTCTTACAGGTAGGTAGCTTCATAATCTGCTACCTGTTAAAAGTAATGAGCTTCATAATATGGTACCTTTTATAGGTAGGTAGCTTCATAATCTGCTACCTGTTAAAGAGCTTCATTATATGATACCTCTTACAAGTAGGTAGCTTCATAATCTAATATTAGAGGTAGATTCATTATCTGGTACATAATAGAGATTAGTGGCAGTAGTAATAAAAGATAGTTTTGCAATCTGGTACTTGTAAGAGATAGGTTGTCCTGTAATCTAGTACCTGTAAGAGGTAGGTTGTCCTGTAATCTGGTACCTGTTAGAGATAGGTTGTCCTGTAATCTGGTACCTGTTAGAGATAGGTTGTCCTGTAATCTGGTACCTGTTAGAGATAGGTTGTCCTGTAATCTGGTACCTGTTAGAGGTAGGTTGTCCTGTAATCTGGTACCTGTTAGAGATAGATTGTCCTGTAATCTGGTACCTGTTAGAGATAGGTTGTCCTGTAATCTGGTACCTGTTAGAGGTAGGTAGCTTTGTAATCTGGTACCTGTTACAGGGAGGTAGCTTTAAAATCTGGTACCTGTTAGAGGTAGGTATCTTTGAAATCTGGTTCCGGTTAGAGGTAGGTAGCTTGAAAATCTGGTACCTGTTAGAGGTAGGTAGCTTTGAAATCTGGTACCTGTTAGAGGTAGGTAGCTTTGAAATCTGGTACCTGTTAGAGGTAGGTAGCTTTTAAATCTGGTACCTGTTAGAGGTAGGTAGCTTTTAAATCTGGTACCTGTTAGAGGTCGGTAGCTTTGAAATCTGGTACATGTAAGGGGTAGGTAGCTTTAAAATCTTTGAAATCTGGTACCTGTTAGAGGTAGGTAGCTTTGAAATCTGGTACTTGTTCGAGGTAGGTAACTTTGAACACTGATACTGTTAGAGGTAGGAAGTATCATCACTTGATATCTGTACATGCTACAGGTACAAGCTACGTTATGTAGTACCTGTTAGAGGTGGCCAGTTTCATTTTCTGGGGGTCGTAACATAAAGGGTACTTAAGTCTAACACCATGCTTAATGTACAGTGTTTAACTTAATACCGTAATTAAAAGCGTGCTAAGACTTGACAATCTTAACAAAACTTAGGCGATTAGAATATGATGACTAGAAAGCTAACAAAGAGTGTCTGAAAATTAGATTAAATGTAGAACACAGCAAGCACAGATTGAGGCAGGGGTTCACTACCGTCAGAGAGAGAGAGAGAGAGAGAGAGAGAGAGAGAGAGAGAGAGAGAGAGAGATGGAGAGATATAGACACAGAGAGAGAGAGAGAGACAGAGAGAAAGAGAGAGAGAGAGACAGAGAGAACTGTTAATAACTTGGAGACATTCAAAAACAAAAACACTTCCTTTCGACCCTTGATTAAATTGTAAATAAGTATATAATAAAAGGTCTATGTAGAGTCTTTGCATACCGGAATTTGCTGATACATGGAGGGGGATTCAAAATTCTCTAATTTTTTGTTCTTTAATTTATGAGTTTCAATTTCAAGAAGAAAGACGTTCAGTTATCGTGCGATGTCTGCGAAAATGAAAAAGTGAGTGAACATTTGTCAAAAGAAAAGAATAATAACAAAAGGTAACTGAAAACATCGCAGTCTCGAGTGATAAACAAAAGGTGTGTATTTACAAAAATAAATAAATAAATAAAAATAAATATGTACATAAAATAATATAAATATATATAAATAATTAAATAATTTAAAAAATAAACATAATCATACATTGGGGGAGGGGGGGGGAGAGAGAGCTCCGTAAGACATCTTTCTTTTCAAGTGAATATGATATAATATTTGATAGAATGTTGTTGCCAATGTTTATAAAACTGTGACGATACCCCCCCCCCCCCCGCCCTCCACCCCCAAGTTCGAATGCACTATATGCTCCCAAATCAACAATTAGAGGACTTTAATTGTCTATCTCCCTTTCTTTTTCTTAATTATCAAGTTTTACATATTATAAACATTAACTTTCTAGAGAACGATTGATGTGGAACTTTTTAATAAGGGTATAAATTCATGGTTATCACCGTTGTAATGCGAGATAACTCGTACGCACTTATGGAGAGATAACTCCTGCTAGCCACCCTGCAAGCGGTACCAGATAGCCACGACCGATAAAAACACACAACGAGTTGGATAAAAGTCATATCCAACTACAAATCATGGGAGATTCTTTTTATCCCTTGTTTAATACTTCACAACCAATGTTTTACACTGTTTTATATAGGACTCCACTTTATTTTACTTCATCACGCTAACGCAAAAACCATTGTGACGTCACAACTGCACTTAACTGTGGATTATGAAAAATTTATCCAATGAGTCATATCCACGGGATAAAGGGGTAAACATGGGATAAAATAAGGTTCGGTACACCGAACCTTTATCACTTTCAATACATCAATACATTTCAGTATCGGAGAAAATAATTACAATCTTAATTCAAAAATAATAAGCGCTAATATCAATTAAGCAGTTTCTATTTATATTAGAAATTAGATGGAGAATATACCTCTGTCAACGTTAAATCCTATTATTGACTGGGTCTTTATTGTAGAAACACGAGTCTTATTTCGCAATTCTTTAGTTATTGCTTCATTTTAGGTCTGAGTGAAGCATAAATGGACAATTCTTAAAGTGACCTAACAATATATATATTAATTATAGTACATTGTTCCTAATTTTCACCAAAGAACAGTAAAAAACGGGAGAACCCCCGGAAAAGTTTCTTGTGTTTCTTACTTCAGTCAATTTTTAGGAGATATGTCTTCACTTTTATCAATAAAATCCACTTAATTTTTTTTAATAAAACAAATTCTAATCGCACATCAACTAATGATTTAATACAACATAATAATGCCTGCAAGTTCGAGCAGATTCGTGAGAAAACTTGAAAGTGATGAAGTAAAAATTGATAAATTGTCTGATTTAAATAAATAGTACACAGAATCCACGGCCATTCTCGTATACGCTTATTGAGCGTATAAGCGTATCCGAGATTGGCCGTGGGTTTTCGACGATGACTTCACAGACGTTTTTTTTAATAAATTAAACCTTCAAACATTTGCTTTAGTTAAACCTCATAAAAACCTGAACTCGCCCAAAAAGGGATAAAATTCGTCGTTTTTTTTTTGTTTTGTTTTATTATGTTTGCCTTTTTTTTTTTAATTTATTTATTAAAAAAAATGAAAAGCACCTTATTACCAAGAATTTGTACTTATAATTTATATTACCTATCAAAAATATCAAAAAGTCTTTGATTTGGTTGTGTACACAGTTTTTTTTCCTTACTTATTTCATTCTTCTTTTGTCTGATTTTAGAATTAAGGTAGTACACAATGGATAGGCCAAATTTTCCTACAAATTCAATTTTTTTGAAACTTTGCAATTTTGATCTAGGATACAAAATCCCTTTTTATATGTATATGAAGGAAATTTAATCACTTATTTTTTGCCCACATATTTTGAAATATGGCCTATCGGACCCCTGTAAGAAAAATCTGAAATCAGACATTTCACTTGAGTTTGTGCTATATTCAAAAATTACCAATCTGTCTATTGCGAATTTGTGTGATGCTGTTTTTAAATACAACCTTTTCTGTTACTAAATTTCAGTAAATTATATTGATACCGGTATATTTGAGTAAAATATGATGAAAAATAAAATATATACATAGCCCAGGAATTGGAAATTAAAACTCAGATGAAAATGTGTCAAAACGAGGAAAATTGAATCGACAGTTTTAGATATTTTGGCGATTAAAAAAATATTCAATGCAAAAAAATTAAAAGAATCACTAGATGATGTCACAATATTTGACCTTTGACCTTTTAATATGACATCGACCTTTACTATTTATAAAAGATGGAGACTCCTTATGAATATTTCCAAATATGAGGTCTCTACTGTATATGGATCAAAAGTTACTTTGCATTCAATAACAGTCGCCCGCTGGCGCAGTGGTTAGAGCGTCTGCTGTAGATCGAGTCGCGGAGTAAGGAGTTGATCAATACGTCGCGTGTTCGAGTTCCACTGCGGGACGTTGAGAGTTGTCCTTCGGATGAGACCGTAAAAAGCGAGGTCCCGTGTCGCAGTAGGTGCTGGCACAAAAAAGATCCCTCGCTGCGCAATGGCCCTCAGAGCCGAGTATAGGTCAAAATTTGTAGCCCTCCACCGGCAAATGGTGGCGTCTCCATATGAGTGAAAATTCTCGAGAGGGACGTTAAACAACAAACAAACAAACAAAAAAAAAAGCATTCGATAACAGACTGTCATATCTCATGTAGATGGCATAAACACTTCTAAAATGTAGGCTCCCGAATGACCAATATATAAAATATCTCTAATTTTTACAAAATATGGCAAAAACATATCACAGCTTTTTATTTTTCTAACAAAGATCATTGATTATTGACATTATAGTGATATTATTCTTTTTTCCTGGTGTACTTAATAAGAAATGAGTTAAAACAGATTTTATGGGTGTTTTGTACTACCTTAAATGCTTACTTTTCCTAATAAACTACAAAAGGGTCAAAATGTACAGGCCCGTAGAACGCGGGGGGAGGGCGCACATTTTTCTGAGTACTGTATTCTGCTATAGTAAATGTTCATTTAGATGATGGTTGTGCCTCCCCCCCTCCCCCCACTTTTGTAACTGTAAGGTCGAGCACTGTCAAAATTCAGGATTTGGACAGTTAAGGAGGGTTTTTTTTTATTGTGTCAGATTTCCCTCCACTTTTGAAACTGTTGCTACGGGCCTGATGTCATTGAACATATTATTAAAAATTGTCAAAATGTAATACATTATCATGAAGGATTGTTTATGCTGTGTATCATGATCTTCTAAATGATTTTTTTTTTTAAATTTCCTAATTAATTATATTTTCTTGTAGAGATGGGTCCTCTGTTTGTTCTGATATTCCTCAAATTCGCCCTGTTCGGTGAGTAGTTATTTAATGCTGTTTTAATCCGGAAATACACTTGATTTAGCGTATGAACTAATAAAAATCAAATGTAGGCTATATTAAGTTTGAACAGTTAGGTGTTTTAAAATACAACTGAGTCCATAAGGTTGGGCAGTTATCAAAGTAATTATTTCAAGGAATTTTTGCATTGTAACATTTTATTTATAACATTTCTTTGTGTTGAAGTATTACCGTTTCTGCAATAATACAACTTTTTTTTTACATTAAAAAATCGTTGAATACTTAAAAAGGTACAAAATAGATGTATTGAAATAACTATGACATTTAACTTCTAATAAATTTTAAAAGTGACACAAAATTGAATAGGTTTCATAATCAATTTTTGATTTTAAAATTTTTCATTACACAATACGATAATGTTAAATATAGCTACAGGACTTGTCTTTCATGTGTTAAAAAATTATACCTACTGAAATATTTAAAAAAAAGAGGAAAAATAGGAAGATAGGAAAACATTGGTCGCAAACTAATTTTTCTTTCCATACCTTTAAGCTTTTTTTTTGTTTGTTTCTTTCTTTCCATTTTTTCTTTTTTTTTCAACTGGAAATGTTTAAAAAAGAAGTAAATATATTCTTATGAAATAAAAGATATCATTTAAACTTAAAACCATTAACCTGTATAAATCTCTTGTCTTACTAGCAACCATCCTTAATTTTTAATTATACTCTTTTATCTTACTATGTTTGAATCTTTTTGATAATATGGTAGCCTAGAATAAAGTTGTAATGTGTTCTTAACAATGAAAAATATGCATATTTGCGAAGGTTTAAAAAAGACAACTCAAAGTTTAAAGGGATTTGAAGCTCATATTTTCTAAAACTTTCCAAATAATATCATGACTTATAAGTTGTTAGAACATTTCATACCGAGATATATTAAAAGAGTGTTAAAAAAAATTCTTTTATCTTGAAATTATTAAAAACTACGATTTTCGGGACGCGTTTGATTGACACATATCCTTGCTCTTTTACAAAATAAATTTAATTCGTAATACTTAAGAAAGGTAGAAATCCTGTTGTGTATCAATGAAAAATATGAAAACTTTAATCTACAAAGTTCACAGTAGAAATACTAGAAAGCAAAACCAACCAATTTACCAGTATTTTCAATCCGTGCTCAGTGATGTGTGCAAACTAAACAAATTGAACACACCCGGTTAAACATAAACACTAACAATAACAGAGCTAGTGCCCAATGTACAAACACATGTGTTTGACGTAATGCTATGAAGAAAGCCGTTGTCATTGAATTCCTATAATATTCATGAAAGTTCAAATCATTAAACTGAAGTTATTTTTGAATAAAATTAGACATTTAAAATTGTAAACAATGCAGCTGTGTCCAGGCCCCTTTAAAAAAGAAAACCGTTTCATAGAAAAAAAAATGATTAAGAACAACATTTTCAAATTGAAAAACTTTATTTGTAGCACAAGCACAGATATCATCAAGCTACAGTGAAAGTACAGGTGGATTATACACGGGAAGCAGTGATTACAGTACAGAACAACAAGGATATTACACCTACAGTAGTCAATACTATCACACAACATCGAGTAGCTGTACTTATTACACAGACCACTTTGGATCCACTTTCTCTGGAGGATCTTATTCTGTAGGACCATGTACCGATACAACCTGGTACCCAAGCAGTTCCTATCCCTATACCGATAGCAACGGGTTCACACAATGGACAACCACCAACGGCGTATATACAGATACCAATCATTATCCATACACCTCAAGTAGTAGCTGTACTTATTACACAGACCACTTTGGATCCAGTTTCTATGGAGGATCTTATTCTGTAGGACCATGTACCGATACAACCTGGTACCCAAGTAGTTCCTATCCCTATACCGATAGCAACGGGTTTACACACTGGACAACCACCAACAGCTTTTATACAGATACCAATCATTATCCATACACCTCAAGTAGTAGCTGTACTTATTACACAGACCACTTTGGATCCAGTTTCTCTGGAGGATCTTATTCTGTAGGACTATGTACCGATACAACCAGGTACCCAAGCAGTTCGTATCCTTATACCGATAGCAACGGGTTCACACACTGGACAACCACCAACAGCTTTTATACAGATACCAATCATTATCCATACACCTCAAGTAGTAGCTGTACTTATTACACAGACCACTTTGGATCCAGTTTCTATGGAGGATCTTATTCTGTAGGACCATGTACCGATACAACCTGGTACCCAAGCAGTTCGTATCCTTATACCGATAGCAACGGGTTCATACACTGGACAACCACCAACAGCTTTTATACAGATACCAATCATTATCCATACACCTCAAGCAGTAGCTGTACGTATTACACAGACCACTTTGGATCCAGTTTCTCTGGAGGATCTTATTTTGTAGGACCATGTACCGATACAACCTGGTACCCAAGCAGTTCGTATCCTTATACCGATAGCAACGGGTTCACACACTGGACAACCACCAACAGCTTTTATACAGATACCAATCATTATCCATACACCTCAAGCAGTAGCTGTACTTATTACACAGACCACTTTGGATCCAGTTTCTCTGGAGGATCTTATTCTGTAGGACCATGTACCGATACAACCTGGTACCCAAGCAGTTCGTATCCTTATACCGATAGCAACGGGTTCACACACTGGACAACCACCAACAGCTTTTATACAGATACCAATCATTATCCATACACCTCAAGCAGTAGCTGTACTTATTACACAGACCACTTTGGATCCAGTTTCTCTGGAGGATCTTATTCTGTAGGACCATGTACCGATACAACCTGGTACCCAAGCAGTTCGTATCCTTATACCGATAACAACGGGTTCACACAATGGACAACCACCAACAGCTTTTATACAGATACCAATCATTATCCATACACCTCAAGCAGTAGCTGTACGTATTACACAGACCACTTTGGATCCAGTTTCTATGGAGGATCTTATTCTGTAGGACCATGTACCGATACAACCTGGTACCCAAGCAGTTCGTATCCTTATACCGATAGCAACGGGTTCACACACTGGACAACCACCAACAGCATTTATACAGATACCAATCATTATCCATACACCTCAAGCAGTAGCTGTACTTATTACACAGACCACTTTGGATCCAGTTTCTATGGAGGATCTTATTCTGTAGGACCATGTACCGATACAACCTGGTACCCAAGCAGTTCGTATCCTTATACCGATAGCAACTGGTTCACACACTGGACAACCACCAACAGCTTTTATACAGATACCAATCATTATCCATACACCTCAAGCAGTAGCTGTACTTATTACACAGACCACTTTGGATCCAGTTTCTATGGAGGATCTTATTCTGTAGGACCATGTACCGATACAACCTGGTACCCAAGCAGTTCGTATCCTTATACCGATAGCAACGGGTTCACACACTGGACAACCACCAACAGCTTTTATACAGATACCAATCATTATCCATACACCTCAAGTAGTAGCTGTACTTATTACACAGACCACTTTGGATCCAGTTTCTATGGAGGATCTTATTCTGTAGGACCATGTACCGATACAACCTGGTACCCAAGCAGTTCGTATCCTTATACCGATAGCAACGGGTTCACACACTGGACAACCACCAACAGCTTTTATACAGATACCAATCATTATCCATACACCTCAAGTAGTAGCTGTACTTATTACACAGACCACTTTGGATCCAGTTTCTCTGGAGGATCTTATTCTGTAGGACCATGTACCGATACAACCTGGTACCCAAGCAGTTCGTATCCTTATACCGATAGCAACGGGTTCACACACTGGACAACCACCAACAGCTTTTATACAGATACCAATCATTATCCATACACCTCAAGCAGTAGCTGTACGTATTACACAGACCACTTTGGATCCAGTTTCTCTGGAGGATCTTATTTTGTAGGACCATGTACCGATACAACCTGGTACCCAAGCAGTTCGTATCCTTATACCGATAGCAACGGGTTCACACACTGGACAACCACCAACAGCTTTTATACAGATACCAATCATTATCCATACACCTCAAGCAGTAGCTGTACTTATTACACAGACCACTTTGGATCCAGTTTCTATGGAGGATCTTATTCTGTAGGACTATGTACCGATACAACCTGGTACCCAAGCAGTTCGTATCCTTATACCGATAGCAACGGGTTCACACACTGGACAACCACCAACAGCTTTTATACAGATACCAATCATTATCCATACACCTCAAGCAGTAGCTGTACTTATTACACAGACCACTTTGGATCCAGTTTCTCTGGAGGATCTTATTCTGTAGGACCATGTACCGATACAACCTGGTACCCAAGCAGTTCGTATCCTTATACCGATAACAACGGGTTCACACAATGGACAACCACCAACAGCTTTTATACAGATACCAATCATTATCCATACACCTCAAGCAGTAGCTGTACGTATTACACAGACCACTTTGGATCCAGTTTCTATGGAGGATCTTATTCTGTAGGACCATGTACCGATACAACCTGGTACCCAAGCAGTTCGTATCCTTATACCGATAGCAACGGGTTCACACACTGGACAACCACCAACAGCATTTATACAGATACCAATCATTATCCATACACCTCAAGCAGTAGCTGTACGTATTACACAGACCACTTTGGATCCAGTTTCTATGGAGGATCTTATTCTGTAGGACCATGTACCGATACAACCTGGTACCCAAGCAGTTCGTATCCTTATACCGATAGCAACGGGTTCACACACTGGACAACCACCAACAGCATTTATACAGATACCAATCATTATCCATACACCTCAAGCAGTAGCTGTACTTATTACACAGACCACTTTGGATCCAGTTTCTATGGAGGATCTTATTCTGTAGGACCATGTATCGATACAACCTGGTACCCAAGCAGTTCGTATCCTTATACCGATAGCAACGGGTTCACACACTGGACAACCACCAACAGCTTTTATACAGATACCAATCATTATCCATACACCTCAAGCAGTAGCTGTACTTATTACACAGACCACTTTGGATCCAGTTTCTATGGAGGATCTTATTCTGTAGGACCATGTACCGATACAACCTGGTACCCAAGCAGTTCGTATCCTTATACCGATAGCAACGGGTTCACACACTGGACAACCACCAACAGCTTTTATACAGATACCAATCATTATCCATACACCTCAAGTAGTAGCTGTACTTATTACACAGACCACTTTGGATCCAGTTTCTATGGAGGATCTTATTCTGTAGGACCATGTACCGATACAACCTGGTACCCAAGCAGTTCGTATCCTTATACCGATAGCAACGGGTTCACACACTGGACAACCACCAACAGCTTTTATACAGATACCAATCATTATCCATACACCTCAAGTAGTAGCTGTACTTATTACACAGACCACTTTGGATCCAGTTTCTCTGGAGGATCTTATTCTGTAGGACCATGTACCGATACAACCTGGTACCCAAGCAGTTCGTATCCTTATACCGATAGCAACGGGTTCACACACTGGACAACCACCAACAGCTTTTATACAGATACCAATCATTATCCATACACCTCAAGCAGTAGTTGTACGTATTACACAGACCACTTTGGATCCAGTTTCTCTGGAGGATCTTATTCTGTAGGACCATGTACCGATACAACCTGGTACCCAAGCAGTTCGTATCCTTATACCGATAGCAACGGGTTCACACACTGGACAACCACCAACAGCTTTTATACAGATACCAATCATTATCCATACACCTCAAGCAGTAGCTGTACGTATTACACAGACCACTTTGGATCCAGTTTCTATGGAGGATCTTATTCTGTAGGACCATGTACCGATACAACCTGGTACCCAAGCAGTTCGTATCCTTATACCGATAGCAACGGGTTCACACACTGGACAACCACCAACAGCTTTTATACAGATACCAATCATTATCCATACACCTCAAGCAGTAGCTGTACGTATTACACAGACCACTTTGGATCCAGTTTCTCTGGAGGATCTTATTCTGTAGGACCATGTACCGATACAACCTGGTACCCAAGCAGTTCGTATCCTTATACCGATAGCAACGGGTTCACACACTGGACAACCACCAACAGCTTTTATACAGATACCAATCATTATCCATACACCTCAAGCAGTAGCTGTACTTATTACACAGACCACTTTGGATCCAGTTTCTCTGGAGGATCTTATTCTGTAGGACCATGTACCGATACAACCTGGTACCCAAGCAGTTCGAATCCTTATACCGATAGCAACGGGTTCACACAATGGACAACCACCAATAGCTTTTATACAGACACCGATCATTATCCATACACCTCAAGTAGTAGCTGTACTTATTACACAGACCACTTTGGATCCAGTTTCTATGGAGGATCTTATTCTGTAGGACCATGTACCGATACAACCTGGTACCCAAGCAGTTCGTATCCTTATACCGATAGCAACGGGTTCACACACTGGACAACCACCAACAGCTTTTATACAGATACCAATCATTATCCATACACCTCAAGTAGTAGCTGTACTTATTACACAGACCACTTTGGATCCAGTTTCTATGGAGGATCTTATTCTGTAGGACCATGTACCGATACAACCTGGTACCCAAGCAGTTCGTATCCTTATACCGATAGCAACGGGTTCACACAATGGACAACCACCAACAGCTTTTATACAGATACCAATCATTATCCATACACCTCAAGCAGTAGCTGTACGTATTACACAGACCACTTTGGATCCAGTTTCTCTGGAGGATCTTATTCTGTAGGACCATGTACCGATACAACCTGGTACCCAAGCAGTTCGTATCCTTATACCGATAGCAACGGGTTCACACACTGGACAACCACCAACAGCTTTTATACAGATACCAATCATTATCCATACACCTCAAGCAGTAGCTGTACTTATTACACAGACCACTTTGGATCCAGTTTCTCTGGAGGATCTTATTCTGTAGGACCATGTACCGATACAACCTGGTACCCAAGCAGTTCGAATCCTTATACCGATAGCAACGGGTTCACACAATGGACAACCACCAATAGCTTTTATACAGACACCGATCATTATCCATACACCTCAAGTAGTAGCTGTACTTATTACACAGACCACTTTGGATCCAGTTTCTATGGAGGATCTTATTCTGTAGGACCATGTACCGATACAACCTGGTACCCAAGCAGTTCGTATCCTTATACCGATAGCAACGGGTTCACACACTGGACAACCACCAACAGCTTTTATACAGATACCAATCATTATCCAGATACCTCAAGTGGTTTCTCCAATGTATTGTTTTCCTCACATGCACAGTCATCTACGTATCTTACAACTATGGGGTCATTTATATCTTCTTTTTTCGACCAATCATATTTGACCACGTCTTTGTATAAGTCATCCATTTCCTCCTTTAACATTCATTCATCGATGACCTCTGATTCTAGTTTGAGTCTCATATCTGGGACTTCTTCTCAATATTTCTTGTCTAGTTCTAGCTTTCAATATTTAACGTCAGCAGCTCACTTGTCTTCTTTTTACACTTCTAATGTTCATTCACTCGTAGCCACATCTTCTATAGACTTTGTTCAGACATCCATTCAATCATCTTTAAATGTTCAATCAATACTACCCACAACATCTCCACAGTCATCCACAATATCTACTCCCCAGTCAATCTCATCCTTTATCCAATCATCTACAATGTCCTCTGCTATCCAGCCGTACACGACTTCTTCTATTATGCAATCATCTACACTGTCATCTGATATCCATTCTTCCATGCCTTCTATTATGCAATCATCTTCAATATCCTCTGCTTTCCATTCATCAACGACTTTTTCTCTTCAATCGTCCATTATTTCTGCTATCCAATCATCGGTACCCACTTCCATTCAATCAACCATGTCTTCTTCATCTGTTCTATCTGTTGTAACATCTACGACCCAGTCACCTATCCAGTCAACAAGTTTTCTCCAATCAACGATGTCTTTATCTCCATTCTCAACAGCAACATCAAGCTCTATGATTCCAACATCATTTATGCTTTTATCCTCACCGTCCACGGCTCCGACTAGTTCATCACCTTCTTTGATGTCAACCACCACGGCAAATATAGTGGTAAGTACACAGAGTCTTACACTTCTGTTTCATATTTCAATATTTTACTAGAAAAAGACCTTTATGATAACCTAACAACCAAGCTTTATGACAATATACCCTTATCACCTGCATATGGGGTTCATGTCTCTCAGCTGATTCGATAATAAAGAGCATGCTCAACGTACAAACAATTTCTAAAACGAGGCAAGCTATTGACAAACAAGTTGATGAAACAAGAACATAAACAATCTAGTTGAAAGTCATAATTTCGAATTTTATGGTCGATACAATAATCTTCTCAGCAAATACAATATATTATTAAGTCAAATGGTGACTGACGTTATTCATACTAATTGTTAGGCCATTCTTTACACACTGAATTGTCTATGGATTTTTCCGTTTTTCCCGATCATGACAAGGAGCAAGCGGGGAATGTGACCGGTCGGCAGGGGATGCTCTCTCCTCTATGGCACCTAATGGACTTTTGAGCTTGAATATTTCACTTGACACCTTACCTATATATTATTTCAAGGTTTTTATATATCATTTCATACCGGGCAAAACTTTTGAAATACTTACTTTATATGACATTTTACAAAAGTGGAGCTTGATAAGCTAACCCTAGCCCAATCGTCCAATAATTATTATCATCATTTTACGAATTAGTACAGAGATATAATACTTCAGTCAATAAAGATGAATTTGATTTTAGAATTGGTTATAAAAAAGCAAAATCTTTTGATACTATGTTTTACATTTTTGTTGTTGTTAATTTTGATTTTTTTTCTTTATAGACATCAACACCTGCGATAGGTATGTAGTGTTTTTACTTTATTTTTTTACTAGTAAATATGCTTTACCCCATGTAAATGCTTTTGAGAAATACGTTTAAGTAATTACTATTATATTTTTTCATGTTACGTTTGAGTTCACGTATTCCTTTTTGGATGGAAAAAGGAATTTTTTCTAATGTTGTTATCTACTTTTTCTCATTACCATGAAAATGAAAGAGTAAATTCATATATGCTAGATATAACTCATTCAATGAAATTTTTATCCAGTTATAAAGAGATCAAAAACGAAGTGTGGAAATTTAACTAAATATGTGAAAAAGAACACCATGTCTGTAAAAATAATCATGTTTTTACGGGGACATGCTTTTCAATATCTGTATTCTACTTGATTTAATTAATTAACATAAGGATAATTGTAAACATTCCTATTTTAGCTTGCTTTGAGGTATTATATTTCTGTTTTCAAAACAGTTGCTTGTCGCGTAACTACCAACACATCTTGTATTCAAGCTATTAAATATTCAAATGGAGGAGATTTAGATATCAGAGTGATCTTTATAATTGATCAAAATATAGAATGAGATAAAATGAACAGTGGAAACCAAGCAGGTTTTCCATATTTGTTATTCATTGTCTAAAATATTTAAAAACTTTTCTCGATAATTCAGATTGTTGAAGCTATTGCTTGACTGTTAATATTGTCTTGATGTAAAGGATTCTGTAAAGGATAATAACATTTAAATCGTCAAACATTGTCTGATGACGAGAGCTCAAATTTCACATAGGCACGCTTTAAATCTCTAAGTCTTCCACCGATTGCAAAATAATTTTTGAAATGCTTCGCTACCTAATTGAGAAGCAGTGAAATATGAGAATTAATCAAGCTATTCCTGTAAAATATTGAGAAAATTGTGCTTTTCCATTCATAGACCTCGATTATCAAATACATACATGAAAAACAGTGCATGAAAATAAAAATAAATATTTAATAGAAGGTGCGTTAAAAATTTTAAATGTTTGGATGTGTACATTGAAAATTATTCATTTCACTTGATATATATTTAGGACTAAACATGACACAGATTTAAATACCATAGCCACCATTAATCGTTTACTTGGGGATTTAAACAGTTTAACCGATATTTCTTAAAATCAATATGTTAATTGACGATGCAACCCTTGGGGCGTTTACAAATGTGAATTTAAAAAAAGAATAACATTTACTTTTAACTTACTCTTTAACTGCTCTTTAAAAAGCACGAGGCATTTGGGAGTACTTGACTGTGACGTTGCATGTCACTTGAATTTCCATAAAACAAGCTAACTTTCTTTTTTTTATTTGTGAACTTTTGTTTGGTTATCACGAGAACGAAGTTTGGGCAGCCATATGCAATTTATTGAGTATTGTGGGTATCGAATTTCATGAAAAAAAAATATCAATGTGCAGACAGTCCGAATATTCTCTTTTCTCAGACGTTGCTTAAAGAGCTCGAAATGCATCTATTCACCAGGAGCATCACAGATTCAATTGAAGTAATCTTATTAAAGTAAAACTAGTGTTTACATGTCTTTGAGTCTGTAATTATCCTTTTCGCAATTTCTCCAAGAATGTCTTAATTTAACCCAACATTTTAGTCAAATACATTTTATGCCTCCGCCATAAAATTTTCCTTTAAAAATTGACTAGTTTTTATGACTTTTGGGGCACTTTTCGTTAGCTTGGGTTTTACAAAGGTCGATCCTTTAAATTGGGCGACCCCCACGGTTCTGAGATTAGAAACAAAAGTACCGACCTATACCTCGTAAATTACGGTATGTTTGAGGTTGGAATTGCATATGCAGATATTTTACCAGAAAATACAGGTCAGGTTCGAATTTGGTCACGGTCCGATGATTGTTGACAGAGTTATCCCTCTTGAACTTGGATAAAAATAAGAAATTTTCAGTTTCCAGTCTCTAACTTTTACAGTGATGTATGTATAAGATTGAAATTGGATATGCAGGTATTTTACCAGATAATACAAGTCAAGTTTGAATTTCGTCCTGGTGCAAACAAATTTAAAACTTAAAAATGGCATTTGAAATTTTGGCTGCCTGCGGGGACATTAGTGGCGTTACGACACATCTAGTTATGTCAGGGGGTATTCATAGTTGTCACAGAAGGATCAGTGAAAGGATATTCAGTTTGATGACAGTTGGTCGCCTAGATAGAGCTCACAAGGAGTCATTCATCAGTTGAATTTCCTTTTGACTATTAATTACCTGCGTGGTCTCTAATTTTTTCCCTTGCTTTCATTGTAAATTCTTGGAACATCTGCTTAAATGCTAAATTAATATGTTGACGGTGCGGCAGTTGGGGCGACCGCAGTTGACCACTTTATTTTTACTCGGAGCTCCTCGCACACTAACCTCGGACGTGAACAGTGTTTTACAATTTTGATAATTCATCATATGATCTAATCCGAAATTCCTCCAAATATTATTCCTTTGAAATCTGAGTTACTTTCTGGCAAGCCCAACACTATGTTTTTGCTTTCAAGGATTAATAACACAATGTTGTAATCAAAGCCAATATACATGAAGAATTAGCTAAGACAGGAAACTCTTTTTTTGTGAACTTATGCAGTGCAAAACATGAAATGGGTTAAAAGGCTGCAGAGAAATGTATCGATTTGATGCAAATTCCTGCACCAATCACATCCAAGGTTTAAATGGAGCGTAGTGGAGACAATCCGAGGATTGCCGATTGCTCAATTTTAAGATCCGCCTCTTCAAACCGCACGAGGCATTTGGAACGTCTAGTCTGTGAAGTCACATGACGTCGTATGTTATCTGCATTTCTATAAAAGCGAAGTTTGAAAAGTGCAAAAAAAATCTCAAAGAACGTTTAATCTACTATTTGTATGCATTATCCATTAAATCAAGATATTTTGTTGTTACCGAAAAACGAAGTTAACAGCGAGATCCATAGCGCTGCATTTTGGTCTCGGGGTAACTGCGGAAAAAATAATTTGGATCAATGTTCAAAGTCCGAATTTTCTCTTCGCCCAATCGTTGTCGATGGAGCTCGCTGTGCTCGATATAATATAAAATACAATGGAATACAAACAAATAATGTGTTGACGGTATGACCGTTAGGGCGAGCGCAGATACCTCTTCAGTTTAATATAGATCAGGCTCTTCAAACCTCACGTGACATTTGGTACTTCTAGACTCTGACGTCACTTGACGTCGTATGTAATTTGCATTACCAAAACAAAGTCTGAACAGTGCTAATTAATAAAAAAAGTAATCTACTATTAATCTGTTATTTGTTTATTAAATCAAGGTTAGTTTATTTTGTTCTTGGAACTTCTGGGTACCACGAGAACGTAGTTTGCGGCGAGATGCAATTCGCAAAGCATTATGGGACCACAGGTTACTGCGGAAAAAATTCATTAAGATCAGTGTGCAAATTCCGAATTTTCTCTTTGCCCAGGCGTTGCTTTAAAAGCTCGCAGGAACGAGCGGCACTTCGTAATGTTCTCTGCGCTCGCTTTAAGTCATTTATAAAAAATGAAAGAAGAAAGGTGATTATTTTTCTATGGAGAAAAAATAAAGTGCAAGAAAATTCATGTGATTTTGATTTGAGAAGAACAAGAAAATATGTGTGATTTTGAATTGATAAGTGCATAAGATTTTTACTGGATTATTTTTCAGTAACAGTGGACCCGCCAACCCTTAGTTTGACCCCGCAAGTTGTGGCCACCAGAGATTCCTCAACAAGTGGGACCAGCTTGGAACCTGTGATGAGATGTCAGTTTCCGCAACCGGCAGATGGCTCTCTACTTTATAACATACAGTGGTACATAAACAACAACCCCCTGGCTAATGCCACATTTACTAAAATAGAATACAACAATTTGAACATCAGCACGGCCTTAAGACCCAACCACTGGACAGGAACTTACAGACTGAACATGAATGTAAGTAGGAAAAACTTCAATGATGTCATCCATTGTAATTAGTTTACTTATAATTCAACTATTCAATCAGTACTAATTGGAAATTCAAATATCTGAACTGTGCATAAAACACATACTATTACATTGTGGTTGGGAAATAGGCTGGAAAAGTACAGAAATAGGGATGACCTTCGAATTGGACCCATGAAATAATATTCTGCGGCAGGAAGCGAGTGACATTGTAGAAAATGTGCTAATAGTTTTAAAAGTGATGTGTATGATTTCAAATTTATCATAGTAAAGCGAGAGAAACAGAGAATGGGTGCATTTCTGTTGAAATACCATTGGATACGTATTGAATATTTTGAGTAACGGCAAGATTATAATGGATTTTTTTAAAGTATTCATAAAAGCATCTGAACACGCATCCGTATCGAAAAAAACTGGTATATATCGATCCCTGTAGCTTAGATAGACGCAAGTTCATAACACGTTTTTATTTAATATTATTGGTTATGAATTAATACGACAAGATTATGATGATAAAAAAAAAAAAGAAAAAAAAGAAATCATAATCTCTTGGATATTTTATTCATTATTTTTTGATACCGTAAATAGAATCCGGAGATTCAGAACAATTTCTTTTACAAATTCAGAGACCACTAAATAATTATTATAATCATGTTTACACTTCTTTTCTTTCAGTCTCTCATAAAATTTAAACATATATTCATAAAAAAATACAATGAAAAACGCCCTAATTCACATGAAACAGCACGATTTGATGCCTTTCTATGTAAACTCCCCCCCCCCCCTACCGTCACGGTAGCTCAGTGGTAGAGCGCTAGCTCCGTGATCGGTCGTGAGTTCGTATCTCGGCCGCGACTGACCTAAGTCGATAAAAAATATGTGGCAAGGTTCCTTCGCCAAGCGCTCGGCACTTTGAACTGAAAGTTGCGGGTCCTTCGGATGAGACCTTAAAAACCGAGGCCCCGTGTCAGGGCAGACGTTGGCACGATAAATATTCCTCACTGCTCAATGGCCCTGAGTGCCGAGTAAAGGTCGAAATTTGAAGCCCTTCACCGGTATATGATGATCATGACGTCTCTATATTAGTGAAAAATTCTCATATGGGACGTAAAACAACATAAAATCAATCAATCAATCAATCAATCTATGTACCTTTAGTATTTCCTTATATAACATGTTTTACGGTGTAACCGTTGGGGAGAATGCAGTTGTACCATCAAAAACCTATACACAGCTTATATTGTAACGTTGATCCACCTCTTCAAACTTCAAACCGCACGAGACACAGTCTAGACTGTGACGTCATATGACGTCGGAATTTACACAAAAAGCCGAGCGTCTGGTTGAACGAGAATACATATCTTGTGCAATATTAAACGAAATACGTTGTAGAGTAGATGCAATTATTTTTTGTTTCTTTTAAACTTTCTGCAAAGAAAGAAAAGTAAACGTATCTCTTAGTAAGAAACATTTGTATGTTTTGTAATACTTTCGCATGGAATACTGGTTATTCTGGGAATGTTTCACAAGAAAATTTGCCTGACGAATGTACAGATTTCATTCCGAATTTCCTCTTTTCTTAGACATTAGTCTATTGAGCTCACTCGCTGCGCTGGCTATTAAGGAAATTCTAAAGAAGTTTGTTCTGAAGACATGAAATTAAATTGAATCACATTTTATTGTATGAAGATACTCGTTTACAAGTGTTATCAGTACAAATATATTGTCGGTTGTTCTATGATTTTTTCCGTCGCCCGCGTGGCGCAGTGGTTAGAGTTTCTGCTCTAGAGTCGCGAAATAAGTAGACCGGTCCTTCGGATGAGACCGTATAAACCGAGGTCCCGTGTCACAGTAGGTGCTGGCACAAAAAAGATCCCTCACTGCTCAATGCCCGTAAGTGCCGACTATAGGACAAAATTTGCAGCTCTCCACCGGCAAGTGGTGGCGTCTCCATATGAGTGAAAAATTCTCAAGAGGGACGTTAAACAAAATACAATCAATAAATCAATCATCTATGATTTTTCCTAAGCCCAGATTGATACTGACAGTAGGTTATTCGACTCAAGATAATTATCTTAAGAGGTTTTATAATTATTTAAGGCCTGTAAATGGTTTTCCTGAACAACGTGTAACACTGAGACCTCTATAACTGTATTGATATGGTCATTATATTTATACAATGATGTAATAAGTGAATAGCCCTATTCTTTGGTAATTTTTCCATTTTTAAGTAAAATATTAAACAGTTTTGTAAGAACTTCTTAAATGGTATTGTTGTTTGCTTTAATAAACTCATTTAAATTAAGTCAGGCCCAGCACTTTTACCATTTTTCAGTTTCAAAATGCTTTGTTTTATTTCATCTTGAGTAAACAAGAAGTCTATAGGATTTAGTACCTTATTTTGGTCAGTATACTTGTATTTTGAGGTCTTTGATTTATTTTCTTTCATCTTATTCAAGAAGGCTTTTGGGTTTTATGGTGAAAGTGATTCAATTTCTTCCCCAGTACGGTGATTATTTTAAAATTAAATAAATATTAATGAATATTAACTAAATAAAATTATAATACATGTAAATTATAATAAATTCTACATGCAAACAGAAGTAGAATGCATGGTAGCAAAATGATGGATCATATTAAAGGAAATAAATGCCATCAGCAATTTCTTTAAATTTACTCTGACTTTGACCTTTGACGATCAACTTTCCTGATCAAAGGTCAAGAGTTCCTTCACAGGTGCTTTCATGTTTCTTCGACTCTTCGTTTAGAAGTGAAGAAAGCCTTTCAAAGAACTTGAATCTACCTCTTAAAGCTTCTGCCATAAATTGTCTCGAATCACTCTTGGAGGAACGTCAGTGATTAGCGTTATTAGCACTTTTATTGCGTTCACCCCAAAGGTGGGCTAGAAAAAATTTCTTGTCATGAGATAGCATTTATAAGTATTCTCTATTTCTAGATAATTACTGAACTGAACCATAAGACATGTATAATGAAACGCAAAAGAAACGCAACATCCTATTTTAGGGGGAAATATTATATAATGGATATAATTTTGCATCTAAAAAGTAAGGACATGTTCAACTTTGCAAATATCGGTAATTTAACGGTTGAATGATTTTCAAACCATTACCGGAAGTTAAGTTTGAGTCCGCTAAACAGAAATAAAAAATTACATGTTTAACAAAACATTTGGCAATAATATGGGGTTTTAAGGGTTTGTGTCTGTCTATCATAAGTAATGCAGCAATATTCCGATAAATAAATTCCCCTGTCTTTTCCGTAAGCGATGCCAAGGCTTCCTGAAAATGACTTAAGTACGCATTTCCATTGCTCTAGCTGGAAAATCTTAAAATAAAGGCGATGGAGAGTTGCAGATGCAAATATGCACTACATCACGCCTCAACAGGCTCTTACGTATCATTAGCATGAATGACAGTCCTTGGACCGGAAGTCCAATTGTTACCACCTGCTCTAGGCTAGAGAAAATTCGACCTTATCATCTGAAAAATATGCATTTAAGGACATACGCAACGTAGTTTGAACTTTATTGTCTTTTCCCCTGGAGTTGAAGAGTTCCAATACTTAAAGGAATTGTGTGCTACATTTGTATGTCTATATATGCTGTTGTACACTTCTTCTAAACAAGTTTGGACAAACAAAACATCTAGAATATGTGTTTAGTAATTTTTGTGTATTTTTCTTTGAATTATACAAGAATTTTCATCAATTTATATCTTTTCAAAACCCCTGGTAATGCATGCTGATTTTTTGTCGACGAACATCTGATGGCACTATAACCTTAAAGTAAGAATATCTTGAAAAATTATCAGTAGGTAAGGTACGTTGCGTATGTCCTTAAAAATGGCGAAGAATATTCCTTCTCTCAGATCTCGAGGTTGATGAACCTATTGCATCGTAGAAATCAAGCTGCAATTGTTGTGCATGGCAGTCTTGCACGCTGTAATTGAATGGCCGGGGCGGGGGATGTTTTAACGTCATGAGTTACTTTCTAAAGTTAAATGATAATCATTTAACATTTTTATCAAATCTCTGATGTTTTTAAATCGAGTTTTAACTTACTGCATTCATTTTTGAAAATCATAAGATAAAAAATTCAAATATTTGTAGATTACTGCTTGTTGCGTTTCTTTTGCGTTTCAGTATATAATCATATAAATAAATAATGTTTTAAAATCAATATTTATGTATCGAATACTACAAGATATAAAATATTACAAAATAGAATGAAATGTAGTAAGAAAAAATTTATAACTACCAGAATTATGTAATATTTGCCGTGAAAACAATTTGAAGGATGTAAACTATTGAAAATCAATGAAACTGCTTATAAATAAATCACTAGAAAGAGGCTTGCATTTATTGAATAGGAGATGATAGTAACATCGTGCTTGTTGGCTTTAGATAAACAAAAGGGAAACGTTTATTAATAAAGAAAATTGATATGAAATGTGCCTCTGTTCAAACATATTCAGGGTGTATTCAACTCGATAAAATCGGTAATTCTGCGTATTTTCTGAAAGGTTTTGTACGTTAAAAAATAACATTTTATTTTAAATGACTTTCTCGAGAAAATTCTCATTAATTTGAACACATTTCCACGCTTTGTTTTGGTTCTCGTGTAGGTAGTCCAATCTTCAAATCCTGAAAATCAGGAGTTGGGTAATTGAAAATGACCAAAAAATATGTCTTCGAATTTTCAAAGTAATATATATTAAACATGGTATTTCAACAAAATTCATCATTTACATATTATCATACCATGTATGGAAAATTATCAAATCTCAAATATATTTTCAGGAAATGCGAATAAAAGCACCCACTATGTATTTTCTAATTGAAAATTCATCAACAAATATATTTAAGGATAAAAAACTATAGGCATTTGGAGAAAATTGCATGTTTTTTTAATACTTATACGGTACTTTAGTTCTTCTGTTTACTACAATTGTTATATTATATATATATTGTGTAAAACGTTTGTGCTATCATTGTGAGACTTCAAAGAACACTTCTAATTTCATATCAAGTAATACACATTGGTATATAAGGCTAGATTCAAGGAAATTCAATTTCTCTTAAATGTATTTATTTTTGTACTTTTATGGGGTTTAAATATCAACATTTTACAATATTGTTTCCAAGGCTTCAAAGAACCTTGGATCTATTGAGATGCATAAAATGAAAATTGTTGCACGAGACGATTTCAATTTCAAGCTTCATTTTGAGACTTTGTTAATTACATACTAATTTTAAGAGTTATCCTTCCTGGCTGAGGAGCGATATCCTTAAATTATTTTCTTAATTTTTCATTCCATTCACCATACCATTATAGCTTTGACTTAGAGAAAATGCATCTAGATGCCAAATATATTTTACCTTTCAAATGCTCGGAAGGATATTACGTACGTATCACTTATCTCAGAAAACGTGTAAATAATTAAAACATGAATTTAATTTCCCGTCAAATACTAATGATGTACACGGAAACTTGATTGACAATTTTCTTGGTTTCACTTTATTTTCACTTTCTTCTCCTTAGGAATAGACTTTGTAATAGATATGATTAAATTTCGACAGTCTATTTGTACGTTAAACAGGAATTTGTTTACCTGCACCGAATAAAGATTTTGATCTAAACTAGAGATGGATTCTTTTTAAATTGGTAAAGTGGTAATTGGAGCTGATATAGACTTGTCATCAGAAAATGTTTTCTGTTGGTTTAAGCAGCTTATCTTAATTAAATGCTAATCATACAGGAATTTTTTAATCTATATATTTTATTAATTAGTTTATTTTCTTTTTTGTTGGACAGGTGAATTGCAGCGTTAGCGCCCAGTATTCTAACAGTGTACCTGGTTCAACATTTACAAGCCCTAAGTTCTTTGCTGGTGTCAAGGTATTCATAAAATCCATCCGCTTAATATGTTTATTTTCTCGAGATTTTACAATGCAAGTTTTAGCTTTTAAGGATTCTTATCATAATTTGTACCGGAGTTTATTCATTTAAATTCGTAATAATTGAGAATGACTTTCAAAATTTGGTGTTGCTGGTTATTTTATATACTATGGAATCATTAATGTTCGGGGGGGGGGGGGCAATGTTTGTGGATTTCGTGGGTCATCCTTATCCACGAATTTACATCCCCACGAACAATTATTTTGTTAACATATTTATTTATTGAATCTTCTGTATATACAAGTTACCCACGATATATTACGTCCCCACGAACCAACAAAATTTTGCTTGCCCACGAACATTGACCCCCCACGAATTAAAATAATTCCACATTACCTTTAAGCTCTGAAATTTTAATACCACGATAGAAGTTCTTTAAATATAAGTAATTATTACATGTATACACATCTACAATGAACTTAAATTTATGTATTGTACATCTTTTTCATATTTTTGTGAAAATCTGTTCTACAGAATATGCTCAAATTTTAATCTTATCTCCTAAGCAAAAGTTGAATTGAAGTTTCTCTTGTTATTAGGTAAACCAGACATTTGTAGATGTAGACGAAGGTCAAACAGTAGCCATAGAGGTCACTAGCACACTTCCGGTTGGTTGTAGTGTATCATTATCTGAGTCTGAGAAGGAAACTAATTGTAAGGGGACTTTGTACATAAGAACTACGGAGTATTGGCCGTGGTGCTGGAACGGAGTTAAATATCTGTCGGCAGCATTTCCCGACAATGGATGCCAGCTACATTTCTCGTACAAATATTGGTACGAACCTGTCCAATTAAACATTACAGGATATATGGACGGAATGCGAAACTGGTGGTACAAGTCGACTGACATTAAGCTTGAGCCTGGCACTGACAGCAATCACCTCGCATGGGGGAACATGCAGTTTGATGATACCATTGCTGTACGAATCTTATGTTAAAATATGATAAACTAGAGAATAAAAACATATACAAATAGGTTGATTTTAAAGGTTATCGACAGCAGCAAACTCTATCAGTTAAGAATTTAGTACTGGATCTTCCTATTTTTTGTACTTGTTTTTTCTCTAAAATATTACAGTTTGAAACATAGAAATGTGTCAATCCCTTAATTGTTCTGAATTACTATAAGGATTTCTTGATTTCATTTTAATTGAAATTTATCATTTCTTCAGGTCAGAGTGCATGACAAAGACACGAGTGGGGGAGGTATATGTAGCTCCTATAACGATCCTCATATGCAGACATTTGACGGAATATACTGGGAAAATCAACGCGTGGGAGAATTCGTCATGTATAGACACAAGTCTAAGCCTTTCTCGGTACGTACATGTAACTAGAGCTTCTGTTTGAGGGATTTAAATTTGAGATTAATTAACTTTACCTTAATTAACCAGTATATTCTACTCATAATCTTGTTACTTTACTTTTCTTTATAGTCTTGGAGTGTGAGTTTTAAAAAAATCACATTCTGATGTCAATGGGGGGTCGTGGTAAAATAACACACCCGAGTTTATATCTATTTTCTATTTTAAAGACATATTGCATTTTTTTAAGATGATATAGATAATATGTGCCCCCCCCCCCCCCAATAAAACAAATAGATTTTTTTCGGCATATGTATGTTCTATAATAGACGTTTTTCAACACAGCCCCAACATGGACGTCTGAATACGAATTTTAATACCCATATTCAAAGGCGATATAGGGTTGTTTAGACTCGTTGAAAGGTAAATAAAGTAACAAAATTATGAGTAAAACGTATGGTTTATTAATGGATACCATGCTTTTCACAGGGGAACGCATATAATACAAGAAATAATACCTGAAGCGAGCGTAAATCGAAGGTTTTTACAATGCTTGTATCTGTAGCTCTCCAGTTTTTCTGTCTGAGTTTTCTCAACCAGAGAGCTACAGTTCTGCAACTAAAAAATTATGTATAATAATATATTCATCAAGAATGTCATCTTTAGGCCAATATTTCTTTTTAATGATTTCTGAATGTTGAAATTCAACCGATCAGTGAACTAAGAATCATTCTTGAAAATTACAATAGACTGTTTCGAACATAATGACTACAGTATCACAGGGCAAATTGATTAGGGCTGTCACGAGTACCCGAAATAACCGAGAACCGCGGTCCAAGTTGTTCGGTTCGGTTCCGGTTCCATTTTTCCGGATTTCGGTTCGGGTCTGGTTTATATATTAGAGTCTGTTCAATACAAAAAATGGCGTCGAAATCAAAGGAATGATGACGATAACAGTGAAAAATAAACATCACAACTGAAATCTACTTCATTACATGACAAAACACTTGTCACGGAAGTATTAGATAATTATCAAAACGAGCAGGAATGGTCAGGTTGTGGCTAATAGTAGGCCAAGTCACCGATGTCTAGACGTTCGCATGGTTAAGACTTGTTTTCAATGTAAATTTAATGTAACAAATAAAGATTTTTCAAGTTAAATTCCTGAAATTAAGGTTTAAAATAAATGTAAATACACGACCCGAAAAACCCGAAACCGAACCGAAAATTTACAGAACCGACCCGACCCGAAAAATTTTGGAACCGTGACAGCCCTAAAATTGATACAATAGTTGTTTGGCACATTTTTGTAGGCAGATAATTAAATGACTTTTATTAAACAATCTACATGTATATTGGTTTGAATTGGGTTTTTCATCCTCAATACTATATAAATTTTAGGTCCATGCCTTATTTTCTGCCTGTGTCCCCGGATTTGCAACCTGTAACTGCGGAGTAGCTGTCAAAAGTGGGAATTCACTGTATGTCGTTAGAACCTGCACTAGAGTGTCCGCCAGTCGGGTCCAACTCCTAAGTGTTCCGTATGAACTAATGGATGGATGCGATCCCGACGCCATTGCTGTGCAGAAAACCGGAAGTAGATACCGGGTTGGTTCCATTATTATTAATTATGATTTCTTATCATTTAATTACGAGGGATAGAAAATATGTTATATTGTCTTCAAGATATTTTTTATAATAACATCCTAAGAAGCATCGAAAAAGGCACTAACACGATATTTTCTAAGCATGTAATGCTAAAAGAAGACTTTTTTTGATTGAGAAGAAAGATTTTGGGTTACATATTCATTTATTTTTTGCCACGAAATAAACTTTTTCGTCCAAAATGATTGACAGGTTACTCTCCCTAATGGTGTAGAAGTGACATTCGCCTTGAGTGGTTGGGATAACTGGATCTCGTACGTCCAGATTGTGGCGCCTTCGTCTGATTTTGATAAAACAGAGGGATTGTGTGGTACCTATAACGGGGATACCTCTGATGATTTCATTCCTAAAGGTCAACAAAGCCCTGTAGCTGACGAGAAAACTTTCGCCGTGTCTTGGAGGTAACTTGTATATAAAAATACAGATGATAACAAAGAAATAATAATTTGTTTACTTATATACAATTATTCTTTATTTCATATTATTTGGATTTAACCAGATATCCCAGGGCCTTACAGTCAGTTGAGTATAATACAACACAGTAATGGACCCATAGAAGTATAACATAAAACAGGGATGGGCACGATTACTGACAAATGTAATCGATTAATAATCGATTACTCAGAGAAATTTTGTGTAATCGATTAATAATCGATTACACTCATTTTTGTCCTGTAATCGATTGTAATCGATTACTTTGGAAGATGTAATCGATTAATAATCGATTACTTTCAAGTTTTTATCCCTTCAAATATCGAAGCAATATTTTAATGGTATATATGTTGATGATATCCACTGAAGTTTGATGTGTTCCTGCAGTTTCATTTCAGATTCTTTTAAGGTTTTTTTCTGGTTTGGTTTCATATTTTAGACCTAGCATTCTCACTAAATGCCCAAATGAGGAATTCTCTACCATGGAAGGTGGAGAAATGATTCCTACAATAAAATATGCCAAGGAATTAATTATTCCTTTCAACCTTGGATCTGAACCTCCATATTTATTGACTTGTTGCAAAAAATATTTAATATTTTATTGTGAATTACTTCATAAGAAGTATTTGGGCTGTCTGTATGTTGACAATATACATTAAACATTCCTGTACGTGTCTTTTTCCAAAAAATAATTAAATTAGAACTCTTAGTAATAAACATGTAAATGAAATGTGTCTTAAGTAATTAAACTAATAGCACAATTTCATTCTGTATTGAAGTAAGTGTTTTGAGAGCTTTTAATTGTTTTAATAATATTGTTCGTCTTCAATGGAATGAAAGTTAAACACTAGCCAGGTAGTTCACAGTTTACACCTCATTATCTGCAAATCAGGGATGTCTCTGTCAATTAATTAGCCAAGATAAGCAAACACAGTGACACTTACTCCCTCTCTTACAGACACTTATATAACCTCTCACTGATATAAAAGCAACCTTACAATTTTGAATGAAAACATGAGAATGATTTTGCAAATTTTAAAGTTACTAAAACACAAGTTTGAAGTTTTTAAAACCTTTTCAGATATGAATAAGTGTTTCCATCTTCTTTTTTTTTTTTGGAGTACAATGTAGTTTACTTACCAAATTATTTATATTTAATACAGCACTTAAATCTGTTTTTGCTATTTATAATTTTTATTTTCTAATACAAGACAAAGTTTTTCAACATTTGCAATGTGAAAAAGGATATATGCAGCAAGAGGACAGTGGGTCAGATGAAAAATCTGTATATTTTATTAATAAATGGTTGAAATACACTTCTGAATTATTTAATACTAGACCAGATGGTCTATAATGCAAATTTTATTGAGAACATTATTAAACTTATGATAATAAAAGTTAGGAAATATAAACATTACACCAGCTGGTTTATATTTGATATTTATGTGTGACTAGCTGGAAATAATTCTCCAAAATAACATCCATTTATGTATAAAATAATCGAAAGTAATCGAAAAAGAAATTATAATTACATTGGAAATTTTAGCTGTAATCGATTAAATTACGATTACAAGTAATCGAAAATCTCTTCGATTACAGATTACTGTCGATTACTTGAAAAAAAGTAATCATTACAATCGATTACGATTACTCGATTACGATTACCCCATCCCTGACATAAAACAAAATAAACTGATAGATGAAGATATGCTACCCAAAAGCAAGTGTAATAGGATGATCGGGGACTAACAATATAGTCTAGTACTCAGTTGTAAATCATAAAGTAGATCTAACTGTATAATACAGAGGTACAGAGAAAAAGATTATCAAAGAAATATTGCATTTTCACTATATACTCAATAGAGCTCCGTCCGGAGTACAGCAAGAATAAAATCATTTTAACCCCATATCCAACTCCAGTTAGATTCTACCCTATTTACATCCAAAAATCATGCAACTTGTTAATACTTCAAACAGAAACATTGCAAAGATGCACATTATCTGAGAATCATTGGACATAAATGAGGACTATGATCATGTTTCAGTAATTATTCTCCGAAGAATACTAATGAGAACTACCAAAACGATTTGCTGGTCAACGTATTACAAAAATTAAAGTTGACTTTGAAAAAGTTTCAGATCTTGTTTCAGGTGATAGGTTTCCTCAAGAAAACATTACCTTTTTTGCTGTTTCTAGATACTGTTAGATTCATTCGTTGTAAACAGCCTTGTACAATGAAATACAAGCAGACGAAATCCTTCTGGAAGGCTGGTAGGAATTTGAATATTATTATTCCATAACATTTATTTATATTTTATGGGCGGACCAAGGTCTATAGGAGATGAAGAGGGACTGATCAAAAAGAAATTTCTTATGCTAAATTTTGCAGTACCTAACGAAACAATTTTGAAGAACTTTTCGTTTCCCAAAGCGAATAAATACAGGGTGCTTTTCACACATTCAGTGAGTCATATCAGTTGTGTGCAGATGTCAAGAGGGTGACTTCCGGGCTAGACAAACAAGGAGACGTAGATGTGTAATATTGGATATGAGAATGGAGAATGGAGAAATCCTTCGTTCGAAACAGGAACCTTTTACAATAGAAATTAGATGATGTAGAAGTTGTGAAAGGTTTGTGCTTCGATGATGAAGGCATTGCGAAGAAAACTGAATTTAGTACCAAGCTAAATGAGGTTATTGTATGTCTTAGGATGAATATTCGTAGGATGAGGGAATACAAGAAGGTGATATCTATACACGAGTATGGATTGCAGAAATTTTTATCCCTTGGTGAAATTGATTGGAGGAACTCTAACCATGCATATGCCATAAGTTGCTTACGTACAAACATATTTGATTCAACTGTAGCAGCAAATCAAAAACAACATCGTGAAGTCTTTATCCTTTGTCGGGAAATAAATAGTATTTAGAATCCCCTTTGTATCTTCACGAAGAAAAAGTGATAGTGACAATCAATACAAAATTTAGTTCGACTTACAGAGTGGACCGACGATTCTGATCCAAAAGAAACTAGGTTCATAAAGCAAAGATCATCTCTGTTGCATACACATTTTACTTGTGTTACAAGTAGTTCATACTCAATCCATTATGACTTCGAGGTCTGCAAGAACAGAAGAATATAGAGAAAAGAATATAGAGGGAAGTTCATGTCCAATTTCCTCTGATTTAGAGAAAAGGTTTACACATGATACAGAAACCTACAAAATAAAAATAAAATAATAATAATAATTATAATAAAAAAACAAAAACAAAACCAAAAAAAAAAAAAAAAAAACCCAAAAAAAACAAAAAAACAACCCCCCCCCCAAAAAAACAACAACAACAACAAAAAAACAACAACAAAAAACAAGCTATAGCTACTTTGATTGGCAAAATATTATCGATGTAGTTTCTATCTGCAAGCTTTGTTTAAAAGGGATGTTACCTTGTGAAAAGTAAATATGTAACACTTCTTGAATTGTCGCCTAATGGTAACATCCGAGAAATCGAACAAAAGAGCCCTTATTACATAGAAAATGTATTGCCGCTGTTGAGATAAAGTATCCTTCTCCAAACCAAGGAGAGACCTACACTCATTATTTTTATGCTTTTACCAGTCGACTTTGGGATTAAAATGAGGTAGAAAATTCTCTTCGGAGTTGGAAATGGGGATGAAATTATTTTATTCTTGCTGTACTTTTTTTCTTTTAGCAGTTCTATTGTCAATTTTTGCCTTTTTCTTGACTATTTGGTATTCCTTGATAAAAAGTAAGCAACAAATAATTTTATTGCCCACTTTAATTATGTTTTAATTATCCAACAAAGTGGCTAAAGATACGATAGATAAAGATTAGTTGCATTATGTTACTGATAATGGGAGTCGTTGTATCATACGTTACCCCTAAAAACCCTAATTAAAAGCGATAAAATAAATAACTTCATTACAATTCTAGGGTGAAAGGGGAAAATAATGAATTTTCATCACGGTGAACGTGAGTCAAATGCTGACTGACGTTTTTCATACTAATTGTTAGGCCATTATTTACACACTGAATTGTCGACGGATTTTTCCGTTATTTCCCGATCATGACAAGGAGCACACGGCGGGTGTGACCGGTCGGCAGGGGATGCTCACTCCTCCATGGCACCTGATCCCACCTCTGATGTTTGGAGGTCCGTGTTTGCTCTGCTCCTATTTTGTATTGTTTGATGGACTTTTGAGCCTGAATACTGTTCCTTATCTTCATATATTTCTTCTGAACTTGTAACTTGATTGGGAAAAAGCTATATGAATAAACTTCTAAGCCTTTTTATCATGAAAGTGAAAAGAGTTTAAGAAAACACTAGACATTGTATTTTGTATCAACAGATGTCTGTGGCATTCCTATAATGCAACTTCTAACACATTTAGGGCTAATTTGCCTTAAAGAAAAACAAATACAACATTAACTTACCTTGGTCAAATTTTCAAACAAAACCCCCGTAAGGAATCGTTTGATCATACGTTTCGGAATAGGTGCATCACAGTAATGCAATGGCACTGTGATTTTTATCATGAAAAAAAAGGTGGAGAAAACGATAAGTGGTCGAACTCGATAAAAAGTACAAGTAAAAATCTCTGAATAGGGCTTTAAAAAGAACCCCGGGAATTCCAGAGATGGGATCAGGTCCCTAAGAGAAATAAGCATCCCCTGTCGTCCTATGATCAATAGAACCCTATCCTATCTACAGAACCCCTGATCCCGAGGCCAAGAATTTCATAATATTGGTAGAGGACTCAATGATTATAACAATTATCAATAACTGTTTGATGTCCAGGAGTAAAGGAAAAGACTTTTAAAGACTGCATTAATTTTGATGGTTTTAGTTCCACCCCTCCGACCCGGTTCCATGAAATTCATATTTTTAGGTGCTATGTAACAAAATTGGTTAAAACGGGTTCCAGAGAAACTGAAAATATTCAAATGTAAACACGACGCACGACGACGGACAAAAACAGATTGGATAGGTCACCTGAGTCACCCAGGTGACCTAGAAAATGTATTTAATTTGTATACCATAACTCGTCGTGAAGAGAACACAACTGTAATTAATGAAAAGTGTCAGAACATGTCAAATGAGCTTTTGAAACTAAAATGCATTACTTACATTTTCCTTTTTGAGACACATGGCATTGTCAACTTTCATATAAGCTTGAGATGGTGCCTTCTGACTGCAATTATATTACTCCTCGTCGGTTGTAGTTCATAATTACATTTTCAAAGCATTTTGTTGAAAAAAAAATATGCTTGCATTTTACGTAAATATTTTATGATGGAAATTGCCCAAAGTTCAGTTGTCTCATTAGTCATGAAAATGTTAAAGATATTTAAATTTTATAATCAAATATTATGTATTGTATTATCAATGTAGCTTTCTATAGAAGATACTTTTTTCATCGAACTTGATAAAATCAGTACATAATATGGATTTAACGGAAATTACTATTTAATCAATGTAATGAAATTACTTACAGAGTGGCTCAGGGCTCATCGGACAGTCTCTTCATAAACAGTCCAACCCTCAGCAGCTATTCATTGCCGTAAGTAAAAGTAACGTTTTGGCAGAAACTCGGATTTAAACATTTTGTCTTTACTAGATACATACTAGATGTTTTACTCCTCTCTGTAGATCTACCCCTACCACCACTCCTGCTACCCTCTATTGTACATGCTCCTCCTACCAATCTGCCAATCAAAATCCTGGTTACGCCCACTGCCAGCTGGAGTCTCCAACGGAACCATGTTCTGAGTATAAGAGCCAAACTGTTAGTGTGTGCACACAGAGTAGAAGAAAGAGGAGTACTTCCGGGACAGATGACGTCATAGATACACCAAGTTTCTCTTACGATCCCGACTATGATCAGGAACTACAGGTTTGGTTTTCATAAATATTCACAGTCCATTACCACTACTTGTGTAAGAAAGCTCAACATTCCTGTAATATGGAAAAAAGAACTAAAATTCCCACTCTGTTTAAAGTTCACAATGAATCATTATTATGACACAATTCCTCACAGATAATAAATATCTTTACTCATGATTATGAATGATGCTTTTGGATAAGGTGGCTACCTGGCGAAATGGTTGGAATGAGAGTGCTGCCACGGATTATTGCAGCAATGCGTTCACTAAGGACCCTGCTGTCACAGTCTGCATAGAGAAAGTCAATACCAGCGTAGCAGAATACACAAACAGTTGTATTACTGATATCAAGGTAACTCAACCTACAACCAAATTTGTTTTTTTTTTGTTGTTGTTGTTTTTGACAGTTAGACCTGTATAATAGATTCAGAATAAACAGCAGCTTAAATTCTCTCAAAGAAAGAATTTATCATGCTGAAGAGCATACTGTAAACCAACTTTTATGCGAGAAATATTCGCGACTTTCGCGATCTATTTTAACTCGCGAATATCAATCGCCGCGAACTATTTAATCTGCTTTGTATTTGTAGAGAATGTTTCCTTAGTCACGAAAATTAATCGTCGCGGATTGATTTCAAACCGACTTATCGCGAATAAAAGTTGACGCGAATAATAGTTGGTTTACAGTATATTTGAGTACTTTTTGGGATATGTAATTTCGCCGAAGTAAAATTAGCGGTTGAAAATATAGAGCCATTTTATGTTGTGCTACCCTAGCACTGATTTTTTAATGTTAGAGATGACTTCTCAAATGGTCACTGCATTATATTTTTTTATTTATTCTTTTTTTTATTATCTGAACAGCTCCAAGGTGACACTGACTTCTTGAAAGCGACACTCGATACTCTAAAGAAGAAATGCATAACAACAGCATCACGTGACGAAAGTTTCCAGCAGACGAATACAACATCTAATGGCGTCAGCGTTTTAGATACTCTTTCCAGTTTAACTTGTCCAAATAACTGCTCAGGTCACGGGACGTGCGCTAACGGTGAGTACAAGTAACTGCCAACAAAACACCTAAGAGAGTCAAATCTCATTCATAATGAACATACACATCAAGAGATTAATAGCGTACTTCGATCGGACAACCCACGTTAACGCTTGTAGGCCAGATTTCTATTATTTTTTGTCCCTTAATACAGGTAGTTTAATCCAATGACAAAAAAGCACATGCACTAGAATGCAACAAGAGTTACTCTATTCAACCTTGATTCAAGGCAGGCTAAATCAACTAAGGATTAAATGTCAAATTCAACCTTGATTCAAGGCAGACTAAATCAACTAAGGATTAAATGTCAAATTCAAGACTGAGTGTGTTCTATTTTTCTGTAAATTATTTGACTTTGATTGGGAAGTGTAATCCAGGAAAGACTTTGACCGCGATTATTTAAAGAAACTGGTTTCATCTCTGTTTAATGATTAATATGGAATAAATGTTTTTGAAAGTCTCTGTCTAATCATGAATGATGTTGCAACCTCGGATAATTGATAAGATATGTACACCAATGATCCTATTCCTTAGAAAACTGTATAGTTATAGTTCACCACCAAAGTGCAAAAATATGGCTTGTTTGTCTTAAATTACACCTCCTGCTTCTATAAGTATGATGCCTGATGTCCAGTCTAATTATTTAAAGAGCGTTTCACATGATAAAACATTGTTTTAGAGACCTGTAGTTGTGATTCCAGTCACATTGGCGAGGATTGCTCACATGACTTACAGACTCCCCCAGCAGAAATCAGCGTCCCTAGCCACGGGTTATGTGACACGAGAAACCGGCCTTGTCTGACACAAAACATCGTGGGCGTTTTCCATATAGCACCCTATGCCCTGGCTCAACATTTTAAGGTAAGAGGGGTTTTTTTTTATCCCATAGTATCTTATTCTAAACATGACCAAAAACCAAACAGATGAATTTCTTTCCTAAGGATGCTGATTGTACGGGGCAAAAATCATTCATTTTATTGATATTGGTTCTAAATACTATGATTGAAACACATTGCTAAACACTATGTTAAATAACCCAGATATTTTTTTACACAAAAGTTTTATCAATATATAACATGTCAAATAAATGGTAGAGAACCTAGCAGATCAAAATATAGACCAAATAAGATCTTTTTTCATCATTTCAATATATTGTTGCCAAGTGACTCTCATATTTGGTATATAGCCTTATGGAAATGTAGTGAGGCACGGGGGAGTCATCAACAAAAATAAAAATTAATAAATGTCAATGATTCCAGGGTTTTTACCTGAACATCATTTCACTTCTTCATTGTCCCTGACCTTTGCAATCTGACCTTTTGTTAGGGCATTGTTTTCACACTTACTATGACTACGGCTTACTACGTTTACATGATCAATACAGAAATCTTACGGCGGATGTGACTGGTCGACAGGGGATGCTTACTCCTCCCAGGCACCTGATCCCACCTCAGGCATGCTTACGATTCTTACTGTTTACAAGATTTAAGAGATCGATCTCATCTTCACCTTTTTAACCTCAGACATTTACACACGTACAATTAAACCAACTATCATTCACGGTTAACTTTTATATGCAATTTATCAGTTTGAAATCCATCGGCTATTATTTATTTATTTCTACTAAGGAAACATTCTACACAAATCACAATTAGATAGTTTTTTTTTACCAGCGATAATTATTAGCAGTAAAAGAAGGTCATGAATCTCCTGGATGTTTCTCGCAATAAAATGAAAGTCAAACCCCGGTCGATATACAGAGAATTATGACAAAACCAATATATATAACTTAACCGTGTTTGAGAGTTATAATAAATATAAATAAAGTGAAATAAGGGAATTTATACAATAACTCAATCTTCTACAGGCAACAGAAAGTGGTAAAGAGTACAGTAATTACAGCGTAATGGCGAACGTGACGTTACGCCAGCTGAACCTTCTGACTGTTACCATACCAACCTATCCCACGTCGTCAAGGAGACGACGCTCCACAGACGGTTCAATACATGGTTGGGATTTAAGCTTTAGTTACGACAATTCTACCTTCAGCAACTCTACTTCCGTTGTTGTGTACAATGGCGCCTCCGAATCGTGCGACTACACAACCTATACATGTACCAAGGTATAATTACAATCATTTAGTGTGGAGCTACACGTATTCACTTGATGCTATTAATTTTCAAGGTTCTTTTATTTTATCACTTTTGGGACAATTTCTACTTAATTTGTACAGAAGAAAATTGTTCAAAAGAGATTGACATTTATTTGATTTAAGAACCTATAAGATTCTAAAACTTAACGAAGTCTAAACATAGCATTGAACTATAGTTGGTTATTCATATCAAATAATATATGTATGTGTGCATGAATTTGGACTATATGCTTTGAATAAATATGAAAAAGCATGCAGATCTCTACATCATAGTATTTTTTCATTGTATTTTGTTCATATTTCAGTTCACATCCGTTCAGGAGGAGTCAGGTAAATTCCACTAAATTCAATATATAATGTATATAATGGTACTATTAATTATTTTCATTTTCAAAATGTATACCTTTTAAGAACTTTAAGAACACTGAGTGATTGAATTCAGGAAGCTTGAGTTCTCAATATTGAATATATCATTTTTTTTTTACAATTTTAATCCACCTTAATTCAAAAAAGGTTTATCCATTGTGGATTTCGACTCTTCCTATGAAATCAGTACAAGTTCAAGCGTGAGTATATACTAGTATTCATTGTGTTATCAAAAGCAGTCCTTTGAATCGCAAAAAAAAACTTTTTGTATTTCCAGGCGACAATTCAGTTGCGGCGGCAGCAGCAGGTGGCGCTGTAGGTGTTGTGGTTGTCTTGGTGATCGTGGGAGTTATTGTTTATTATTTTAAAGTCATCAAAAAGTAAGACTTGAATATAATATTTATAATTATTATCATTATTGATTATTATTAATATTGGCTCATCGGTTGTTAGTGCCTGTTTCCAGTTAAAATAAGAACTGGACTAGCATTATTCATTAATCAAAAACTCCGCGCCTTTTTGACTGTTGAACTGATATGGCCCAGAATTTTGTAAATACAATGTATTTGAAACTATAGTTGATGTATGTTGTAGTTGAAATTTCGAAAAAACAATAATTTATTTAGAAATCTGCATAAATTTATCACTCACACAAACATATTTTTGTATACAAATATTACATAGATATGTTTTATTGAATTTGAATGTCCACACTTGATAAGGAATAAGTAAAACTTTAGCATGACATCTGTTTTACAGTTTGTTCAAACCTGATCTTTTTCAGTAAAAAGTTATCCCTTTATAACTAGAGTTGTTGACACCGCTCACATTTAAGTAACTTTATTTCATTTTTTCCCTTTGAGGCACGAGTTTCTTTTAAGCTTGTAATTATCAAAATTATGTTTGATAAGTTTGGTGAAGATAATAATATAAATACGTTGTATGCCTAGTAATTTTTTCTGTCAGTGAATGAACCGAGTGTTACAATGAAAAATCAACTGGGATAAATTCTATTAACTATTTCCAGCAAAAGACCATCATCAGCTAAGGTTGGTAGCAGTGACAGGGAACTACTAAACTTAAAACAAGACGAGGAGGAGCCTCCCCGACCACCGACCGTCAACTCGTGGGTTTCAAATATGAAGAAATAGCTTATGATGGATATAAAAGAAATAGCTAGAGATGGATATTTAAGAAATAGCTAGAGATGATTATTAATGAAATACCTAGAGATTTAAGAAATAGAGATGGATATGAAATTACCGTGTGCTCAAACAAGATATTCAAACTAAGCACTTAAATCATATATATGTTATTCTGTCCCTATTATTCGAATTATTTACTTTAAGATGTTTCTTTTTAATGTTCAATGTATTCTAATTATTAAACTCTCCCTCTCTCTCTCTCTCTCTCTCTCTCTCTCTCTCACACACACACACACACACACACACACACACAATTACAAAATGGTATCAATAAAAAAATTATCATTCAATGTAACTGCACCATGAACTGCAAAAACAAGGTTTAAACAATCATAGGAACGTTTAAACAAGAACATGTAAATGTTTCATCTAAGGTCCATGAAAGAAAAAAAGATCTTGAATCTCCCCTCCCGATTTGTTCTTTTCTGAATTGGATGTGGACTGAAATGAGAAACTATATGTAAACTTTCTAATTTTAACAGATTCTTTAAAATTTTGGCCGTGCTGATTTTTTATGAGATGTATTTGAAGGGTGGGGAGTTGATGATTATGTCATACGCTTTATTTTCGAGCACCTGGTTGACTTCAACGAAAAAAAAAAAGCTTGCATGCATTGTTGAATGGCTGTGTGTTTCTTTATCTCTTGTTTCTTCTAAGATTCAAGAACTGTTTTACAAGATCTGAAAAGTCGTAGTAATTAATATCCACTAACTACAGGTGAGCAATTTTAGTGAGAATATAAAGTAAAATTCAATACTGTACTGGCACCCGTGACCTTAGTTACTTTTTCTGTATGCTTCTAGTTAATATTTTTTTCTTCTAAAATTCATCTGGATGCATCATTGTAAAAAGTGTCAATCTCTGATTTTGTGTAGCGACTCGGTAAACACTTACCTCGATAGCCTTAAGATTTTCATTCAGTGGTGTAAAGCGTTAATCATTTTTGTGGTTTTTTTTTTTTTTTTTTTTTTTTTTTTTTTTTTTTTAGAAATGCACGATTGGATGTAATCATCATTTTCATATCTTGGTAAAATATACACATTTGGTAACATGATACTCTTACTTATCTGCATTGTAGGTAGTTTTATGACAATTTGTAAAGGAGGGATTTTTTTTAAATTAAAATGCATTTGTTTTTGTACAACGTTAATTTTTGTTTTTGAACCGTCTTTCTCTTTCCAATGAATGACGGTAATATTTTAACTAAATGACGTCTGAAAAAGACATTTGTTGATAACTAAATTACGTCTGAAAAAGACAGTTGTTGATAGATCTAATATAATTGTATTATATTTCAAATGCAATGTTAATAAAATGATATCAAATTTTACGGTGCTGCTACCGGTGAATTGTCACATCGGGACATCCGTCCTTTGTTGGTTGTTACTCAAATTAAAGGCTGAACATTTCTGTTGTTAATGTAATTTGATGCATCATTATTAGACAAATAATTTCTGATGTTATGTTTGTTTTATTGACATAATTTAAATATATGCATTATATGTGACAAAGCAACTATTTAATACCTTTATCCGTCCTTTTTTTAACTGTATATATGGGAAAAGAGTATTATTTTATATTTGTTACTGTTTCTCTTAAAACGTTTGAAACGTTTATTTTATTTTAGATTTATTTTTATTTGAAACTGTTTATGAATAAACTTCTAATATATATTATAAATACTTCGTACAGCTGGTCTGTAATGATCACATTCCTAGTGTTGTGCTTGATTTTTATCTTATGTAAAATATAAAGGCACCGTGAAGGAGATAGGCAATACTGTTATCTTTTTAAATCTAACTCTCCGTGAAAATGCTAGTATTAGGAAGTATAAAATTGTGTATTTTATAAAATATAAGAAAATTTATTAATTGTCGAGTCTTTTGTATTTATTCATTTTGTCAATTTGTTTTAAGAGTTTTATATATGTTAATACTTCCTTACAAATAAAAATTTTCTATCAAAAAGAAAACTAATAAATGAAACAGCTGGAACTTGTTAAAGCCTTTGCGATTGGTTATCAATAGAGTATCAAACTTATGAGAAAAATAATGGATTAAAGAGAACTACTGCTGAAAGAAAGAGTTAAATTCCATAAAAAGTGGCGTTTCAGTGAAAGTCTTGCAATATCCCGATATTACAGAAAAAAAAAATTAAAGAGAGAGATTTAGCAGAAGACTGAATGACGTGAAGATAAAAAAAATAGTTATGCTCAATTGCTCAACGCCCAGTGAAACAATAAAGTTGTGAGCAGAGCAAAAACAGCACTCTGAAAATTTTCAGATTTGGGATCAGGTGCCATGGAGGAGTAAGCATCCCCTGTCATCCGGTCACTTTGCCGTGTGCTTTTGGAATGATCGAGTACACAGAAAAATCTGAAGACAATTCAGTATGAAAATTAATATGAAAGACATCATTCAACGTTCAGCCTATTGACAGATCCATCCAGTAATTTGTCAATTTCCTGCCTCTTTTTAGAAATTGTTCATAAGAAGAACAATCAACTTGGAGACAAAAACTTCATGTGCAGGTAATAATGATATATTGCTACATGATAAATAAGGGAAGTTGACGAAAGAAGAGTTAAAGTTGGTTTTAGTATGGTTATATATCTGTCCGTCAGTTTGTCGTAAAAAATGCGTATAGTTCACAGCTCAAACTCCCGTAATTAGAACACTTCAAGTATTCTATAAATGGAATATTTATGCATTTTTGATCTTCTACACAACTTTTGCGAGGTTTTCATCAATTAAAAACCCCTTTTTTCGAATTACTTATATTTTTGCCTTGCAAGTGCTTTTTATACAAGATGATATGTAATTAAGCTACCTATGGACATGTATTTGTTCTCCGGCACTCAATGGATGCAATCTACTGTTTGATAACAATAACAGCTGAATAAAATCGCTTACTTTCTAATTAAATAATGTTAGAATATCATGACAAAGTTGGAGATAACGAACAGTGATCGATCTAAAAAAAAAATACAAACAATACAAATCTGTGAACAGGGCATATAAAACACGGAGCTCGGAAAATCTAGAGGTGGGATCAGGTGCCTAGAATGAGTAAGCATCCCCTGTCAACCGGTCACACCTTCCGTGAGCCCATTGCATTGATCAGATAAACGGAATGTCCGTAGTCAAAGGATGATTGCACTTAAGGACATGAAAATGTGTAAAAAAAAAAAAAAAAAAAAAAAAGTAAACTTTCAAAGCAAGCATTTTTCCTTTAATTGCAGGAGTGAACCAATATACAACTTTACGTAACTTCATTAAACAGTAATATATCTGTTTTCGTAAAAGGGGTCACGATTTACGATTTCTTTACTGACATTAAAACACATAGCGCATTTTTGTCTATTGTTCTCTGTATAATTGAAGTTGTATAGTTGCATCAAAAGGAGTTTGATAGACAATCATGAGCTCTTAGTTTACAAGAGAAGAACTGCTTCTTCTTACAATTCCTAGCTCTTTGTTGTAATGAAGGGTTGTGACATGTTGAAAATTATAATTTACCAATTGATCTCGTACTTCAGGAAACTTTGTGAATACTAAATTACGTCACGTGACTTGTGAGGTGGCATGTTTTGGACTAACGATGGCATTGTGTTTGAACAGTCAGTATTGATTTAAAGTAGTCTGTACTTACATGTACGTGGCCATATTGTCATTTTCGTCTAAAAACCTTTGTACAAAAAGAAAGAGTAGAAAGGGATCGAGGAAAGCGTGATCACGTATTTTTATACATTTCATTGTTATTTATGCTATTCTAAATTAGACCCATTCTTATAATGTAAACTCCATCTCTCATGCATACTTTTATCAAGCTGATGTTCAATAAAGGTCAGGTAAATGTCATTTTTCTGTATTTGGAAGCAGTGAGGACAAAAAAAAAAAAAAAACAGAATTTATTTATTGTATCACAGTCTAAAATCATTTTACATTTGAATTTGGTTTCAAATTGAAAAGATTCTTTGATAAATAAACAAAACTGAAATTAGCTTATGATATAAAAGCAAAATAAGCAACACCAAAAAACAACAAAAAAACAACAAAAAAACAAACAAACAAACAAAACAAAACCCGGCGTTAAGAGCAGTCATCCTTTAGTATAAAAACAAAAGTCTTACAATTGGTATAAAATATGTCAGACAAAATATGTCACAATGATAGATTATATTTACTAACAAGGTCATAATCATGACCATAGAATTTACTGACTTTAAACGAGGTTGTTGAAATCCCCTAAATCAACTTATTTGTCAATAGCCTGCCTCTGATTTAAAATTGATCGCACTCAGAACATGCTATTGAGTATCGAATAAGTTGAGAGACATAAACACCATATGCAGGTGATAGCGGAAATTACTTCATAAATAAGTGAAGTTGGCGATAGAAAAGTTAAAATCATCTCGTTTATAGTCAGTAAAACATCCAAATAAGAAACAGATGTGACAGACTATGTGGTGTCTTTTATTTCGAGTTCACTGGGATATATCGAGTCGACATATAAATGGAAGTAACTATTGGTAATTGATAACACGTCGTCGACATATCTGAATGTAAAGTTGAAGACCACAACAAGTTTTTTTTCTTCTCATGTAAAAGTTTCTGAATAAATTTCTGCTTCATAGCAATATAAAACATGTCGGCTAATAAAAGAACACAACTACTGGTCGTCGTTATTCCAACAGTTTTTTGGAAGACCTCTCCAAAGACTAAATAGAACTACAGCATTCTTTTAATATCAACTTCAGAGTACTTGTGTGTAGAATCACTGATTTTTAACCACGTAATTTTGTTGATGATCAATCACAAGATATGAAAATTTCGAGTTCCGTTTTTATTAAAGTCTTTGATATCAAACAGACATTTGGAAAATTTGGTGATTTTAAATTTTCTTAAAATTCTTTGAAGTTTTGAAGAATCCACATCTGATTTATATCACTTCTAGAATACACTGTAGCACAGGACATTAACATATGAAGTTTCTCCAAAACAGCAGTTAATATTTTTGTAAGGAGAAAAAGTAGGGGCTAGGTAGAGCATTTGTTAGATCGACAATGTATCTTTATTTGTTGGAATTTTAATGAAATTAGAAATCCTGTATAGGTAGGATAATTCGAACTCATATTTGTTGTCTGGAATGTTAAAAGTATTAAACACTGTATCGTGATTTTGAAGAATATCATCCTTAGAAAGTAAACTGTGGGTAAAGTTTGATTTCAAAACGTAGAATTAAAAACCAAGTTTGTCTAAAATACAGTTATAATAAAGAAAATATTGTTGCAAGACTTGTTTGCTGGAACCATAACATATTGTTCATATAGTCTTTTTAATTCTTTTATGACCTCCGATTTAATGAAAACGGAAGGATAGGCCTTTTAACTTTTAACACGATTCTTTAACATATTCCTGAACATCTAATCAATTCTGACAAAGTATTCAGGTCTTCTCCTTATTATATTGAGCCCCAACGTCTTGCATAATCTTCGACAGAATTCAAAACAGAAATGAAGTTCTGTCGCCAGTTAAAAGAACGAGGCTCCCTGAATTTAGGACCTTTAAGGTTATTTCTTTTAGGTCTTCATTTTCAAGTGCATGTATATTAAATCCCCGTTAATTATATGTCCAGCGGGACTGTAGTTGAAAGAAGAAGAAGAGCAAGGGCACTTAAGAGGATTTTGTTTTATATGTTCAATATCAAGGAATTGTAATTTTTTTCTTAATAATTGAAAAGTTTGAAAGCAAGAGTTTGGGAATATCTGTAGGAATTGCAGGGTGTAGATTTCGACTTGAAATGTGGTGGAATGCAAGATTGAACTTTTTTTATGATTAAGAATGTTACTAATATTCATAGCATCTATTCCTTAGTTGGCAAATTTAAGTTTAAAGAGCCGATGGGTTGAATCAGAATTCGGCGAAATATATATATATATCTCGTCTTTGTCGACTAACCAAGGAGTGCACCCGTATCTTAAATTCTAGTTGGTCTGCAGTTACGTAGACTTTAAAAAGAATTTCAATAAACTCATCTTGAGTTTCAATATTCAGAAAACACAAATAAATTCTTCATTATTCAATCAGGTAATCGCGATCCAACAGGGAGATTGGATCAACTCCCAGACGTTATGTTGTTCGGAAATTAAATGGTCAAGGTAAACATTTCAAATTACTGAATTTAATTTTGTTTTCCAAAACAGACTTATTTTATTTGATTTCCCACTAATGTACATAAATTTGTCGTGCTTTCCTTACTCCCATTGTAATTTAAGAATTCTCTAATTCACTCTTCTTCAATGAACTTTTGTATCAGAATTTTGGAAACTGATAATTTCTAAAATCCAGATTAACTTAATTTTGAAAATATCTACAAAATATCTACGAGTAAGATGAAGTTGTATGAGCCTTACTAATTGCTTCTCACTATTCGTTGACCATGAATTGACAGTGTGACTGTCTAGTCTGTTAAAAAGCATTAAAGCTCATGTTTCTTATTATTTGAAAATTGTGCGACTATAAATAAAAATTATTTGTAAACTTACTTACTGTGTAGAAGTTTGACGAACAATTATGTCTTTTAAGAAAATAATTGGGAAACCACACATAATTATGGAAATGATACTTATATCAGGGTACAGAGATTTTTACTTTCAGCAAGTTTTCCTATCCATGAAGAGTATAGTAAAACTCCTTCAGTACGAACTTGGATGTAGAGAAGTTTTTTTTTTTGGCATTCCTCGGCAAAATTCTAACAATTTCTTGTAAAATTTTACGGATATAACGTATTCGGATATAGCGAATTTTCGGTTATAACGAGCTGATTTTTTGTCCCCGATAAGATGAAATTAACGAAATTTACATTTCAATGGCGAAATTTCATAGATCTAAATTTTTTTTTAATAAATATTGAACTGACACATTAATTTTGTAAATTTTGATATTTGAAACTCAATTCATCTGAAAACTTTTGAACTCCAAGGCGCATTTTGTATTTTATTTTTCCCTAAATACATTTGGTAGTCATACTTGAATGAAAAATCTATATTGCGAATTCGCTATGTATGCTTTAATAATTCGTTATACGGATATAACGATTTACGGATATACCAAAGTAAATTCGCAGGCCCCCTCTCAATCTACATTCATTAAGTTAAAATTTCTTTAAATTAATTTGTTGTCGTGAGTTCTTTGTTTTGAAACATATTAGATATATATTTGATACATATTTGTCAAATTTCCTATGCCTGTAGATGAGCATAACGTGATTTATAGATATTAAATGTATGCTCCTATGATAAATAGTATTAAACATTATTGCTTATCCTAATTAGAGCTGTAAATTTACAACAAAGTCTTAAACATTTCAACTAAAATATTTTTTATTTTGTGTCTGATTGTGATCTTTTCCTCCGCGTGAAATCATAAGGTCAGTACAGTATATGTATTCATTTTATTTAAAACCTGTTAAATTTAAAGTTACAATAGAGAAGAATAAACACTCAAACAAAATAATCCATCTCCTTTTCCTGTCTTTTTAGTTAATTTGGATTGGGCTTATTTATGTATTTTCCCATTCAATACCAGGTTTTTAATTCCAGATAACATGTTTACCATAAGATGGTTGGTCGTTGTCTGTCTGTGCCTTTTGAGTTGTTGCCAATTCACAGGTAATTAACGCAGAGAATATAAGCAATTGATACCATGTCATTATTATCATTCAAAAAAAGAAATAAGTTCTTAAGAAGAACGACTACATTTTGAATACACATTAATAAAGAAGTCACAATGCACGGCATAAGGCGGGTTCTTAGATAACATTCTTTTATGTATTGTTTATCCTATATCAAGCAGTACAAGGAATTTATTATTATCAATGATATAATTCCAACATCATGGCACCTACATATCACAGAAAAGCTGCAGAGACAATTCAACATAAACAGAATTTTTAAAGAATTTTTGATTTTTAAAAAATATATATAATGACCTTATTAGCAAATATAATCTGTCATTAAGTCGAATGCTGACTGATTTTTTCATACTAATTGTTAGGCCATTTTTTAAACACTGAGTTATATACGGATTTCTCCGTTTGCCCGATCATGATAATGAGCAAATGGTGCGTGTGATCGGTTGACAGGGGATGCTTACTCCCCCATGGCACCTGATCCCACCTCTGATCTTTTTTAGAGGTCCTTGTTTGGCCTGTTCCTGAATTTTTTCTTTCAATGGACTTTGGAGCTTGATAACTGTACTTGATAACTCTCCATATTTCCTATGAGAATATAACAGGAGAACCTAGCGTACAATAACCAAGGAGTAAAACAGTATCTAATGTTAACTCAAAGTGATAGATTCTACATGTTTCTGCATTTTTTCATTGTCTTCTGACCGGTTAATTTTTGGTCATATTTTATTACATTCTTCAAAAACAAAGTATTTTCACCTTAAATAGACGTGGACTACAGTATTTCTAACTGAACCCGTATCTAATTTATTTTTACAGAAACATCATCAACGATAGATTACTTTACAGTTACAAATGCAACAAGTCAAGAAAACACAACAGAGATAATTTTAGATTCTACAAAATCAGATTACGCAACAAAAACGCCTGATATAGAAACAGAACAAACGGCATTTAAAGATGAATTATCTAGTATAGACTCTGTTACCACAGATGGAATGACAAAGATGACTAATCAGTCTGATAGTTCCACAGTGACTGAATATACGTCAACTGAATTTACGCAACGTATAGCTACAAATGCCTTATCATCATCTGTCACAGAGAACTCGAACACAAATATCAGTCCCTCAGCTTATGAATATACAACAGAAACGCCTACTCAAACTGACGATGAGTCAACGAAACATTCTACAGACTATGCAACGATGGAAGAATCAACTACTGTCGACCAAGCAACATCAGAGGTTTCAATCGTTACCAGTGAGGTAACAACGAAAACTTCAACAACTTATGGCCATGCAACAATAGAGGATTCACCAACTACTAATAACCACGCAGCAACAGAATATTTATCATCTAAAGACCACACAACAACAGAATATTTATCAACTACAGATCACGCAACAACAGAATATTTATCATCTACAGACCACGCAACAACAGAAAACTCAGCTACTACTGATCATGTATCAATAAAATACCCCATCAATACTGAACAAGCAACGACAGAATATTCACCCAATATTGATCATGCAACAAGAGAATATTCAACCGCTACTGATCATGCAACGACAGAATATTCAACCAATACTGATCATGCAACAAGTGAATATCCAACCACTACTGATCATGTAACAACAGAATATTCAACCACTACTGATCATGTAACAACAGAATATTCATCCAATACTGATCATGCAACAAGAGAATATTCAACCGATACTGACCACGCAACAACAGAATATTCATCCAATACTAATCATCAGACAACAGAATATCCAACCACTACTGACCATGTAACAACAGAATATTCAACCAATACTGATCATGCAACAAGTGAATATCCAACCACTACTGATCATGTAACAACAGAATATTCATCCAATACTAATCATCAAACAACAGAATATTTAACCAATACTGATTATCCAACAACAGAATATTCATCCAATACTGATCATCCAACAACAGAAAACTACAATCAAACGGACAGCACTAGAGGAGATCATAAAACCACGGACTACACACCGACGGAAAATAACGAAACAACGGAACACAATACAGCTGAAAACACAACCAAGGAAGATAATCCCACTGACTTTACAATGACAGAAGAATATAACTTAACTGACTACACAACAACGGAAAACTATAAAATCACAAACTACAAACTGTCAGAAGATTATAACACCACAGATAACAAAACCACGGAAGAATATAACACATTAGGTTACACAACGAGGGAGGATTTCAACGTTACAGATTACATAACTGCAAAATATAACAAAACAGACTACACAAGCACGGAAGATTATCAAACAATGGACGATACAACGACTGAAGATAATAACATAAATCATCCAACAACGGAAAATTATATCGTAACGGACAATACAACTGACGATTACAACGTCACTGACTACAGAACCACGGTAGAATATACCACAATTGACAACACAACAACAGATTATCACGATACCAACCACACAAAGGAAGGATATAACACAACGCACTTTACAACAACGGAAGATTTCAATACAACGAACCTGACATCGACGGAAGAGTATAACACAACAGATTACACAAAAACGGAAGATTACAATACAACAGATTACATGTTAACGCAAGGAAATAATTCCACTCAATACACATTGGACGAATTATACAACATTACGGACGACACAACCAGGGAAGATTATGGAACAACAGACTATACATCGAAAGAAGTTTACATCTCATCGGACTACACATCGACGGAAGATTATAACACAACAGTCTACACATCCACGGAAGATTTTAACACAACGGACAACACATCAACGCCAAAATATAACAGCACAGACTACACATCAATTGAAAATAGTAACACAAATGACTACACAACGACGGAAGTTTATAATACAACAGACTACACAGCAACGGAAGATTATAACACAACGGACTACACATCGATGAAAGATTATAACACAACTGATCACACAATGACGGAGCATTATAACACATCGGACTATACAGCCACGGAAGATTTTAACACAACTGACTTCATATCGACGGAAGTTTATAATACAACAGACTACACAGCGACGGAAAAATTTTACATAACAGAATACACAACAACAGAAGATTACAACACAAGTGATTTCACATCGACGGAAGTTTATAACACAACGGAATACACAACAACGGATGTGTTAAATGCAACTGAATACACATCGACGGAAGTTTATAACATTACAGAATACACAACGACAGAAGATTACAACACAACTGATTTCACATCGACGGACGTTTATAACACAACGGAATACACAACAACGGATGTGTTTAATGCAACTGACTACACATCGACGGAAGTTTATAACACAACGGACTTCACAACGACGGAAGAATTTAACACAACGCAATACACAATGACAGAAGATTACAACACAACTGACTACACAGCGACGGAAGATTTTAACACAACGGAATACACAACGCCAGAAGATTACAACACAACTGACTACACATCGACGGACGTTTATAACACAACGGAATACACAACAACGAATGTGTTTAATGCAATTGACTACCCATCGACGGAAGTTTATAACACAACGGACTTCACAACGACGGAAGATTTTAACACAACGGAATACACAACGACAGAAGATTACAATATAACTGACTACACATCGACGGAAGTTTATAACACAACGGACAACCCAACGACGGAAGAATTTAACACAACGGAATACACAACGACAGAAGATTACAACACAACTGACTACACAGCGACGGAATTTTATAACACAACGGACTACACAGCGACGGGAATTTATAACACAACGGACTACACAGCGACGGAAGGATTTAACACAACAGAATACACAACGACAGAAGATTACAACACAACCGGCTTCACATCGACGGAAGTTTATAACACAACGGACTACACAGCGACGGAAGAATTTAACACAACGGAATACACAACGACAGAAGATTTCAACACAACTGACTACACATCAACGGATGTTTATAACACAACGGTATACACAACGAGAGAAGATTACAACACAAATGACTACACATCGACGGACGTTTATAACACAACGGACTACACAGCGACGGAAGAATTTAACACAACGGAATACACAGCGACAGAAGATTACAACACAGCTGACTACACATCGACGGACGTTTATAACGCAACGGAATACACAGCCACGGAGGAATATAATGTCACGGACTTTACAACACATGACAACACAACAAACATTCAATATTCAACAACGGAAGACTCTGCCGGAAATTATACTACATCAGGCAAATTGTCTACTACTCTTGATGCACAAGGTATATGTATCTTCGGTATCTTAATTGAGCATCTTACGTTTTGCCAAATAATACAGTTCATAAGATTAACAACCTTTTTACCTTGATAATTAAGCAAACAAACGTTTGCATTTTAAGTGAATATTTTTTTTACATAGAACAAAATGACAACACATGAAAATCCTTATCAATAATTTTTTTATTCGTATCAATCTTTTATGTATCGCATTTATCCATGGATCTTTTACTGAATATTTCCGGTAAAGGATGATCGCAAGTTTTTACTGCCTTCACAAAGATATTTCATTTTATAACCACAGCAATGGTTGGGATACCATCAGTCATTCTATCACCTGAGGTTGTTGCCGAGCGACAGCTATCTGTAGACGGTACGAGATTCGAGCCAGTGATGCTCTGTCTTTTCCCGAAGCCCATGTCCGGCCTTTTTTACAACTTTAAATGGTTTATCAACAATAATCTATTAGAAAAAGCCTTATTTGATGACGTGGCAGAGGCAGACATCAACACCACTGTACTCCGCCCTTGGCACTGGGCATCACGATATAGCATGAACATGAATGTAAGTGATGAGAAAATTAAAACTTAAGATAGCATGGCTTCAATTCCCAGAAATTATTCATTTCTAGTAATCTTTAATTTCACAAATAATTCTTGGATTTATTTTTATTTTTAACGTGTTTCAGTTGTTTCTGATAATTTATTTACCCCTAAGTTAGGATGGATATTTATTTTTAAGGTAAGATGTTCAGTGAGTGCCCAGTACGTGAAATGCAGCACTGCTGGTGAATCATTCAAAAGTCCAGCCTTTTTTGCAGGCATAAAGGTAAGCTACATCATTTAGCAAAAAATACACTAACTCATTTTTTATCGACCTAACTTTCTAAACATTCGATTTTATATGGAAAAGACTGATTTACCTTAAACAAATTAAATGTTTGGCGTGCATTTTATCGATTTTAAGTTTGGAACAACATGGACCTCTGTTGAAGAAGGAGAAACCGTTTCGGTGTCGGTTACCAGTACGCTTCCGGTTGGCTGTTCTGCCTCTTTGACCGATTCTGATAAAGAGGCGAAATGTAAGGGAAATCTACACATCCGCTCCCTGGATTGGCGTTGGTGTTGGAATGGCATCAGCAATTTGAATGTAGCATTTCCTGATAATGGATGCATGTTGTCCTTTCCGTTCAAGTATTGGAGGGAACCAGTACTCCTTAACATCACTGGATACGTAGATGGAAGACGCAACCGGTGGCGGAGATACGGAAGAATAAGGCTCGAATCTTCCACAAACCCGACAGATGCCTCTAACGCTTGGAAGAATATCAATGTTCCGCAGACCTTATGGGTACAACCATGATCTCTGTATAAAGCATTTAGTTTATATTTTGAAATTGCAAGCACTTGTTCAAAGCAGATAACAGTTTCAATTTTTTTTCTTGAATATGAATGAAGAGAAATTGCATTTGGTAAATGTATAAATTCATTCCGCAGGTCTCTGTCTATGATAAATCTGACTGGGGAGGACACTACTGCTACTCCTTCAGTGATCCCTATCTCTACACCTTCGATCGTCGTTTTTATTCCAACCAGAGAATTGGCGAATTCGTCATGTATCAGCATAAAAAGTTGCCTTATTCTGTAAGAGTCAATTTAGAAGTTCCAGATAACTCTCAAAATGGACATTCATTGATTTGATTAGCAATCATGGTTTTTCTCTATTGTATAGGTCCATGTTTTGTACTCTTCATGTTTTCCTTGGAGGAGAGCTTCCTGTGCATGCGGTGTTGCAATTAGAAGCGGAAGTAGCTTGTATGTTGTTCGCACATGCGTAGAAATATCATACCGACGCAAAAAACTCCTGAGTATTCCTTTTGAAATGTACAGCGGCTGCAATGAGGACGAATTGGTTGTCCGGAAGAGATATTCCTGGTACAGGGTAAGTTTACGTTATATTTCATTTTATTCAGATATATAATTTTCTGTTGCAAAACTTTGGCAAAAAAAAAAAAAAAACGCTATAATGAGATGAACCAACCAAGTCCATACTGACAGATATAAAAATGAGTACGTTTCATCTGCGAGCTAGCACGTTTACTAGGGGCATTTACCCGTGACGATACAAATCCCCGTGGCTTGTTCTGATTCTAAACAGGTTACAAAGAGGTTAATCGCATAATAAATGAAGTCAGCGAAAAGATTCAAAGTCACAACAATTCTAATTAGAAAACAAAGAGCATAAAGTGTTCAGCAGAAATATTTTCACTCAACCTTTATACATATGATATACACATTTTATTTCGAACTCGACTCAGAACAAACCTGTGCTCGGTGTTTACGAAAGCTTTGAAGTGTGCACCTGTCACTGATTTCTTTTGTTATTCATGACCAAGGGACCACACCTTCAAAACACAGCTTCGTAAGTTGTCCATTAATTTTGTTTGTTTGTATGTTGTTTAACGTCCCTCTCGAGAAATTTTCACTCATATGGAGACGCCACCACTTGCCGATGGAGAGCTGCAAATTTTGTCCTATACTCGGCACTTACGGCCATTGAGCAGTGAGGGGTCTTTTTCGTGCCAGCACTTACTGCGACACGGGGCCTCGGTTTATACGGTCTCATCCGAAGGACAGGTCTCCACGTCCCACAGTGGGATTCGAACCCGCGACGTAAGGATCAACTCCTTACTTCGCGACTCTAGAGCAGACGCTCTAACCACTGCGCCACGCGGGTGACCGTAAGTTGTCCATATCTATTGTTTGACATTTTCAGATGTTGACTCAAATAATAAAGACATCAGTTAATAATATAATTTAACTCTTAAGGATTTTAATAGAGGTTCAAAGTTTGACGAGTAAGCTTTAGACCACAGATAAAACTTATCGATGCTGCAATGAATTTTTCGCCATATTTTCATTAAATATGTCCTGTTTTTGCTTTGATACGTCCTGTATTTCGGCATCTTCCCAAGTCAAGGGTTTCTGATCCACTCTGCTCCACATAAATATTTGACCGAATAGACTGACTTTGATGGAGTTTACAATCGCGCCATCTAGTGAGATTACACATTTTGAACTCTATTGACCTCTGCTATTGACCAATCAGAGTAAGCGATTTAAATAGAGAATGCGAGGCAATATTGAAAGTCGGTTAAAAAATTCAGCTTAACTTTAAATCCTTGACTTGGGAAGATGGTGTTTCGGGCAATAATATATTTATTGGCTTCAACACGTGAAGTAATTCTTCTTTTTGGGGATCAACAAACTTTCCTTTCCTTGGCGCGATGAAAAGGTACATATTTTTATTACAATGTATTTGATTTTATTTGGGGGCGCTACAGTTTTCTACTTTATTCTAGAATCTTCTCCGTTGATGTTCATTATATGACATGAGTATGATTAACTAAAGGATAATGAAATCATTGATGTGTATTCTTTTAACATATGTCGACATTAAGAACCACTACAGAGAGGCTAGGAAATCAAAGTACCATCGTAATTATACTTCTAGAATTTTTTAAAGATCTAAATGAACTTTTGTTACGAATTCGATGTGTTTGCTCCGGACCATGTATACATGTATTTTAGGATTATCTAGGTAACACTGGGAAGTGGAACTGAAATAGGCTTCTACGTCAGTAGATGGTCCAAATGGATCACGACTATTCAGATTGTGTCCTCCACCCTGGATGCCCAGAATGTAGAGGGGCTGTGTGGGAACTATAACGGCGACTGGTACGACGATTTTATTCCAAGAGGAGAATCCAGCTCAACTTGGAACAAGAATAAATTCACTCTGTCCTGGAGGTACGAGCAAATGTCAGTCTAAATTCGAATCTCCTATGGGTTGTGGTTTGATATGATTTTTTATTACATTTTCAACAGTGAAATATTATAATCTATTATTAAGTAAAACTGATATTCTGTCACAGAGTGAATAAATATCAAAGTGATATACTTTCACGGTGTGACAGAATTTAAGAGGTGCGTCAAAACTCTCTGTTTTCCTTCCCTTCATGAAGAATGTAAAATAAAATACTCCTTGTAATAAGAGTGAATAACCCATGCTGACAGCGATGATATATGGAGATAACAAACAGTAATCAAGCTCAAAAGTCCATTGAAACAATAAAAATAGAGAGCAGAGCAAACACGGACCTCTAAAAAATACCAGAAGTGGGATCAGGTGCCATGGAGGAGTAAGCATCTCCTGTCGACCGGTCAAAACCGCCATGTGTTCCTTCTCATGATGGGGCAAACAGTTCAGTATGTAAATAATGGCCTAAAAATTAGTGTAAAAACGTCAGTTAGGATTCGACTTAATGCTAGATTGTACTTGCTGACAAGGTTATCGTATCCACCATAGAACATACGAAATGTCGACTTTAAACGAGACTGTTGATATCCTTGTTTCATCACCTTGTTTGTCAACAGCTTGCATCGTTTTAGAAATTGTTCGTACCTGGAGCATGATCTTGTGTATCAAATCAACTGGAAGATATAAACCCCATAATTAGGTGAAAAGAGACTAAATCAGCCAAAGTTTTTTTTTATTCCAAATACACGTTGTAGAAATCCATTTTTACAATTCTTTCAATCTCACAATCGTTAAACTATGGCTTCTCAAACCCTCTTCTATGACGTCACACCTATATATGACACTGTGCTACAAAAAGACAGAGGCAAAGGGAAAATCAAAGATATGTAATAAACAGAACATTCAATGTTTTGTACTTGAATATAGAATTTATTGCACTCGTGAGACGAGATTATTTAATATTTTCATTCGTGCTTCGCACTTGTAAAATTATCAAATAACCTTGTTTCTCTTGTGAAATAAATTCCACATCCAGCTTCAAGACATTGAATATCCTCTATTATCCAACGAGTTGTGTTTTTATCCCCAGGCCTTGGCGAGGAATAAAAACACACAGAGAAGCCACATGCTTCACATATAGCTATTTTATGTTTTACACTGTTTTATATATGTTAATCCACAACATTTGACTTTATCAAATTCACATAAAAAACATTGTGACGTCATCACCGTGGATATGAAAACGATACCCTGTGAGGTATATCTACTGTACAAAGAAGTAAACATGTGACAAATAAAGCTTATTTAATGCTTTAAGCCAAAATTATCCGCTTCCGCTAGTATGATGCTACTTCCGGACGCATTGATCTGATTTTGAAACAGCAAAGGTGGAATCACGATAAGGATCCGGATAACTAGCAAACCAGTGTTGGGAATTTGGTATTTCTTAGCTCCTCATGTCTCTTTACGATGAAGCAATAAATGTATAATATGTATATACATTCTAATGCTATTTCAGAGTACCTTGGAGAGACAGTCTTTTTGCAAAGAACCCAAAGGCTCTTTCTGGAGATGGATCGTATGTGTCTTTTTTTTTATTTTAACAAATGAAAATTTTTGCATAAATATTAAACAGAAATACATTATATGTTATTTTACCGCAAACTACTCTTTATTTTAGAGTAATTAAGACTGATCCTGTTTACCATACAAAATTTTGTACATGTGCATCGTACTGGAGCGTTCGAAGTTCTTATTACCGAAACTATGCCAAATGTAACCTGGAGGCTCCTACAGAACCCTGCTCCAGTCGCGTCAGTCAAACTGTTAACGTCTGCTCACAAAACAGGCGAAAGCGAGACACGGTAGACTCTGATGACGTCATGGATGACGAGGAATTTGGCTACGACCCAGAATATAACGACACAATAGAACTACCTGTGTGTCATTTTGTTTTTTATGTTTAGACATAGCAAGTTGGCCATAACCTTAAATGTTAATCACATCAATTCTATAAGTAAAATTTTTTATAGAAGTTTCCAAAATATCATCAATAAAACCACTTTCAGAATACATGTAATTTAGTAAAATTCTGTAAGAATCACCTTTTTTTATCTGTGCACTGCGTGAAACCGACTTTGTATAACAGGAGGCCACGTGGACAAACGGTTGGAACGAGACAGCAGCCACGGACTACTGTAACAAGACTTTTGCCCTGGACCCAGTGGTATCCTTCTGTATAGAACAAGTAAACACCAGCATCACCAAGTATGTCAATGGCTGTATAAGTGATATTGAGGTAAGCAATTAAAGAAAAGGAAAGTATATCAATGGCTGTATAAGTGATATTGAGGTAAGCAATTAAAGAAAAGGAAAGTATATTAATGACTGTATAAGTGATATTAAGGTAAGTAATTAAAGAAAAGGAAAGTATATCAATGGCTGTATAAGTGATTTTAAGGTAAGTAATTAAAGAAAAGGAAAGTATATCAATGGCTGTATAAGTGATATTAAGGTAAGCAATTAAAAAAAAGGAATTTGTATATTGGAGGGTGGTATTTTAAGTTTCATTTGTAGACATATGTATATTATTACAAAGTTTAAGCAGGTGTGTTAAAAGATGTGTATCCTAAAGTTTATCAGATAAATAAAAGGTCTGAGACCTTTTGTGTCTGTATCTGTGATATGTAATAAATTATTTTTATCACTAATTGAATTATCTTGTGTATTGTACAATACAGTGTAGGAACTTATTAAACATAATATAACATATTGATTATCATTATTAAACATGTCCAGAAAATAGGAAACACAGACTTTGTGGAGGCAACACTGGATACTCTGAAAAAGGAATGTGTAACGACTGCGTCACGTGACGAGAGTTTCCAAAAGTCTGATAACTCTAGCTCTAACAGTACAGATGGCGAGAGTGTTAGTATCCTGGATGTGTTATCAACCATGGTTTGCCCAAAGAACTGTTCACAGAAAGGGGCCTGTGTCAATGGTAGGACTGCAAATGTCTGATGATTTACTTGCATTATGTATCAAAAAATGACCAACCTTTTATGGCAGGTGGTCATAAAATAAAACGATGATTCTTGTTAATTGCACACTGAAATAATATTTCTCCTAGAACGTTTGAGAATGTATTACTGCTATATGACTGATAATAAAAGAAAGGTACGAAGGATAAACAATGTAACCATAAAAGACAAGTTATAATTCACATTACGTATTTGATTTTTCCTGACAGAGACGTGTCTGTGTAATGAGGGGTACATAGGGGATGACTGTTCCTCCCAGCTGTCGGTCCCTCCCTCAGACCTCTCCGTCCCCGAGCACGGGCTCTGTGACACCAGTAAACGGGCATGTAAGAAAACAAACGTGGTGGGAACCTTTAATTCCGAACAAATTATTGCCAATTTGATATACTTTCAGGTAAAAAAAATATGAATAATATTTATATGCAGGAAGCACGTGGAATAAGTTGACATAAATAATTCAATTGTTTTATGAGTTAAAGACACATATTTCTTTAATTTCAATATGAAAACCATGTAGTTAAGGTATTGTGTATTTTTTGAAACTAAATTTTTTTCGTTTTTGTTTCATTCATTGAATAAAGTTTAGAATTATGCTTTTTAATTGAACAATCAGTTTTTATTTGCATCATTTTACATTCGTATGCTTTGGTAATGAATTCGAAAGTAGTGTTAAAACATATTTATTCGCTCTCTAAATTTCATTGTTGTTTACTATAATTTTAAACACAGTTATACAAAATTGTAAAAAAAAAAAAAAAAAAAAAAAAAAAAAAAAAAAAAAAAAAAAAAAAATTAATGAGATGTGTTAATAATAGTTTTGAAAAAATACATAATAAAGGAATTCAATTTTCTACAAAGTCAACTAGAAATGGTATGGAAAGACAGGACTACTCCGTGTCTACAAATGTCACATATCGACATATGAACCTTGTTACTGTTTCACTTCCGGATTCCCCATCTTCACGCAGGCGCAAACGATCTGCTGGAAGTAACATATATGGTTGGATAATCCAGCTAAGTTATGACGGAACTTCGTTTGGAAACTCGACCACAATTCTTCTATTTAACAGTTTGACCGAAAGTTGTGAAGCGACTACTCTGATATGTACAGTAAAGGTTAGAAAAACAAAACGTGTGTATCCCAACATGTATGGCAAAAGAAAGAAAATTATTATAAGGCATCTATTCTGATATGTATACGATAAAGGTAAGAAGGTCCTAAACCGTCCAGTATAAGTAAAAAAAGATAAGGCGTCTACACTCTACGTACGGTAAAAGAATGCTCGTATAAGAGTCTCTTCTTAAATGCTTGGTTAACATAAGAACGCTATTATAAGGCATGCATCTACTCTGATACGTGCGGAAAAGGTATAAAGATATAATAGAGAGAATATTCTTACATGACAAGGAGCACACGGCGGGTGTGACAGGTCGGCAGGGGATGCTCACTCCTCCATGTCACCTGATCCCACTTCTAACTTTTGAGGTCCGTGTTTGCTCTGCTCCAAATTTGTATCGTTTCATTGGGCTTCCGAGATTGAATACTGTTCGTTATCTTCATATTTCATGTAAGGTAAACGTAAAAAAGTTGTGAGGCGACTCAGTTTGTAACGTAATCGTTAGAAAGCTGTGGGGTTCTATATTTATTTATTTCAGATGTTGGTCACTTGTTATCGCTAAATCTGATTTTGTTGGAGAAGAAAGTTTCGTTTATATTTGATTTTGGATTAAATATGTGTATTTTTTTCTTCATTTTTTAGCCTGCTTCAGCAAATGATACAAGTTTGCCACAGACAGGTAATTATCTTATCAAGCTTGTTTTTAATACTACAACCATAGAGGAAATCGATTGGACTGTATGTTGTCAATGTTAGAATCGAAATTTTGAATTATATTCATCTCTCTTTTTTGTCCTTTGTAAACTTTTCTTTGAGGATGATGTTGATCTTTTTTTCAAAAGATTAATTTTCAAAAGATAGTGTAGTAATATAAATCATTTTTTTTAGTATTTAAAATATTTTTTTATCTTATAACACTTCTCACTCTTGGTTACAGAGGCAGACAATCTGTTGCTATACACCGGTATATCTGTAGGAGGCGTGGTTTTCCTGATCATTATAGCCTTCATATTGTATATTAAAACACGGAAAAAGTAAGTTTTTATCTCAAAGCGCAAAAATGTCTAACAGTTCTTATAACTAACAAATTTGAAAAATTAATGTATCTCACATGTGATATTTCTATTCCTGTATACTAGGTCGTAGGAACCGGGAAGACGTTGGGCCATATCTCCCAATAATTTTGCCAGAGTATAAGGGTCCATATAGTAAACTAAATAGTAAACTAAATCTAATTTACGAATGCGCTCCTCACTAAAAGCTTGATGACATTTTTTTTCTGTCAGAGAATTTCAATCCCCCGCCACCCCCTTAGAGTTCATATTCACCTGTGATTAGAAATTATTGTGTTCATATTGTATTTAGACTGATAATGTTCGTATTTTGTCATATATAAAATTAAAAAAATCATTACAATGAAAAAAATTAAAATGAATTGTTTTCAGAGAGCTGCATCATAAGAGAATTAGTAGAGTTTATCCGGAGGAAGGTTCCGGTCTTGTGTTTGAAAGAAGAAAGCCTCCTGAAACAGACCCAAGACCATTCGACTTCTCTTGAAACAGAAAACATCAGGAAAGAGACAATTGGTTTCAAAATAAATGTTTGACAGCAAAAGCGTGATTTTATAAACCAACGCAGCCTATTTTTGGCTAAGAATTGAGTTTTAATGTCAAAATGCTCTGACGTTAAGAAAGTTAATTGCTTTTTACTTTTTTAAATATTTTTTACCAATCAGATTTGTTAGATTTTGAAACTGTTTTTATGTTATCAAGGTAAAAATATGAGTGATTAAAGATTTGTTGAAGTTGGAAATGTGAATTCTTGCTCGTCTGAATATCAGACTTTCAACAGCAAAACATGTCAATTTAACAACACAAAATAATACCGTAAAATATCTTCTTTTTTCCTTCTAAAAGTTTCAGCTACATTAGATATGTAAAAATAAGCACGAAAAACAGCTATATAAGCAAGCATTTTAAGCAATGTCATCAAATAGATATTTGTATACAATTAATGTGATTTTCGATCGAAGCCTCCGGTGTTAGCCCTATAATGTATGAAGTTCAAGTCAATCACGGAATAAGTATAAAATAAAACAATGGTATAAGAATTAGTATGAGACATGTCAGTCAAAACAGGTTTTAGTTTTAAACAGTCATGTTGATAAACAGAGAATTTGAAAAATGCTGACTTTAGAAAAGACTGATGAAGATCATAAGACAGCTACTCAGAAGCCTGCCTCTGTTAAGGTATGTCACTCGTGAAATTTGTTATATCAAGGATTTTTTGAGAAGTATATTTTGGATAAGTACTCATATAGTATGACTCAAAATCGCAGAGAAAATGGGGGGTCAGTGTGCATCTAACTGAGCTACGGTACAATTAAGTTGACCTTTTTGCACTTAAATTGTAACTCTTTGGTTAATCACTTTAACCGTTATCATATTTTATAAGATGTAACCATGGCAATAAACATAATCTCATTTTACGTAAAATAGATTGAATAATATTTATCATTGAACAAATCATGCAAATTAATGCGCGTAAATTATTGTGTGACCTTTTTGCACTAAAAAAGTCTCATATTTGGGGTATTAAAAATCTAAATAGGCAATAGAATATTTTTATGTATCAAACTTTTTACGACTTAAGTGCTGATCGGTCAAAAGTATCAAGTAGTTTAAAATAATGAAAGAAAAAGTTGGGGTCAGTGATGTAAATTTTGAAATATTGGTCAAAATATGAGATTTTCAGGCAAAAAACTGCGTAAATTTTATCTTGACTTCCCTGATATATCTTCATTTCTTGGCAATGTTTGTTGAGCCAAGGTGTAAATTTTGTTATAAAAATATAAATTGAGACCTATATTTAATATTCCAGGCATATCATAATGGAAAATATTCTCTGAGTAAAAGTTTGTGAGGCTAAAGTGCCAAGACATTAAATTTAATAAATGTGTAGATTTGCAGAATTTTCTGCTAAATATCTTTCCGCCACAAGAAATAGTCCCTTATAAATCTTGCTTCCTTGTGAATTTTTGAGCAGTTTTTTAATTGAATGTTGAACATTTTACATTGTTTAATTTAAATATGTTATAAAGATTGAATTGTAATAAATAGTTTTTAAGTAAGAGGTTCTGACTGAAATTTTCTAAAAGGCTGACGAGTGACATACCTTAAGGTATAAATTATACTCATTACCTCGCTATTGCCGAAACGATTGAGAGACAACTTTATGCAGGTGATAGTAAAAATTACAACATAAATAGGGAATAGAAAAGCCTATGTCATTCCGTTTCTCATATAGTTTAGTCGTTGGTTGGCCATTTACATCTATCATCAGTAATTCATCCAAATATGAATCAAAAGTGACTCAATGGTATTTTTAGTTGACCTGCCCTTCCATTCAACATTTAGATATATATCGACGACGTTTTATAAATTAGCAATATTCATTTTTATTCTTACGTTGATTCGATAAATCCCTTTGAACTCGAAATAAGAAGTTATCACAGACTATTGACACACTTGGATATTTTACTAGAAAAAGACGTTAATGGTAACCTAACAACAAAACTTTATGATAAAGGTGATGACTTCAAACATTTCTATCGTCAACTTCCTTCATTTGTTTAGCAACTAACCCTTTTCACCTGTATATGGGGTTTATGTCTCCTGCTCTACGTATGAAGAATTTCTAAAACGAGGCAAGCTATTGACAAACAAGTTGATGAAAAAAAGATACCAACAGTCTCGTTTATCCCAAGTTCTATGGTCGATATCATATCCCAAGTTCTATGGTCGATACAATTACCTTTTCAGCAAATACAATCTATCATTAAGTCAAATACTGACTAACGTTTTTCATACTAATTGTTAGGCCATTATTTACCCATGAATTGTCTACGGATTTTTCCTTTTGCCCGGTCGTGACAAGGATCACATCCCGGATGTGACTGATCGACATGGGATGCTTACTCTTTCACCTGATCCCACCTCTGCTGTTTGATCTGCTCCTCATTTGTATTGTTTCATTGGACTTGTGAGCTTAATTTTTGTTCGTTATCTTCATATTTCATATACCGAGTGGACATAAGAATGTAAAAAAATTGCTAATTTATAAAACGTCGTAGATATATCCAATTGTCGAATTGAAGGCTACAGCAAGATTTTTTCTCCTTCAAATTTAGAAGTTTTTAAATAAATTCTGATTCAACAAAATAAAAAAAAAAAAGATAGGCCTGCCGGCAAAGGAGCACAAAAGTTGCCCATCAGAATTGTTTGAAGACATGATTTTCTAAAGACTTCATATATATTGTCAGTGAAGAACTCCAGCATCTTTAAAATGTCAATTTCATTGTACTTGTGGGTAGAATTGGAATGATTTTAACAAAATAACTTTGTAGATGACCAATTACAAGATCTGAAAATGTCCGAGTTCCATTTATATTGAAAAAAAGCAGTTTTTCATGATGTTCAAAATCTTAAGCTTAGTCTTTAACTGATCGCCAAGAGTGGTTGTAAATAGCATTGAAAAGTCATAACTTTATAGATCATTAATTCGGGGGGGGGGGGGATTTTGAATTTAAATTTTCTAAAACGAGCTTTGGATTTTTTGAGAATCCACATTTGATCTTTCCCGAACAAAAATACTACAGCTAAAGATAGTTTACTAAACTACAGTAAAACCCGGATATAGCTAAGTTCTGGGGACCTACGAATTTACTTTGCTCTATCAGTAACTCGTTAAATTCCGTAAAACGTATTCTTTAAAGTACATGTATGTATCGCGAATTGTAATATAGTTTTTTTTTTCTTCAAGTGTGTCTATCAAATGCATTAAGGAAAGTATTAAATACAAAATCTACTTTGGAGTTCAAAATGTTTTGGAAGAATTGAGTTTCAAATAAAATTCTTTAAAAAATTATGTCAGTTCAATATTTTAAAAAATTTAGATCATTGAAAATTCGCTATAAAATATGTATCTTTCGTTATTTTTAACTTCTAGGGTACACAAATTCAGTTTGCTATAACCATAAATTCGCTATATCCGAGTCCGTTATATCCGTAAATTTGCTATATCCGTGTTTGTACTAAACGAGTGTTATTGTATAGTCTAAAGTTAACTTTAGTTCACTATAGCATTCACGTTTTTACTGAAGTAAATCAAAGTTTTTACCATAGTAAATCAAAGTTATTTTTCTAACGAACAGTATCCAAGCTCAAAAGTCCATTTAAACAGTACAAATCAGGAGCAGAGCAAACACGAATCTCTAAAACATCAGAGGTGGAATCGAGTGCCATGGAGCGTCCCCTGCCGACAGGTCACCCCCACCCCGTGCTCCTTTTCATGGTCGGAAAATAACGGAAAAATCTTTAGACAATTCAGTGTGTAAATAATGATCTAACAATTAGTATTAAAAAGGTTAGTCAGCATTTGACTTAATAATAGATTGTATTTGCTTATAAGGTCATTTTATCGACCATAGAACTTACGAAATGATGACTTTGAACGAGACTGTTGATATCTTTGTTTCATCAACTTGTTTGTCAAAAACTTACCTCGTTTTAGAAATTGTTCATACCTATATAATGCTCTTATTTATCGAATTAACTGAAAACCCCGAATGCAGTTGATAATGGTTTATTGCTACATAAGTAAGGGAAGTTGACAATTAAAAAGTTAAAATCACCACGTTTATCATTAATCTTAGGTCTTAGGTTACCATTAACTTCTTTTTCTAGTAAAATATCCAAATATGAAACAAATGCATCTGACTCTGTGGTATCTTTTATTTCAAGCTCATTGGGATATATCTTGTCGACAAATGAATGGAAATGACTATTGTTAATTGATAATACGTCGTCGATATATCTAAATGTCGAGTTGAGGGCCATCGCAGGTATTTTCTTCTTCTCATGTATAAGATTTTGAATAAATTCTGCTTCATATGAATAGAAAAGTAGGTCTGCTAATAGCAGGGTACCAATGGTACCCATGGGAATTCCAACAGATTGTTGGAAGACCAGATCTCCAAAACCACATAAATATTGTCAATTTCAGTTTGTTATATTTTATATTTTAAAGTTCATTCATGCACATTTTTATATCAAATGGAACTATTACTAGTATATTTAAATATTATTTCCAAATTGTCCGTTACAATGATTAAATTAATCAGATTTTAAACTTTGAAATCTCTAAAAGAGTTTTATAGTAAAGTTTTATGGTGAATCAGAGTATTTTCTTTAGTTAATATAACTATAGTAAACTTAAGTTTACTTTCGCAAATTATTGTTAAAGATATACCCATTCTTGTATATGTTGTAGCACAATGCGCCTGTGTTTTGGATGTTTTGATAAATGCGCAATATACAGGATAGAAGGGTATGAGTATTAGGAGTAGATGGTAGTAGGCATATTTCCACTGCCTTTTGAATACCACAGCTAGAGTTATCTTTCTCTGTCCGCCTCTGCAAAATTAGCTGCGTCGGGCAATATTTCATACATTATGAGCAGAGCAAACATGGATCAGGAGTCATGATACTACGCATAGTATGGGACATAGCATGAAAATTTAATTGCGTGCACGTTAAATTGATTTGCTAAGTTGGATATGTTCAGAAGGTCCAGGACATATATCAATATCATATATACATTTGTTTTTATTTTAATGCTAATATCACCGTGTGAAATTGACTGTTTTATTCATAATTCATTTTGGACTCTAAATGTTATATTTAATTTTTGTTTTAATGTGATATTTATGTCCTGAAATTATTTGGTTTTAAAATTTGCATTTTAGAAATCTTTCTCATGTTAAGTTATTATGATTCATATGATTGCTGAGTGACACTTGTCGGCTGACAAAGGGGCAGAGTGTTAATGCCCAAGGACCTTTTAATCCCTTATACAAACATTATGTAATTATTTAATTATCGGTGTTCTTTATGTCCATGCTATCAAAGCATTTCATTTATTGTTACCTGTATCACTTTTACTCATTGTCAACACCTGTCATTTTTAACTCCCATTGTCAAATTTTACTTAACAGTTCGGAGGCCGGGTGTACTACCGGCCACGTCCGAATCGTTCCCCATCATGTTCTAACTATTTCTACTTTTAACAGTTTGGAGGCTACCATGGCCATATCCAACTAGTTACTGTTTATTGTTGTTCCATGTTAATCATTTCCATCGTTGGGACTTGTTAATAAATTCGGAAACCAATTCCTCGTTACTTTGGACTTTTATATGTGTTTTCGGGAAGAGCCCTAGGAATACGGCTTTACTACTTCCGGCCCATAGCGCCACTCATTTCCCTGCCAACATTCCCTCTTGCCCGATCAGCAACACATCTTTTTATACCCAAACTACGCGGTAAGCAAACGGCGCAGGGATTCAAGAAGAATAAAGGAATATTATGACAGACTGCAGCTAGTGAAATTGTTACCATTTCAAGACCTTGATTCTGAGGACGTCCGCAATTTATTTAAATCAACGGGCCTCAGCAACCAACTAGCTGCAATGCAGACTCAGAATAAAGCCCTTAAGACAAAAGTCAGTGGACTAATACGGAAATGTGATAATCTTCAGACCGTGGTATCCACTCTTGATCACAAACAAATCTTAAAGTTACAGAACAGACCAAACGAACTAAGACCATACGACTCAATTAGACGTGTCGACAAACAACACCTTTTCCTCCCGCTACCAACCCCAACCAAGTGTTACTGGTACCAACTACTCATTGTTCCACAAACCAATCCACGGTGATTCCTGAGACGAGGACGTCTCATTTTTCAAAGCGAGAGGGAATTATCACGGTGTAAATTTTGATAAAAACAATTTTAGTGGCATGTTTTAACTGTCTTTGAAATATACTTTTAATCTATCATAATTACTTAAAACAACATGAAAGACTTTAATTATGCTAATTACCATGTAACTCAAAATGTGCCAATTTAATCAATTTACTCAACATGTCATGAGTTATTCTATCTAAGCCATCTGTCACTCATGCTCAGAATTGTGCTAATTATCATTGTTATATTTTATTATTTATATGTTACATGCATCATTGTTAATCAGTTAAGTCCTAGGCTTCCGATTATTCGGGTGCAATTTTTGGATTTTCAGAATTCGCCCTACCGACCTAAGTTATAATAAAGTGCTATTCCATCGTTAGCATTTTTATGTTTCATTGTTGCCGGAAAGTTTTTACACTTATTTTCCCCGGTGATACTAACTTGAATAAAAATTGAACGATGGATACAACAATTAGTTAGATGTATCAGTATTATACACAACTTCAAAAATACTCTTAGAAAACGCAGAGCGTCAAATAAATTTCAAAGCTTTTGCAAAATAAATGAAAAACATGTTTCATACTGAAAATGTGTTAGATAACAAATATTACTTAGAAGATTGATAAATAGTTACATGGCAATTAGTGCGTATGGGGATTCATATAGGATACTGAAAACTTTTTGTGCTTTCTCTGTTTATGGGCTAGATTAGGACACTTTGAGTTATGTTTAAGAGGCGCAGTAACGAACTTAATATGCACATGCTTCAAATATCTGATATTTCTTCTATTTATTTTTGTTTAAAAAATATATTAAGCAGAATACAAAAATATCTCGTATTTAGAATCTTATACAACTTTTATGTTTTGGCAAATAACTCTAAGGACCTTTCAATCTGAGAAATCACCTCAACATGAACGTGTTCTGGGAGATGAGGCATGACATTGTTTTAAAGATTATATCAGATGTGTTTATTCATGCATTAAGTATATTTTCACTATTCGATAATTTTGATATGCAATTGATGTGTTAGAACAGGTCATGCTTCTAAATATTCATTTATCGAGCTTGTTAAATTTCCATTTTAACACTAGTAAAGCTCTATCTATTCTTAAATCTTTATGCTTATTTGACAATCAGTTTTAATTATAACCCACAATCTATCCTGTATTAATAAGTTACATATTTTTAATGCTGGTATGCATATTTTTACTCTTTGGAGATGCCATAAAGGTTGAAACTTATTGTTGCGTAATGGTATCGATATTCCAGCACTTGACTGACAATAAGACAAAAAGGGAAATCATCTGTTAAAATGTTTCCGAATGCAGAATTCTATGAAAATAGTCACCCTCATTTTCTCGGGTTTAGTCAAAATAAACATCGATAACGGTTCTTTAAAAAAAAAAACGATTCTTTTGTTACACAAATGAAAACCAAAATTAAAATCAATCTATTTTATCTTTCAAATTCATTATATTTTAATTATGTTCAATGAAACCCATTATCATATTTTGAAGGATATGCTATTTTGTGTTTTTGGCTAAATCCTTGTAGTGCCGCTCCTCCTAGAAACTAATGAATAATTAAATTCAAATATTCCAACTGTTTGAAGAAGCCATCTAAAGTTGAAACAGTAAATGATGTTGCGTAAAATTATTGGTATTACAACACTTGATTGATAATAACACGGAAAGGGAAATGTCCTTTTATGAGCGCAGTGTGATTAGAAATTGATACCATTTATATTCATTGGCTTAATTTAAATTGTCAAATCAATTGTAAAAGGATCCGTTAAATACATCATGCTTTCAGTTTCTTTTCAATCCATGTTTTTATCTAGCGTTGATGTGTTGTTACAGGAAATAAATAAATGATATTTTATTTGATACAGCAGCAGGGAAAAGTAATTTAGTCATACATTATGATCTGTTTATCAACACAATATCTGTCTGAACTGTGCAATATGCTATCCCTCACACTGGAATTAATTAGTAGGTATAAATGTTGTCAATGCAGGTTTCAAGGGGTATATTGATACATTTTTTTCTCATAGTTTTAATATTTTATTTTGTTGACAATGAATGACATTGTCAAAGCAAATCATAAATTTGCATAAAGATAGAAACATGATCCTCCATTTCTTATTTCATCTATTTTTTTCAGACTATCTTCCCTTAAATCTTTAAAGTTTCTAATAACTAATGTCAATTAATACCTGCAGATATTCACAAAATTAGCATCAAAGGCAATTTATTTGATAAGGTTTTTGAAAAATTACCAAAGACATAAATGTTATTTATACCTCTGATTTTATTTAACCTAAAAGAAGTTTGATTACATCATTTGTATGCACCCCCCGTTACAAATTTTACATATATATTTAAATCTTCTAGAAAAATATACACAAATTTCAGATTGCTTCAAAAAAAGGAATCGAAAGACATGGGGATTTAATAAGATGGAAAATATTTAAGCAGTCTTTGAAAAATATTTTCATTTTTTTCTAAAATCATATCGGGCCAAAACCATATTTTATTTAAAATTTAAAAAAAAAAAACTAATTTAAAAGCCATGGTCCCATGGTCAGAATTGATCCGAGGAAAAAGGCCCTTGCTTCTTTACGTAAATTTCTCAGGCTATGACCAATCTCAGACTAGAATTGTGGACGAAAGTGACATAAATTTTCATTTATCACATTGCATGAAGTTTGTTTTGTTGTTTAACGTCCCTCTCGAGAATTTTTCACTCACGCGCCACCACTTGCCGGTGGAGAGCTGCAAATTTTGACCTATACTCGGCACTCAGAGCCATTGAGCAATGAGGGATCTTTTTCGTGCCAACACCTACTGCGACACGGGATGTCGGTTTATACGGTTTCATCCGAAGGACCGGTCTCCATGTCCCACATTGGGGATTCGAACCCACGACGTAAGGATCAACTCCTTACTCCGCGACTCTAGAGCAGACGCTTTAACCACTGCGCCACGCGGGCGACCATTGCATGAAGTAAGTTTGATTGTTAAATGTTCAGGCTAAGAAGATGTATAAAACATATGATGCAATTCTATGTATGTACAAGGTAGTTCCACCTTTTGATCCTTGTTGTTAAAAATAATTTATGAAAGGTTCTCACCATCAGGTAGCTTTTAATTTCAAGGAAAAGAGAAAGGCAACATGAATTTTATTAATCATACATACTAAGATGTCATTGATGGAAGACTCTTAAACTTTACTGGGTTTTCAAATTGTTTTAAATCTTCTGTAAGAATAACCTTGCCACAAAATTTTTGACTTAAGTCTAAGATTGTTTCACGATCCTAGGAACTGTAGGTCAAAGGTTATGAATTTCACATTTTAAATAGACTGATCAATATCCCAGTAGAAAACATTTTGCCTGCTTAATTTTCAAGCGTAATAAAAATTTTCAAAGGTTTTACTTTCAGCATATTACTAACCTATGAAAGCACAGCATATCACCAACTTATAAAAGCAAAGCATATCACCAACTTATAAAAGCACAGCATATCACTAATTTATAAAATCACAAGGACCTACAGCAAAGAAAATGTCTAATACATTAAAAACATTATATCCTTAAGAACGATAGCAGTCTCTCCCTTGGTTTTTCTTGTCACAATATGTTTTGTTACGTTTTAATTAAGGTTTTAAATTCAATTCCTTATATTGATTTTATCATACATTGTGTGGATCTCTCCTTCAGGGTGACGTGTCCTGTTTCCCTACTTACTTTTCCGGTTCACCAAGCGTCTAAACACATTTATCGTAATAGACTGTTTAAAATCAAGGCAAATCATTTCTTCAAATTAATCACATCAGTAAGGCTTTATATTATATCAATTCTTCATTAAGATGTCAAGCATGCAGAAAAAAATATTTGTCTTTAGACTAAATGTTGACGAAGAATTGGTCTTAAAGGTGAATTGAAACCAGGTTCAAATAATAGATATGTATGTATATCTTAAGTATGAAATCATGATCTACCGATAATGTCGGAATTTGAAATATTCATCGTCACCCAGTGTTGCAGTGGTTAGACCTGTTGCTCTAGACTATCGGTGTAAGGAGATTTTCCTTACGTCACGGGTTCGAATCCATTGTGAGACGTGGAGACGGTGCTTCGGATGAGACCGTATTAGCCAAATTCCCGTGTCGCAGAAAGTGCTGCCACGAAAAAGATCCCTCACTGTGCAATGGCCCTGAGTGCCGAGTAAAGGTCTAAAATTTGCAGTGAAATTATAAAAGTGGTGGCGCCTCAATATGACGTTCTACAGTTTGATAAACTGAATATTGAAGCAGTAAACTGTATTGGTTTATCAAGGTAATGCTTTCGAATTTTGAGGAATTGTATAATAATATATTACCAACAATTTCAAAATTTTATTGAATGTATTTTAATAAATAATAAGAACAAAAAAACACGACCAATCTTAAAGAAATACAATCACATGTTATAGAAATATATGGAGATAACGAACAGTATTCAAGCTCAAAAGTTCATGAAACATTACAAAATTGGAGCAGAGCAAACACGGACCTCCAAACATCAGAGGTGGGATCAGGTGCCATGGAGGAGTGAGCATCCTCTGCCGACCTGTTACACCCGCCGAGTCCTCCTTGTCATGATCGGGAAATAACGGGAAAATCCGTCGACAATTCAGTTTGTAAATAATGACCTAACAATTAGTATGGACAACGTCAGTCAGCATTTGACTCAATGATAAATTGTATTTGCTGACAAGGTCATTGTATCGACCATAGAACGTATGAAATGATGACTTTAAACGAGACTGCTGATATTCTTGTTTCATCAACTTGTTTGTCAATAATTTACCTCGTTTTAGAAATTGTACATACACGTACGTAGAGCATGCTCTTGCGTATCGAATCAACTGAGAGATATAAACCCCGTATGCAGGTGACGAAGGTATATTGCTGCATAAGTAAGGGAAGCTGAGGATTGAAAAATTAAAGTCATCACGTTTATCATAAAGCTTGGTTGTTAGATTACCATTAACGTCTTTTTCAAGTAAAATATCCAAATATGAAACAGATGTATCAGACTTTGTGGTATCATTTATCTCAAGCTCACAAGGATATATCGTATCGACATAAGAATGGAAATAACCATTGTTAATTGACAACACGTCGTCGATATATCTAAATGTCGAGTTGAAGGCCACAGCAAGTGTTTTCTTCTTTTCACGTGTAAAATTTTGGACAAATTCAGCTTCATACGAGATTGTTTTCTTCTACAAAAAATAAAATGATAAAATAATTGTGACAGCCCAGTCCAAAACCTAACTTGAATAATTACCTGATAGTTATAAAGATTCAGTAATCAATTTAGACTTGTAAAAACTCTAAATATTCTGAATGGAGGACTGATTCATACTGGGGAAACAAAAGGTTCACTCAATAAGAGAATGTCGGAGCATAGGTTTCAAATAAATTATTAGGGGCAACAACATCTTTATAAACATTTCTATTCGGCTGGCCTCTGTATTCTTTCGACCAGGATTAGAATTTTAGAAAAAAATATATCATATTGATTCATTACTACCTTATGAAAATAAACAGTTAGGTCTCCATCACATTTGCACCAAACGTTACTCTGTCCCTTTGAAAGTTCTATATGGTCTATTTGAAAAGGTCAAGGGAAGTCCATATTTGGATTTTTCGACACCAGAATACACGCAGGTATGTTAAGGCTACACCCAGATATCCTACTTGCCTACACAATATGACGTCATAGTAAGCTGTATGACGTAAACTTTAGAGGTAATGATTTCTTAATGTCTATATTTAAAGTCTATTTTCAGGTCCAAGAAATTAATGGAATAATTCAAAAACATAATATAAACTAAATCCTGTCATTTTTTTTGGTGGTATAAATAGCTAAGAATTTATCACGAGGGTTAAATACCAAACCCATGACGTCATAACTATTGATCAAATATTTGCCGAGTGAAATTTAAACGTGACAAGAATTCATGTAAACAAATATATGAAATGAAAGTTTTAAAGCATATACCGTGAATGTTATGTGTGATTCATAAGGAATAAAAGATAAAAAATCAGATACGCTGATTTATGCTTATCATATTTTCTTCTAATGAACACAGGCAGTGCTTTTAAATCCTGATCAGCCTTTTCTCTATCGTTCTAACAACAAAGATGCAAAAGTTCAACAAAACGCCGCATACTTTGCAATATAAGTTTTGTTTGTATCGAAAACTTGTATTCTATAGTACTTGGAAAGTGCTGCTAGAATCGTACAGTTAACATTAATTGATGACAATTCCTTGATCGTATGTACAAAATGTAAAAAATTTGGTAAGGATTCATGCGAAATTTTGGAGTATTTTTTTCTGTGTCAGGAGAGTAGGATTCTAGCAGCACTTTTCATGACCCAGTGATGTTTTTACATAATTATTTTCACAAAAAGAAATAAAATATCCCCGGGGTAGTGTTGAACTTTTCACTTTTTCATTAAGGCAATATTTCTATCTATAGACGTCACGTGATGACGTCGTAGTGGAGTGCTTCTTTTAGCCTAAGACTCAGTGACGTCTATACAATGGATAATAATATATAAATAGTGCACGTTTTTGAGGGTAACAGTTGAAATTGTCACCCCTCGGAAAACCATTGTCAACCTCCGCTGACGCGTCGGTTGACAATGGTTTTCCTTGGGGCGTCAATTTCAACTGTTACCCTCAAAAACGTGCACTATTTATTTTATTATACTGAATGTCTTATTGATTTCGGATGTCATAAAAAAAATTCGGAGATCGTCGTTAAGTTCACGCTTAGAAAGCTTTCAAACTCCTCGCTTCTATTTTTCTCAATAAGAAAGCTTCGGAAAAGATTTACCAACCTCTCTATTGTTTGTTTGCTACTCAAAAAGTCCTTTATCATCTAAAGTTTGCACTCGCAAGGATGTTTCGTCTGTCGTTTGTTGTTTTCAAGTAAACTATATCGGACGCAAGCTTTTATTGACGTCGTTTATTCGGCTTCTTTCAAACGCACAACCGACGTTTTGAGAATTCTACGGTGAACCGTACGCGCATGATTTGAACGCATGTGATATTTTCGTAATGTTACCCGTTGTCAAGTGTGTTGCTAACGCTGAGGGTAACATTACGGATTGTTAAATGCGTTTAAACCAATCAGATTTTAGTATTAAACATGAAAGTATAATAATTGTAAATGTTTTATCTATGGCTTTCCCGATTTATCAATGTTACATTTTACGAAAAAAGTCTAAATTCGCCGAAATATGATCTGGGTACTGCCTTAACATACCTGCGCAGCCTTGGATCTGTGATTATGGATATTGCAAATCATAGGCTTTTTAAACCGCCACGTTTTACGGAAGATAATACTGCTCAAACAACCCGTTTGTTCCTTAAACATCAATTTGCAAACAAAGGAATCGACGCAGTTAATATGAGTAATATTCTTAATCACAAAAGGGTCCAGTATTGTATTCCACCAAATTTCAAGTTGAAGCCCACACCCTGTATTTCTTAAAAATTATACATCGACTATTGCTTCCAAACTTTTTAATTACAAAAAAATCTACAATGTATAGATATCGAACATCTGATGCATAGTCCTCCTACGTGTTCATGTTTTTCTTCACCCTACAACTATAGTCCTGCTGGACACGTCATTACTAGTGATGTAAACATAGTTAATAATGAGAACCTTAAATCACTTATTTTAAAAGGGCCAAAATTTAGGGAACCCCGTTCTTTCAACTAGCGTCATAATTTTAAAAATATGAATTCTGTGGAAGATTACGCCAGGCGATGGGCCAAACACGCAAAAGAAGACCATGACACTTTGTCAGAATGGATTAAGTACATCAGATGGATGTTGAAATCTCGCATTAAGCGATTGAGGAGCTGTATGAAAACTCTTTATCCTTCTGTCTTTAATAATTCAGAAGTGAAAAAGGAATTAGACTACACGATCAGTATGTACTGATCCCAGCTGACAAAGCTGTTAACAACATTGTCTTTGTTTGTAAGGCTCATCATTTGAATTGTATTTTAGAGAGCTAGGATTTAATTCTGCAGGTTGAAATCCAACTTACACCCGTAGCTCCCCTTGTAAGGAGGAAATTCTTCACAATCATATGTCCGTTTTAGATATTTTAAATATTCCCAACAATCAAAATGAATTTGATTTACCATATCTTTACTGGATTCCTAAACTTCATAAAAATCCTTACAAACAAAGATATATAGTGTGTTCAAGTAAATGTTCTACCGAGTCTCTTTCTTTATTCCTAAATAAAATATTAACAGAAGTGAAGGAGAAACTTCAGGAGTACTGTATACAACAGTATATTTGAGAAGTGGTGTAAATCAGATGTAGATAATTAAAAACTCCAAAGAACTTTTAGAAAATTTGAAATCAAAATTTTACCAAAATTAATATCAAAACATACGACTTTTCAACACTTTATACAACAATTCCTCACGATAAATTGAAGTCCAGGCTTTTTGAGATCATAGATAGCTGGTTTTTCAATAAAAATGGAACTCGTAAATATACTTACCTTGTTGTTGGTCATTTGCAAAATTATTTTGTTAAAAAGTATTCTGATTGTACACACAAGTACTCTAAAGTTGATAGTAAAAAGATGCTTAAGTTTCTGATTGACAATATCTTTGTAGTTTTTGGAGATCAGTCTTCCAACAATCTGTTGGGATTACCGTGGGTACCAATGCGCCCCCTATTAGAAGACCTATTTTGTATTCATATGAAGCAGAATTTATTCAAAAACTTCTACATGAGAAGAAGAAAACACTTCAGCGGCCTTCAACTCGACATTTCGTTATATCGACGACGCATTATCTATTAACAATAGTTACTTTCATTCATATGTCGACTCAATATATCCCAATGGGTTTAAAATAAAAGATACCACAGAGTCTGACACGTCTATTTCATATTTAGATATTTTACTAGAAAAAGACGTTAATGGTAACCTTACAACAAATCTTTATGATAAACGTGATGATTTCAACTTTTCAATCGTCAACTTCCCTTACTTATGTTGCTATATACCCTTATCACCTGCATACAGGGTTTATATCTCTCAGTTGATTCGATACGCAAGAGCATGTATGATCTACATATGAACAATTTCTAAAATGAGGCAAACTATTGACAAACAAGTTGATGTAACAAGGATATCAACAGTCTCGTTTGAAGTCATCTTTTCGCAAGTTTTACGGTCTATACAATGACCTTGTCAGCACATACATGTACAACCTATCATTAAGTCAAATGCTGTCTGATGTTTTACATACTAATTTTTTAGCCATTACTTATGCACTGAACTGTCTACGGGTTTTTCCGGGGGTTTTTTATCATGCCAAGGAGCTCACTGCACGTGTGACCGGTCGGCAGGGGATGCTCACTCCTCCATGGCATCTGATCCAACCTCTAAATTTTGAGGTCTGTTTTTGCTCTGCTCCAAATTTGTATCGTTTTATTGGACTCTCGAGATTGAATATTCTTCGTTATCTTCATATTTCATCATCCAACTAATAGTCCTCCATTTCGTAGATAACGAGAAGAATACTGGATCTAGAAACTAGGCACAACCTTTCCGTATTGTGTGCAACGACCACATTTTTCTACATTTCAAGTTGAAGTCTACACTCAGCATTTCCTATAATTTCACGACATTATAGTTGAAAATACAGACCTAAAAGCAATTAACCTAAATACAGGGAGCCTCGATCTTTCAGTGGGCGACAAAACTTCATTTCTTTTATGAATTCTGTCGAAGATTATGTCAGACATTGGGCTTAATATGAAAATGAAGACTTGAACAGTTTGTCAGAACGGATTAAGTGTTTTAGAAATATATTAAAGAATCGTGTTAGAAAGTTAGAAGGCAAAGTGCGAACTATGATAGTCTATCCTTCTGTTCTCACAAAATCGGAGGTGATAAAAGAATTAGAAAGACTACATGAACATGAAACCAAAATTTTCAAAAGTTAGCAGCATGAAAACTTCCGACTTATCTAGAATTTATACAACCGATCCTCACGATAAATTAAACTTAGGCTTTTGACATCATACACAATGGAACTCGGAAATTTTTGTATATTTTGTGCTTGGTCATCAGCAAAACTACCTTGTTAATAGTCATCCTTAGTCTAGACACAAGTACTCTAGTTGATAATAAAAGAATGCTGGAGTTCTTCACTGACAACATTTATGTAGTCGTCAGAGACCAGGACGTCAAAAAAATTGTTGGAATTTTGATGGGAACTAAATGTGCTCTTCTACATGTATTAGCAGAATTTATTCAAAAACTTCTTCATAAGAAGAAGAAAACATTTCCTGTGGCCTTCCACTCGACAATCAGATACATCGACGACGTTTTATCAACAATAGTTACTTTCATTCATACGTTGACTCGATATATCCAAGTGAACTCGAAAAAGACACCACAGGGTCTGCTACATCTGTTTCATGTGTGGATGTTTTACTGGCTATAGACGATAATGACCAACTACAACTACATTGTAGGACAAAGGAGATGATTATAGCTTTTCCATCGTCAATTTTCCTTATCTATATGTAGTAATATTCCGGTATCACCTGCATTTGATGTGTACATCCCCCAGCTTATTATTCACAGCATGTTCTCTCTACGATTGATTTTTAAACCAAGGCAGGCTACAGACAGATAGGTTTATGTTACAGAAATTTCAACAACCTCGTTAAAAGTCAGCATTTCATAACTTCTTTGGTAATTATAATGACCTTGTTAGCAAATATAATCTATCAATGGGTCGTATTTTGGCTGAAATATTTCATACCAACTGTTTGGCCTTTGTTTTTATACTGAATTTGACTACGGAATGTTCCGTTTACCTGATCAATACATAGTGCTCACGGCGGGTGTAACCAGTCACACCAGTCACAGTGGATGCTTACTCCTCCTGGGCACATTATCCCACCTCTGATATTTTCGGGGGTGCGTGTTTTATGCCCTGTTTACAGATTTGCATTGTTTGCAGATTTTTTTATATCGATCACTGTTGATTATTTTCACCTTTTCATGTTTATGAGCTAGTCTGCACTCTATTTGTCAGAAGGTGATTTAATAAAGGACCTATGTGTTCAGGGTCTTCTGTTGTTTTTTTTTAATCGTGGTAGAAATTCTGCGCCTTGTTTGGCCTGATTATCCAAAAAAGTAAAGAGGTGAGGAACTGTACTCAGTATAGTATTTAAAGGATATGGCTTTGTTTATTTATTTACAATAATTTTAAGTAAAGATGGTCTTTTTAATCAATAAAATACTACAAATCAGTTTAACTATGTTTGGAATACAAAAGGACAAAAAGCATGTATAACGAATTTTATATTGACGGTTTTGCAGGTGTGAAAAGTACAGGTGAAAGTGGTGGAGCGTGACAGGCAGAGGTGCGAAACATAGATGGAGAGAGCTGCAGAATTAGGCAGGCGCAAGTGTCAGAAGTACAGGGGATAGCTGAAGGCTGTGGTAGATATAGGCGTGAGAGGTACAGGGAAAGACACAGGATGTGGCAGACGCAGTGTAAGAAATACAGGGGATAACTGCAGGATGTGGTAGACACAGGTGTAAGAAGCACGGGTTGAAAGCTGTAGGGCATGACAGACGAGATGTTACAAGTACAGGGGGTAACTGCAGGGTGTGTTGAAAGCTGTAGGATGTGGCAAGCGCAGGTGTGAGAAGTTGGAAAGCTAAATGGTGTGGTAGACACAGATGTGAGTAGTACAGATAAAAAGTAGGGCATGACAGACACAGGTATTAGATATACAGGTGGAAAGCTTTAGGGTATTGTAGACGCAGGTGTGAAACGTACAGGGATAATCTGGGGTGTTGCGAGATTAGATAATTTAAGAGGCCTTTTCATTGATAACTAACCCTGATAGAATGTCAAGCTCTATCTATGGCATGCAAATATTCATTGCATTGTCAGTAGAATTTGCAATATACAGACTTTTAATGAGATTGTTGAAAGCCTATAAAATCAATTTATTTCAGTAGTCTGCCTCAATTCAGTAAGTGATCGTATCTTGCGTACCTGAATAGTCGGGAGACGTAAACTTCATTGGCAGATGGTACTGGAATATTACTTCATAAATAGGTAGTGGAAGATGGGAAAGCTGAAGTCATTACCATTAATACAATTTCAAAATTAGTAAACTATGTTTAACAACTCTTAACAATACTAAATGAAACTAAAAAATATAGATTCATGAAAAGTTAAACATCAATTAATAACTCTTTACTTTTGTAAACAAATGTTAAACGAATGTTAGTTATAGTTTAAAACTAAGAATCTACATATATATCAATAAAAATATTGTTAACGTTTATTCACAGGCAGAAAAACTTCGTTTAGCAATTGTAAAAAATAGCTTTACATTTAATAAAGTGTTACATATCAAAATTGTAGTTAACAAATCCTTTTCTTTTTTATATGTTTCGTAAACTTAAGTTTACAATGGTTAAACCTAGTTTACCCCATTATCAACTTATTTATTCTTATTCTTTGAACTTTTTCCCCATGTATATTTCATTTCAACAGTTTATCGAGTAATATCTTAATTGTATGTTAAAGCAACTTCTTCAGAGTCATGTTCATTTCACCAAAATAACACACAGGTCCATAACTAGTGCTCGTTAGTGACAGGTTTTTCTCAAACTCGTTCCTTAATTTTTCTTGATTTCCCTCGGCATCCCTCGTGTCTCTTGAAATAAAAAAAAATAAGGAATTCGGATTTTTGGAAAATCAGTTACTAGCGAGCATTGGTTATGGAGCCAATATTTATCAACTTTAAAATTACGATTAACCATTTTAATGAATTTGGCGAGCCACATCTATCGGCTAAATACTTTATGTTGCATGTCCCTTATGTCTACTAGTATAATTATGCTTGTCGAAAAGATTTTCGTTTATAATTCAATTTTTGTATCTTCATTATATATCATGATATTGTATATCATTGCTAAGAATAGGTAGACCATATTTACGATACACCAAATGACAATGAAATATATTGAGATAACGAACAGTATTCAAGCTCAAAAGTCCATTAAACAATACAAAATAGGAGCAGAGCAAACACGGACCTCCAAACATCAGAGGTGGGATCAGGTGCCATGGAGGATTGAGCATCCCCTGCCGACCGGTCACACCCGCCGTGTGCTCCTGTGTCATGATTGGGAAATAACGGAAAAATCCTTCGACAATTCAGTGTGTAAATAATGGCCTAACAATTAGTATGAAAAACGTCAGTCAGCATTTGACTCAATGATAAATTGTATTTGCTGACAAGGTCATTGTAAACAAAGTATCGGCCATAGAATTTGCGGGATTGTTGATACCCTTGCAAAATCAATTTATTTGTCAGTGTCTGCCTCGGTTTAGAAATTGATGATACGCAGAAATCCTCTTACGTGTCGAATCAACTGGGAGATGTCTTATCCTCATAATAATTCTATATTGCTATATAAATAAACTTGACGAAGAAAAGTTGACGTTAGAAAACTTGAACTCCTCTCTCGTTTATCATAGGTTAGTTGCCATCAATGTCTTTCTCTATTTAAACAACAAAGTGCGTTTTATTGATTAAATGTATGTTGTTTCACGTCCCATTCAAGAATATCTCACTCATATAGAGACGTCACCATTAACCGGTAAAGGGCTTCAAATTTAGACCTTTACTCTGCACTCAGGGCCATTGAGCAGTGAGGGATCTTTATAGTGGCAACGCCTGCCGTGACACGGGGGCCTTGGTTTTTAAGGTCTCACGAAGGACCCGAACCGAGTACGAAGTAGAATGTCAGAATATGCGGTGTCTTTCTTCGAGTTCTATACGATGAAATATGGAGATAACGTACAGTTATCGAGCTCAAAAGTCCTTTCAAACAATACAAATCGGGAGCAGAGCAAACACGGACCTCTAAAAATCAGATGTGGGATCAGGTGCCATGCAGTCGACCGGTTACACGCGACGTTTGCTCTTTGTCATGATCGAGTAAACGGAAAAATCTGTAGAAAAATCAGTGTTTAAATAATTGCCTAACAATTAGTATGAAAAACGTCAATCGTACATCAAATCAAGATATGGAGAAAAGTGAAAAATATTTATTGATAAAACGTGATCCGTATATATAAATGTCGAACTGAAGGGCACAGAAAGAGAGTTCATGCAGAATTTGTTTAATAAATTATCTTCACCTGTTTCATACTTATGTTTACCTTTATCCTTTTCAAAATGTCTTTATGTGGATTCCAGAAAAATATCTCAGTCAGTTGATTAAAAAAACCAATTGAAATATTTGAATAACTTATTGAGTGTTTACTGGTAGTTTTTAGAAATGTCTGACATTTAGACAAAATTTTTATTTATTTTGTCAAGGTACCCTTCTCAATTTAAAACATGAATTAAAACAATTTTCTTCTAGGATTCCACAACCTGTTGGAACGATAGAACACACGGCTTCTGATTAATCGACCGAGTTTGGTTCAGAATTATTGTAGCCAAAATTTAAATTTAGTTTTTCCTGAGGAAAAATAAATTTTATTGCATTTTTATTGCTTTATTACATAGAGTTTATTGGGCTCGTTTCAATGTGTACAAAACACGAAGTCGGTAAACAGAAGTATTTATAATATTCATGTTTAAACTTGAAATATTATGAGCTATTCTATCCAGCTTTTAAATATGTGGAGACTGAAATGCATCTATATATGTAGCAAGGTCCTCTGATTCTTATTGTTGTATTGTATTATCTAATATGTCTTATTTTATATAATGCATAGGTACATTTATATTGTTATAGAGAAAAGTTACATGTAACTTTAATCGAAAGTTAAGCTGAACTTCATGCAAATACCACATGCAGATGTAAACTGCATGGTGACTGCACAGGTGTTCGCTTGTCTGTTAAAAGTTCTTTTTTTATGAATTAGTGATTTTAATCTTAAATTGCTTTCCAAAGTTCTCTCTTGTGAATTTTTTTCTTACTTTATGAGCTGGTACTTAATGTGTAATTAAGCAGACCTAGCCTTATGTTCCTATTAAAACAAAACACACAAAGTCCGCATCTAATAATATACTAGTATTCATTCACATTTAAGAACGTCTTTTTATAAAAGTATAACAATTATTTTTTCAATTCTCCATCTTTTAATGCAAATATTATCATTTATGACTGATTAAATCGTTTTCTTAAACCGTTTAAGATGGATTCTATTTCCAATCAGAATGATGTTGCTTGGATTTGCTTGCATTTGTGATTAATTGCAAAAGCCTCCTTATGAGGGCAAAAAAGTAGGCACGTCGCAAAGCCCACTTAAAAGAATGTGGAATTTAAACAAAACTTGTCAAATGATCATTTTGTTGCAGGTTATGACTGATGCTAGCTACCAAAATGCCCCTTTATGACACGTATTGCATGATAAAAAAGCAATTTTAAAACATTTTGACATGGATAATTGCAATATTTGTTTAATTTTCCATAAATATTGAAGAAAACTACTTAAACATCTTAACTCTCATTGAGGCAATACATGTCATTTAAATACGGTTAATAGCGTCTTGGATTACAATGATTTATTTCGTTCAGACTTTAAGATCCGGTTTCTGCCCTTAAAGTAGAGAATATGTATCTCTTTGTTACATCCTTATAAACTATTGACAATTGTCAATCAGCTTTGACGGGGGCCGTTATTATGTCTCCCGGTGTAGGTATAAAGACATTAAAATAACATCGAATTACCGTAAGGATCCACAATAAACAATCGGGTTGGTTCTGATTTCATGTCCTTTACAGTCGAGAAGCGACAAATTTTTTCTCAGTTTAAGAGGAAAATAATCATTTTATCAATGATGCTTTTAAGATAAACGATATTTCTTGTCCTTTCAAATTCTGTTAAAAAAAGATGTATTAATCTTGAGCAAATATCTTTCACAACATTTATATGAGTAACATTCTATTATTATCAAATGAATCTTAAACAATCCCTCCACAGAGGGTACATATATTTATAATTAAATCAATATTGCGAAAACTGATGTGAATGAAATTCTCACTTTAAACGTTAATTTTCGATTGTTTAATCCACATAAAGAACAAGGTACGGTTGCATTGCAATTCTTGCCCTGTAATCTTCCAAAGTATGACATTGATGTAAGAAATCAATTAAAATTTGATGCATCAAGATCATACAGATGGTTTTTTTCTCAGAGATTTTTCTGAGATCGATCACTGTTCGTTATTTTCACCTTTTTCATTTGATACGGTGAGTCAGTAAACCAACCAAGTACGAAAGAGATGTTGCACACTCTTGAGTTGAGAGGTCTTACTAACTTCCTCTTATACCTCTGACTTTTTCCAAACATTTTTTTACCATTCGATTCCCCCTTTTTGTGGATACGTTTTGTCCTCCTCATGAGTAACTCATGATTTTTAACCATTCAACCCCCTCCCCTCTTAACCTCATGATTACTGCCCGATTTTTTTTAAAACATCCGATCCCAATTTGTGAGTACGACTTCCAACATAACTGCTATATTTGTATTCTTTTTGGGTAGTCATTCAATATAAATTCAAAGCTTGTTACCAAATATTGTTCGTTGTATTAAAACCAGCTTACTTGGAATACCAAATAATTTATCGAAAGTCTTTGAGACTTAATATTCTTGGCAACTTTTACAGATCAATTAATACAATTAGGTCTGGTACATGGTCATACCTGAAATGTACAATTAACGCACAAACAAGTCATTTATATACCATTTCTTGTTAGGTCTACAACTGTAAATTTTTTTTTTATTTTTCATACACAGGACACAGACACTTCACGTTATTTTGTTCTTCTGTCACTCCCCACCTAATCTATCATTTTAATTAGGAACGGGTTTTATTTTGTAATGAGGAAACAACTTCAAATGCCTGTTGTGTTAGAAATTGAAAATTAATTTTTTTGTCGAACAGAGAGGAATTTTCTTATCTACACATTAAAAAAAGAGACTTAATACTAATTGTTATCATGTTATATACTAAATGAAATAAACAAATACACGATGGCACAAGTATGTTGCAAAATATACCAAAATCCTTGCACTGGGCTGGAATCAAATGTTATACTCTGCAACAGTCTAAGACTTTAATGTATGTCACCATTTTGTGTGATCTTCATACATTCATCTAGTATACTTCATATGAGCTTCTATATTTGACTCCATTTAAAGTATAAAAAGCCCCATATATCTAAATAAATTTAGTACAAGAGCAAGAATAGACGAGAAATAATAGCGCATCCCCCCGAAGAGGAATTTGATCTTATCAACTTCAGATATGCAATTACCTGTCTTAATAATCCGTATCATGTGCCCCCTTTATCTGGAAAATCTAAGAGGGATGTCATGCATTTATTAAGATTTTTTTCTTACAGAAATAGTTGTTTATGCGAGTTTTCAAGTTTTCAATTACTAAGTAAAGGGGAATGGAATTTTTAAAATCAAATGCAATTGTTTCGACATCCTTTTCAAGATGTTATAAAATACTATAATTTTTTAATTACTCAATTGGATTCAAAATCAAAAGATATGAGGAAACAACGCATAACCACAAGAAAATAGTTTTTTAATGCGTAATCTCCTTTAACTTTGTTTTCAGATGCGTAATTTACTGCCATCCTGCAATGGTGCCCATGATATTCATTCATTTATTCTCTCAAAAACCATATGAATGGTACAAGAGGTACATATATACATATTTACAATAATTATGGACGAGCAGAGATTACAGGAGGACAGACTGTCAAAAATTTTGATGACAAATATACACAATTTTCTTAAGACTGCTGGGTCAGTATTTGTCATTAAATTACAGAATTTTATAATATTTGGATGTACATAGTATTTCTTTAACAGAAAATCTTTTCGAATATTACAAAATACATTACATTCCAGTAAGTAATGAAATTCGTCTCCAATTTGATTATTATTACATAAATAGCACACTCTTTCATTTCTTTCAACATTATTCCATCTACCCACCTCTATGGGAAGACGATGGTTACTTGTTTTGAATTTTGAAAAGATATTTCTAAATTTTCTTGGTAAAATAGTTAAGTATTTTTCACATTCAAACTTTGTTTTAAAAATTCTATATGTAATACCTTTACTGGAATTATTCATATCACTATACCATTTTTGTAAAAATTGGTCTTTAAGCTTTTGGTTTATTGCAGTCGCAATCCATTTAACACTATGAAAATTTTGATCATTCCAAACATTACATAGTCCTGCAGTGTTAAGAATATTCTGTATGCAAGATATCCATGGATTACTGATTCCATTTTTGGTATATTTATTATAAAGGTGTAAATAAATAATTCTACAAATCTTATTCTCATTTCCATGTAACAGTTTCCCCCAGAAAGATATCATTGTTGTATAAATGCGTACGTACATCGGGTAACGTCCAGTCTCCCCGTATACCATAAAACTCGGTGTACTAGATTTTAGGTTTAAAATATATTTCAAAAATCTTAAATGTAGACGTTTAATAATATCAATATTTTCAAATCCCCATATTTCGCACCCATATAACAAAACAGGAACAACAACTTTATCAAATAGATCTAGCTGACAATCAAAAGATAGATTATATAAACGAATTTTTCTTATAATTCCGTACATTGCCTTTTGTGCTTGATTACATAAGTGTTTCTTAGCCTTTGAAAATGACCCTGATCTTGAGAATAAAATACCTAAGTAATTGAAATCTTTTACAGTTTCTAAAACATCGTTGTTGTATTTAAATGTATGTTTGGGTGATGGTCCTTTTGAAAAAATGACAATTTTTGTTTTATTAACATTAACATGGAGTTTCCATGTTTTACAATATGTAGAAAATTCATTTAATGCATGTTGTAGATCATTTGCAGTCTCAGACAAAATAACAGTATCATCTGCATAAAATAATATAAACAGTTTGATAAAAATGGTAAGATCATCTTCAATCTCTTTAGACAAATTCTCTAAGCCATTAACATTCCTTTCTGTAAGATAATTTTCTAAGTCATTGATATACAGAGAAAATAAAAAAGGTGATAGATTTTCGCCTTGTCTGACCCCGACATTGCAGGTGAAATATTCAGAAGACACACCATCCACATTTATTCTTGATTTTATGCCTGCATACATATTTCTAATGAAAGAAGAACATTTCCCACTAACACCATTTGAAAATAATTTATACCAAAGACCACCTCTCCAAACAGTATCAAAAGCCTGTTTAAAGTCGATGAACGCACAATATAACTTTTTTTTTGCTATTTATGAGTGCTTGTGACAGAAAATGCAAAATCAATATATCTAATGTAGAGTACCCTTTTCTGAAACCTGTTTGACTTTCGTTAATCAGACTGACATTTTCTGCATATATTTCTAATCGTTTTTTTTTTTTCAAAATACTAGTGAAAAGTTTCCCAAGGCAGCTCAACAATGTGATCGGGCGATAGTTCTCGGGTTGTGTTGGGTCTCCTTTATTTTTGTCAATAGGTTTTACAATGCCTATAAGCCATTCTTCCGGTACTATCCCAGAGTTAAAAATGAGATTAAACAGTTTCTCGTATAGAGACAGAAACAGTGAAATAGTGGTACTAATATGTTCATTTAGAATATGGTCACTTCCGGGAGATTTGTTGTTTTTTTAGGTCTTTTACGGCGGCCAAAATTTCATCTTGCGTAATTGGACAATCAAGTATTTCATTATATCTACTTTGTTCAGTGATGTTGATTTCAGAATCAGTTTCCTCTAAATCGGCTTCATTAATATTTTTGAAAAAAGTATACAGATTATTTAAATCAGCTGTACATTTGTTATTTTTATTTTGGCTATTTAATATTTTCCAGTATTCCTTTGTGTTGTTTGTTCGCAATCTTTTAATTTTCTGAGAGAGATCTTGTCTATAGTCGTTTATTGATGAATCCATTACATTTTTATACTCTTTGCTAGCTATTTTTAGATTTTCTCTAGAATCTTGGGTTTTAATTCTATTATGCATACGTTTAGCTAAGTGAAATTTTTTTCCTCGCCGTTCTACAATAACGATTAAACCACAGTTTTTCGGGTTTTTTCTTTGTGCTTTTTATTTTATGTTTAATCCCAAATGATTCTTTGGCTGCGCTTAAAAACACATTGCAGATTTTTGACATTACACTGTTCAAATGCTCTTTTTCCAGACCATTTTCTAGATTCATTAGATCCCCGATTTCTTCTTCAATTTTGGTGGTTGTAGATTCTAGCTCGAAAATCGTCTGCTTTGTTCGCACACCATAACTTCACACTTGATTGATCTTTACTTCCTACCTCTGTATGGTTACATGGAGCATTTTGAGATACCGTTACACTGAATGACAGACGATTGTGTGCGTCAGAATATAAGTTACAAAAATCTACAACATCAAATTTGTTTAAAAAATGAAATAACTGTACACTAGATATCACATAATCAACCGTACTTCTGTTCTTGCATGTAAGAGCACCTGTAGATTTATCACTTCCGTATCGACCGTTAAGAATAAAAAGATTGTTGTTGACACAAAAATCTACTAATTTGTAACCAAAATTATTGCTTGTTACATCTTTGACTGTTCTGACCAGTGCAATACCAAAACTTTCTAATAAATTAATATCTGTATTTACACTTTGAGTAACATTATTACAGTTTTGGACATTTGCTAAAAAGTCATCAGTTATAACATAGTCTTGTAGTTTTCCAACCCTGGCATTAAAATCTCCTAATAAACAAACATAATCGCTATTTTTAGTTATTTCATGCAATTCTTGTTCAACTTCCAAAAAACAATCAGGAGACGAATATTTGCTGTTTTCGGGTGGTATATACACAATTCCAAAGTAAACATCTTGATATGATAGTATGGAAGGGAATTACCGTCAAAAGTCTATTTATCTTGCTTTTATTCTTATTCTGCCTACTTCTTTATTAGGGTCTTCCGTCTTCAGCGGAAGACCCTTCTATTATTCTTCGGTTTCTTTTTCACTTTTATTAGGGTCTTCCGTCTTCAGCGGAAGACCCTTCTATTATTCTTCGGTTTCTTTTTTACCTTTATTAGGGTCTTCCGTCTTCAGCGGAAGACCCTTCTATTATTCTTAGGTTTCTTTTTTACCTTTATTAGGGTCTTCCGTCTTCAGCGGAAGACCCTTCTATTATTGTATTGTTTCTTTTTCTTATTATTATTATTATTTTTTTTCCTACACCGGTATCTCAGTAACGGTTCGGTGGATTTTTATGAAACTTTCGGAGATGATAGGGAACGATGTTCCCTCGGGACGTTTTTTTCATTTTTGATGATTTCACTTCCGGTCGCGAAATATGACGTATTTTTGACGTTTTTCTGCAATTCCGGTCTGTCCTACTCCGAAGAAACTGCGCAAAATAGAAATTTGAAATTTTCAGGAATGATAGAATTGAGACCTTGACATGTGCACCTGACTTTTGAAATTTTAAGAAGATGTTTAAATTTTTTAAATTTTAAAGTTAAATTTTTCAGAAAAATTTTTTTAATCGAATTTTGAAATTTTTTATATTGTAAAATAGATCTTGGCGAGAACTTTCCAAAAATGTATTTGTTTTGCATTTGAGTACATTAATAAACAATATATAAGCTCAGGTGTGTTAGGTCACTTGAGTGCAAGTGTACTTTAAGAACTTTTCTTTAAAAAATCATTACTCTTTTATTTCTTGACCGATTTTAAAACTTTTTACACCGTCAAATAGATCTTTACGAGACCTTTCCAACAGTATATTTGGTTTTATTGTAAGTGCACTAATAAAGAAAATATGAGCTCAGGTAAGTTAGCCTTTTGTTTTGACAGGACATGTCAAAATCATTGTCAAGGACACTTGCGTATGACCGTACTCTTTGATCTTTGGCAGATATCCTTTGATTTCTTTTAAAAAGCATTACTCTTTTATTTCTTGACCGATTTTAAAACTTTATACACCATCAAATAGATCTTTACGAGACCTTTCCAACAATGTATTTCTTTTGTTTGTAAATGCACTAATAAAGAAAATATGAGCTCAGGTATGTTAGCTTTTTTTTGACAGGACATGTCAAACTCATTATCAAGGACACTTGTGGATGACCGTACTCTTTCATCTTTGGCGGATATCCTTTTATTTTTAAAAAATCTCTACTCTTTTATTTCTTGACCGATTTTAAAACTTTTTACACCGTCTGATAGGTCTTCCTGTGACCTTTCTTACAGTATATTTGTTTTGATTTTAGGTGAAATTTTTAAGAAAATATGAGCTCAGGTGTGTTAGAGAATTTTGACGGCCCATGTATAAGTTATCGATTTTCTTCAGCGACGTTTAATACACAGTGACCTAGAAGAAAGCAAGGACATTCAATTAAGTCGGAAATAGTGATTTCATAATGTACCTGTGATTATGAAAATTTGCGTATTCAATTTAAATCATTGAAAGTTTTGAATACTGTAATTTCAAATTTTAAAACCTTTAAAATCGTAAGATTTTGATATATCCTCTAATGTTGAAAGCGGTAAGCTCCTACTTGATGAATTTTTATTCCAGCATTTAAAACTTCAAAAATTTTCAAATTTGGAATAATTTAAAAGCCTTTAAATATGAAATCAAGGACATCTAAAATAATGAGAACATGAATGAGAGTGATTTGGAGTCTATTGGAGGTCAAAAAGAGTGAAATTTAAACGATTTAAATTTTTTTTAAAAATTCAAAACTGCTTCCAAAGATGGAGAACATCATACAATGAGGTGAAATCTCTCAAAGGTCAAAGAAAGTAAAATTTTATCGATTTAATTTTTTTCAAAAAATTTAAACTGAATCCAAATGTTAAAACAAGGACTGTCTCTGTATTTTGAAAGATGTAGAACATCAAACAATGTGTTTTGAATCTCTAAAAGGTCAAATAAAGTGAATTTTAAACGATTTAAATTTTTCAAAAAATTTAAATTGAATCCAAACGTTAAAACAAGGACTATCTCTGTATTTTGAAAGATGGAGAACATCATACAATGTGTTTTGAAATCTCTCAAAGGTCAAATAGACTGAGATTTAAACGATTTAAATTTTTCAAAAAATTTAAATTGCTTCCAAATGTTAAAACAAAGACTATCTCTGTATTTTGAAAGATGGAGAACATCATACAATGTGTTTTGAAATCTCTCAAAGGTCTAATAGAGTGAAATTCAAACGATTTAAATTTTTCAAAAAATTTAAATTGAATCCAAACGTTTAAACAAGGACTATCTCTGTATTTTGAAAGATGGAGAACATCATACAATGTGTTTTGAAATCTCTCAAAGGTCAAATAGACTGAGATTTAAACGATTTAAATTTTTCAAAAAATTTAAATTGCTTCCAAATGTTAAAACAAAGACTATCTCTGTATTTTGAAAGATGGAGAACATCATACAATGTGTTTTGAAATCTTTCAAAGGTCAAATAGAGTGAAATTTAAACGATTTAAATTTTTCAAAAAATTTAAATTGAATCCAAACGTTAAAACAAGGACTATCTCTGTATTTTGAAAGATGGAGAACATCATACAATGTGTTTTGAAATATTTCAAAGGTCAAAAAGAGTGAAATTTAAACGATTTAAATTTTTCAAAAAATTTAAATTGCTTCCAAATGTTAAAACAAAGACTATCTCTGTATTTTGAAAGATGGAGAACATCATACAATGTGTTTTGAAATCTCTTAAAGGTCAAATAGACTGAGATTTAAACGATTTAAATTTTTCAAAAAATTAAAATTGATTCCAAACGTTAAAACAAGGACTATTTCTGTATTTTGAAAGATGGAGAACATCATACAATGTGTTTTAAAATCTCTTAAAGGTCAAATAGGGTGAAATTTAAACGATTTAAATTTTTCAAAAAATTTAAATTGCTTCCACAAACATAAAAAACGCAACAAATGATTTTCTCTTCCTTCAAAATATGTAAGTTGACTTTTGTTTAATATTTCAGTGCAATTTAAATTTTTTGAAAAAATTAAATCGTTTAAATCTCACTCTAATTGACCTTTGAGAAGTTTTAAAACACATTGTATGATGTTCTCCATCTTTCAAAATACAGAGATAGTCCTTGTTTTAACATTTGGATTTAATTAAAATTTTTTTAAAAATTTAAATCGTTTAAATCTCACTCTATTTGACCTTTGAGTGATTTCAAAACACATTGTATGATGTTCTTCATCTTTCAAATTACAGAAATAGTCCTTGTTTTAACATTTGGAAGCAATTTAAATTTTTTGAAAAATTTAAATCCTTTAAATCTCACTCTATTCGACCTTTGAGAGATTTCAAAACATATTGTATGATGTTCTTCACCTTTCAAAATAAAGAGATAGTCCTTGTTTTAATGGTTGGTTTTAATTTAAATTTTTTGACAAATTTAAATCGTTTAAATTTCACTCTTTTTGACCTTTGAAAGATTTCAAAACACATTGTATGATGTTCTCCATCTTTCAAAATACAGAGATAGTCCTTGTTTTAACATTTGGATTTAATTTAAATTTTTTGAAAAATTTAAATCGTTTAAATCTCACTCTATTTAACCTTTGAAAGATTTCAAAACACATTTTATGATGTTCTCCATCTTCCAAAATACAGAGATAGTCCTTGTTTTAACATTTGGATTTAATTTAAACTTTTTGAAAAATTTAAATCGTTTGAATTTCACTCTATTTAACCTTTGAGAGATTTCAAAACACATTGTATGATGTTCTCCATCTTTCAAAATACAGAGATAGTCCTTGTTTTAACATTTGGATTTAATTTAAATTTTTAAAAAAATTTAAATCGTTTAAATCTCACTCTATTTGACCTTTGAGTGATTTCAAAACACATTGTATGATGTTCTCCGTCTTTCAAAATACAGAGATAGTCCTTGTTTTTACATTTGGAAACAAATTGAATTTTTTGAAAATTTTAAATTGTTTGAATCTCACTCTATTTGAACTTTGAAAGATTTCAAAACACATTGTATGATATTCTCCATCTTTCAAAATACAGAGATAGTCCTTGTTTTAACATTTGGATTTAATTAAATTTTTTTTAAAAATTTAAATCGTTTAAATCTCACTCTATTTGACCTTTGAGTGATTTCAAAACACATTGTATGATGTTCTTCATCTTTCAAATTACAGAAATAGTCCTTGTTTTAACATTTGGAAGCAATTTAAATTTTTTGAAAAATTTAAATCCTTTAAATCTCACTCTATTCGACCTTTGAGAGATTTCAAAACATATTGTATGATGTTCTTCACCTTTCAAAATAAAGAGATAGTCCTTGTTTTAATGGTTGGTTTTAATTTAAATTTTTTGACAAATTTAAATCGTTTAAATTTCACTCTTTTTGACCTTTGAAATATTTCAAAACACATTGTATGATGTTCTCCATCTTTCAAAATACAGAGATAGTCCTTGTTTTAACATTTGGATTTAATTTAAATTTTTTGAAAAATTTAAATCGTTTAAATCTCACTCTATTTAACCTTTGAAAGATTTCAAAACACATTTTATGATGTTCTCCATCTTCCAAAATACAGAGTTAGTCCTTGTTTTAACATTTGGATTTAATTTAAACTTTTTGAAAAATTTAAATTGTTTGAATCTCACTCTATTTGAACTTTGAAAGATTTCAAAACACATTGTATGATATTCTCCATCTTTCAAAATACAGAAATAGTCCTTGTTTTAACATTTGGAAGCAATTTAAATTTTTTGAAAAATTTAAATCCTTTAAATCACACTCTATTTGACCTTTGAGAGATTTCAAAACATATTGTATGATGTTCTTCACCTTTCAAAATACAGAGATAGTCCTTGTTTTAATGGTTGGTTTCAATTTAAATTTTTTGAAAAATTTAAATCGTTTAAATTTCACTCTATTTGACCTTTGAAAGATTTCAAAACACATTGTATGATGTTCTCCATCTTCCAAAATACAGAGATAGTCCTTGTTTTAACATTTGGATTTAATTTAAATTTTTTTAAAAATTTAAATCGTTTAAATCTCACTCTATTTAACCTTTGAAAGATTTTAAAACACATTGTATGATGTTCTCCATCTTCCAAAATACAGAGATAGTCCTTGTTTTAACATTTGGATTTAATTTAAACTTTTTGAAAAATTTAAATCGTTTAAATTTCACTCTATTTAACCTTTGAGTGATTTCAAAACACATTGTATGATGTTCTCCGTCTTTCAAAATACAGAGATAGTCCTTGTTTCAATCAAAATGACACCTCATCGAAATCGGACGGAAGACCCACTCGTTGCTCGCAACGAGATCGGATCTAGTTATTATTATTATTATTATTATTATTCTTTTTTCTCCTTACAAAATTTGTGCAGAGGATTTCTCGGAGATGGCTCGTTCGATTTCATTCAAATTTTCAAGGTAGATGCGTTGACATCTGAAGTTAATTCCGGCAAGTCCGTGAAGGGATATTTACTTCCGGTCGAGAGTTATCGCCCTTTTATTAAAATTCAGAGCACCTCCTTGTCTGCGATGGAACTCAAAAACGGCTTAAGCTAGAGCGCTGAAATTTTCAGTGATGATAGAGGACATGTTGCCATATTGCACCTGGGTTTAGATATTTTCCGGAAGTGCCTAGTATGGAAGCTCGGTAGGGGTCGAAATTTAGGACACGAATCATGAGTGAATTTTTGAGACATTTTGTATCATATCTTTTAAAGTATAATTATTTTGTTAAAACATGTTGAACAATATTTGTGCAGAATAAAAAGATCTGTAACATGATATCAAGAAAAAAGGGCTGAATCATCACATTAGGGGCCGAAAGTCGTTAATCGATAACTCTTAAACAAGCAATATTTTTGTATACATTACTGAAGCAAAATTATTTATCTTAACAAACTACAACTATATATTATGATTTTTACGTCATATGTTACATAAATAAGGGCCACAAGGGGCCAGAATGCTTAATCTTTGAAGCTTTATATCTCGAAAAGGGGAAACATTTTGAAAAGCAATATTGAACAAAAGTTGTTTAGAATGATGATCTGAACAATGTGCATCCTTTGAATTTTTCCTAAACAGCCCCTATAAGGACTTAAAGAGACGGCCCCTAAATATTTCAAGTCTACATATCTCGAAAACGAAACGAAACTTCTGAATAGTTGTTGAACAGAAAGTCTTCAAAATTACAAGACCTTTCAAGTGATATCAAGAAAAAGGGGCTGATCCCTCAAATTAGGGGCTCAGAGGGGCCAAAAGTCTTTCATCTATAACTCCTTAACGTTAAATATTTTGATATTAAATATTGAAGCAAAATTGTTCATCTTCACAATCTGCAACTATATATCTTAAAATTTTCTTCAAATATTACGTAATTAGGGGCCATAAGGGGCCAGAATGCTTTATCTTTGAAGCTCTATATCTCGAAAAGGAGAAACATTTTGAAAAGCAATATTGAACAAAAGTTGTTTAGAATGATGATCTGAACAATGTGCATCCTTTGAATTTTTCCTAAACAGCCCCTATAAGGACTTAAAGGGACGGCCCCTAAATATTTCAAGTCTACATATCTCGAAAACGAAACGAAACTTCTGAATAGTTGTTGAACAGAAAGTCTTCAAAATTACAAGACCTTTCATGTGATATCAAGAAAAAGGGGCTGATCCCTCAAATTAGGGGCTCAGAGGGGCCAAAAGTCTTTCATCTATAACTCCTTAACGTTAAATATTTTGATATTAAATATTGAAGCAAAAATGTTCATCTTCCCAATCTGCAACTATATATCTTAAAATTTTCTTCAAATATTACGTAATTAGGGGCCATAAGGGGCCAGAATGCTTTATCTTTGAAGCTCTATATCTCGAAAAGGGGGAACATTTTGAAAAGCAATATTGAACAAAAGTTGTTTAGAATGATGATCTGAACAATGTGCATCCTTTGAATTTTTCCTAAACAGCCCCTATAAGGACTTAAAGGGACGGCCCCTAAATATTTCAGGTCTACATATCTCGAAAATGAAACGAAACTTCTGAATAGTCGTTGAACAAAAAGTCTTCAGAATCACAAGACCTTTCAAGTGATATCAAGAAAAAGGGGCTGACCCCTCAAATTAGGGGCTCAGAGGGGCCAAAAGTCTTTCATCTATAACTCCTTAACGTTAAATATTTTGATATTAATTATTGAAGCAAAAATGTTCATCTTCCCAATCTGCATCTATATATCTTAAAATTTTATAAAAAATTTCGTAATTAGGGGCCAAAAGGGGCCAGAATGCTAAATCTTTGACGCAAGCTCGTCTAGTAATTATTAATTTCTTTAACCTTTCTGAGCAGAAATCTCTTGAAATGCCTCTGTTTATTGGATCTTTCCACCTATCTGTATGTCCTTGACCTTTGACCTTGAACTTTGTCCTTGATATATGACCTTGACATTAAGGTCAGAATGTTTACTGAGGAAGTGGAGAGTTGATTACAACTCCCAATGTGTAACAGGCTAAGGATTATTATATAACCCCCCCCCTTTTTTCGTGGAAAAAAAATGACAGCAGTTGCAACATGCAATATCTCTCTAGAATTGAATTCACACATCGGATCGACACGAAACTTTAGAGAACTGTAGCTGAGACTCCAAAGTAAGTTCCTGTAGAGTTTTATGGTCTTTCTCTAAAAAATGTAGAAATTACATTTTTTTTTCCGGAAAAACTTCAAAGAAAAAAATCATCCCGAGAGCAATGTGAAATCTTTCTCTTAGTTTCAAATCACACTTCAGATAGATATAAGATTTCAGGGAGTTGTAGCTAAGAACCTACTGGAACTTTCTTAAGTTTTATTGTCCTTCTCTCCCTCTCTCCAAAAAAAAAAAAAAAAAAAAGAATAATGAAAATTATCGGCAAACATGACTTTGGGTTAAATTTCAAACTAAGGACATGCATCCAGCTACAGTAGCAGGTTAAAACATAGAACGTCAAGATTTTTTTTTTAAATGACCTTGACCTTTGACCTTGACCCAAAGGTCACAATCAAGCTTAAGGATGTGGAAGTAGTTACAATTGTTAGTTAAAAAGAAACATAAAATAAATAACTCACCCCCCCCCTTTCTTAAAAAAAAGTCACATCAACAACAACGTAGAATATTTCTGTAAAATTCAAACCAGACCTCGGATCGACACCAAATTTGGTTCCAATTGAATATAGACCTCAGAGAAACTTTCTGGAAAGTTTTACGGTGAGTTTTATAAGTATATAGAAGTCATGAAGCTTCACGGCAAAAACTACAAGTTCTGTTGTGTTTGAAATTAAAGTGCAGGTGAACGAAGAAATGATCTTAACCTTTTATTGGCTATTTCTTCAGATGTCGTTAATAGCATTCGATTCTCCTGATATGATATGACATTTTAATAACGAGCATTCTCTCTTTCTTTTACATGTGGAATTTATTTGATTTTTATTTAGAATTAATCAGTTTCCAGAAATAGCGATTTTCGATATATTAAAAACAATTCTCGCTTTCATTGTCCTGTTTCCCTTCTAAAAATGCATGTTGGGAGTTTAATTTGTGCTACATATATTTAATATAACCCAAAGAAATGCTTATTTAAATGTTTCATATCTATTTCAGGATATTCAGTCAGAAATGCTAAAATCCGAACCCGATCTTTAAAGCTTTCAACAAAGCTACATGTATTTACAAAAAAATCAGCATGCTCACAATATCGATGAATCGGGCCACAGTCCACTAATTCATTTTCATTAGGGAACAGTGTTAACGTTTTCTCACGCAGCCCGTCCCTTCTTATTTTATATACTGCTTGCAAGTTCAGGAACTATTTCCTTTTACGGAACTTCTTTCTTCCCCTACCGATTCTAAAAATACGCTTGCATCTATTCTATAGTCCTAAACATTTTAACTTGCTACTGTTGTCGGAATGCGTGGCCTAATGGTTTGCGCACCTGCCTTTCAACCCAAGGGTTTTGAGTTCGATCTCTGCTTGAAGAGCAATTTTTTTTTTAAATAGACTTTTACGGAAACATCCAAAAATGTTTAACGACTAGTAATTTGTCTAGGAGAAATGATTTCTCTTATGTTTTATCAAGGTCTTTCGTCTTCAGCGGAAGACCCTTCTATTATTCTTCGGTTTCCTTTTCATTTTTATTAGGGTCTTCCGTCTTCAGCGGAAGACCCTTCTATTATTCTTCGGTTTCTTTTTTACCTTTATTAGGGTCTTCCGTCTTCAGCGGAAGACCCTTCTATTATTCTTCGGTTTCTTTTTCACTTTTATTAGGGTCTTTCGTCTTCAGCGGAAGACCCTTCTATTATTCTTAGGTTTCTTTTTTACCTTTATTAGGGTCTTCCGTCTCCAACGGAAGACCCTTCTATTATTCTATTGTTTCTTTTTCACTATTATTATTATTTTTTTTTTCTGTCCAAATTTTGTGCAGACGATTTCTCAGAGATGGTTGGATGGATTCACTTGAAATTTTCAGAGATGATGTATCATGATGTAAACCTAATACATTTTCTTTAATTTTTGGAAATTCACTTCCGGTCGGATGTTATCGCCCTTTAATCGAATTTTTAGTGACCATTTTGTCTACACAAAAACTCAAAAATGACAAAAGCTATAGTGCTGAAATTTTCAGTGATAATAGAGGACATGTTCTAGTTGTGCACCTCAGTTTTCAAATTTTCTGGAAGTGCCGAGCATGAAAGCTCGGTAGGGGTCAAAATTTAGGACATAAATCAGGAGTGAATTTTCGAGACAATTTTTATCATATCTTCAAAACTATAAATATTTTCTTAAAACATATTGAACAGAAATTGTGTAGAATTACAAGATCTTTTATATGATATCAAGAAAAAAGGGCTGAGTCATCACATTAGGGGCCAAGAGGGGCCAAAAGTCTTAAATCCATAACTCTTAAACGATCAATATTTTGATATACATTACTAAAGCAAAAATGTTAATCTGAACAATCTACAACTATATATTATGATAAAAATCTCATATGTTAATACAAATGTAATTAGGGGCCATAAGGGGCCAGAATGCTAAATCTTTGACGCTTTATATCTCGAAAGTGGGAAATATTTTGCTAAGCAATATTGAACAAAAGATGTTCAAAATAATGTGCTACACAATATGTAACGTTTCAATATTTGCTAAGCGTCCCCATTAAGGAGTTGAAGGGCCGGCCCCTAAATATTTCTTTTGCATATATCTCGGAAACGAAAAAAAATTTCTGAATAGTTGTTAAACAAAATGTGTTCAAAATCATAAGAGCCTTAATGTGATATCAAGAAAAAGGGGCTGGCCCCTCAAAATCGGGGCCGATAGGGGCCGAAAATCTTTCATCAATAACTCTTTAACGATCAATATTTTGTAAAATATTACTGCAGCAAAAATGTTTATCTGAGCAAACTACAACTATATATTATGTTATTCACATCATATGTTACATAATTAGGGGTCGCGAGGGGCCGAAATACTAAATCTTTGACGCTTTATATCTCGAAAGTGGGAAATATTTTGCTAAGCAATATTGAACAAAAGATGTTCAAAATAATGTTCTGAACAATATTTAACCTTTCAATATTTGCTAAACGTCTCCATTAAGGAGTTGAAGGGCCGGTCCCTAAATATTTCTTTTGCATACATCTCGAAAACGAAAAAGAATTTCTGAATAGTTGTTCAACAAAAAGTGTTCAAAATCATAAGAGCTTTAAGGCGATATCAAGAAAAAGGGGCTGGCCCCTCAAAATAAGGGCCGAAAGTCTTTCATCAATAACTCTTTAACGATCAATATTTTGTAATACATTACTAAGGCAAAATAGATCATCTTCACTTTCCTTAACTATATAACATGTTGGTGGCATCATATGTTACGTTATAAGGGGACATTAGGGGCCAGGATGCTAAATCTTTGACGCTTTATATCTCGAAAGTGGGAAATATTTTGCTAAGCAATATTGAATAAAAGGTGTTCACAATAATGTTCTGAACAATATGTAACCTTCAACTTTTGCTAAACGTCTCCATTAAGGAGTTGAAGGGCCGGCCCCTAAATATTTCTTTTGCATATATCTCGGAAACGGAAAAGAATTTCTGCATAGTTGTTGAACAAAAAGTGTAGTAGGGGCCAAGACGGGCCGAAAGTCTTTAATCTATAATCTTTAATGATCAATTTTTTGTTATAGATTACTGAAGCAAAATTGGTCGTCTTAACAATTTATTTATATCATTATCTTTGAACGAAAGTCTCAGTCAAATTCTTATCACATCTTATCAAAAATCGGACGGAAGACCCACTCGTTGCTCGCAACGAGATCGCATCTAGTTTTTATTATTATTCTTTTTTTTTTCCTTACCGATTTTGTGCAGAAGATTTCTCGGAGATCTCTCGATCGATTTGCTTCAAATTTTCAGGGTTAATGTGTTGCTATCTGAAGTTTATAACGCCTTGTCAATTTTTGAAAAATCACTTCCGGTCAGAAGTTATCGCCCTTTGATCGATTTTTACATAGACCTTGTGTCTGCACAAAAACTCAAGAACGACAAATGCTAGAGTGTTGAAACTTTCAGTGGTGATAGAGGACATGTTCTAGATGTGCACCTTGGTTTTCAAATTTTCCGGAAGTGCGCAGTATGGAAGCTCGGTAGGGGTCGAAATTTAGGACGTGATTTATGAGTGAATTTTAGAGACATTTCTTAAAATAACATTTTAAATAGAAGTATTTTGTTAAAACATATTAAACAAAAAGTCTTCAAAATCACAAGACCTTTTCGTTGATATCAAGAAAAAGGGGCTGACCCCTCAAATTAGGGGCTCAGAAGGGCGAAAAGTCTTTCATCTATCATTCTTTAATGATCAATATTTTGTTATAAATTATTGAAGCAAAAATGTTCATCTTAACATTCTGCAACTATATATTATAAAATTTTGATCATATGTTACGTAATAAGGGGCCATAAGGGGCCAGAATGGTAAATATTTGACAATTTATATCTCGAAAAGGGGAAATATTTTGATAAGCAATATTGAACAAAAGATGTTCAAAATAATGTTCTAAACAATATACACCCTTTTAATTTTTGCAAGACATCCCCATTAAGGAGTTGGAGGGCTGGCCCCTAAATATTGTTATTCTATATATCTCTTAAACGAAAGGAAATTTCTGAATAATTGTTGAACAAAAAGTCTTCAAAATCACAAGACCTTTCATTTGATTCAAGAAAAAGGGGCTGACCCCTCAAATTAGGGGCTCAGAAGGGCCAAAAGTCTTTCATCTATAACTCTTTAATGATGAATATTTTGTTATACGTTATTGAAGCAAAAATGTTCATTTTAACATTTTGCAACTATATATTATAAAATTTTGATCATATGTTACGTAATAAGGGCCATAAGGGGCCAGAATGCTAAATCTTTGACACATTATATCTCGAAAAGGGAAAATATTTTGATAAGCAATAATGAACAAAAGATGTTCAGAATAATGTTCTAAACAATATACACCCTTAAAATTTTTGCAAGACATCCCCATTAAGGAGTTGGAGGGCTGGCCCCTAAATATTGTTATTCTATATATCTCTTAAACGAAAGGAAATTTCTGAATAGTTGTTGAACAAAAAGTCTTCAAAATCACAAGACCTTTCATTTGATATCAAGAAAAAAGGGCTGACCCCTCAAATTAGGGGCTCAGAAGGGCCAAAAGTCTTACATCTATAACTCTTTAATGATGAATATTTTGTTATAAATTATTGAAGCAAAAATGTTCATCTTAACATTCTGCAACTATATATTATAAAATTTTGATCATATGTTACGTAATAAGGGGCCATAAGGGGCCAGAATGGTAAATCTTTGACAATTTATATCTCGAAAAGGGGAAATATTTTGATAAGCAATATTGAACAAAAGATGTTCAAAATAATGTTCTTAACAATATACACCCTTTTAATTTTTGCAAGACATCCCCATTAAGGAGTTGGAGGGCTGGCCCCTAAATATTGTTATTCTATATATCTCTTAAACGAAAGGAAATTTCTGAATAATTGTTGAACAAAAAGTCTTCAAAATCACAAGACCTTTCATTTGGTATCAAGAAAAAGGGGCTGACCCCTCAAATTAGGGGTTCAGAAGGGCCAAAAGTCTTTCATCTATAACTCTTTAATGATGAAAATTTTGTTATACGTTATTGAAGCAAAAATGTTCATCTTAACATTTTGCAACTTTATATTATAAAATTTTGATCATATGTTACGTAATAAGGGCCATAAGGGGCCAGAATGCTAAATCTTTGACACATTATATCTCGAAAAGGGAAAATATTTTGATAAGCAATATTGAACAAAAGATGTTCAGAATAATGTTCTAAACAATATACACCCTTAAAATTTTTGCAAGACATCCCCATTAAGGAGTTGGAGGGCTGGCCCCTAAATATTGTTATTCTATATATCTCTTAAACGAAAGGAAATTTCTGAATAATTGTTGAACAAAAAGTCTTCAAAATTAAATCACAAGACCTTTCATTTGATATCAAGAAAAAAGGGCTGACCCCTCAAATTAGGGGCTCAGAAGGGCGAAAATTCTTTCATCTATAACTCTTTAATGATGAATATTTTGTTATAATTTATTGAAGCAAAAATGTTCATCTTAACATTCTGCAACTATATATTATAAAATTTTGATCATATGTTACGTAATAAGGGGCCATAAGGGGCCAGAATGGTAAATCATTGACAATTTATATATCGAAGAGGGGAAATATTTTGATAAGCAATATTGAACAAAAGATGTTCAAAATAATGTTCTAAACAATATACACCCTTTTAATTTTTGCAAGACATCCCCATTAAGGAGTTGGAGGGCTGGCCCCTAAATATTGTTATTCTATATATCTCTTAAACGAAAGGAAATTTCTGAATAGTTGTTGAACAAAAAGTCTTCAAAATCACAAGACCTTTCATTTGATATCAAGAAAAAAGGGCTGACCCCTCAAATAAGGGGTTCAGAAGGGCCAAAAGTCTTTCATCTATAACTCTTTAATGATGAATATTTTGTTATAAATTACTGAAGCAAAAATGTTTATTTTAAAGTTCTGCAACTATATATTATAAAATTTTGAACTTATGTTACGTAATAAGGGGCCATAAGGGGCCAGAATGCTAAATTTTTGACACCTCGAACAAGGGGAAATATTTTGATAAGCAATAATGAACAAAAGAAGCTCAGAATAATGTTTTAAACAACATGCATCCTTTCACTCTTTACAGACGAATATCTCAGTCAAGATCTTGACTAATCTTATCCAAAATCAGACGGAAGACCCACTCGTTGCTCGCAACGAGAACCATCTAGTTTTTATTCTTTTTTCTTCTTACAAATTTTGTGCAGACGATTTCTCGGAGATGGCTCGTTCAATTTCATTCAAATTTTCATGGTAGATGCGTTGACATCTGAAGTTAATTCCGGCAATTCCGTTAAGGGATATTAACTTCCGATAGGAAATTATCGCCCTTTTATCCAAATTTAGAGGACCTCCTTGTCTGCGATGGAACTCAAAAACGGCTTAAGCTAGAGCGCTGAAATTTTCAGTGATGATAGAGGACATGTTGCCATTTTGCACCTGGGTTTGGATATTTACGGAAGTGCCTAGTATGAAAGCTCGGTAGGGGTCAAAATTTAGGACACGAAACATGAGTGAATTTTTGAGACATTTTGTATCATATCTTTTAAAGTATAATTATTTTGTTAAGACATACTGAACAATATTTGTGCAGAATGACAAGATCTTTAATATGATATCAAGAAAAAAGGGCTGACTCATCATATTAGGGGCCGAGAAGGGCCAAAAGTATTAAATCAATAACTCTTTAACGATCAATATTTTGGTATACATTACTGAAGCAAAAATGTTTATCTTAACAATTTACAACTATTTATTATAATATTTATGTCATATGTTACATAATTAGGGGCCATAAGGGGCCAGAATTCCAAATCTTTGACGCTTTATATCTTAAAGCTATGAAATATTTTGATAAGCAATATTGAACAAAAGATGTTCAAAATAATGTTCTAAACAATATGCAACCTTTCATTTTTTGCTAAACGTCCCCATTAAGGAGTTGAAGTGCTGGCCCCTAAATACTTCCTTTGCAAATATCTCAGAAACGAAAAAGAATTTCTGGGTAGTTGTTGAACAAAGTGTTCAAAATCATGAGAGCTTTAAAGTGATATGAAGAAAAAGGGGCTGGCTCTTCAAAATAGGGGCTGAGAGGGGCCGAAAGTCTTTGAACAATAACTCTTTAACGATCAATATTTTGTAATGCATTACTGAAGCAAAAATGTTCATCTCAACAATTTACAACTATATATTATGATATTCACATCATATGTTACATAATTAGGGGCCATAAGGGGTCAGAATGCTAAATCTTTGACGCTTTATATCTCAAAAGTGGGAAATATTTTGATAAGCAATATTGAACAAAAGTTATTCAAAATAATAACCTAAACAATACGCAACTTTTTGATTTTTGCTTTACGTCCCCATTAGGGAGTTGAAGGGCCGGCCCCTAAATATATCCTTCGGATATATCTCGGAAACGAAAAAGAATTTCTGAGTAGTTGTTGAACAAAAAGTGTTCAAAATCATGAGAGCTTTAAGGTGATACCTAGGAAAAGGGTCTGACCCATTAAATAAGGGGCTGAGAGGGGCCGAAAGTATACGATCAATAACTCTTTAATGATCAATATTTTGTAATATATTACTGAAGCGAAATAGTACATCTTCACACACTTTATCTAAATAACATGATGTTGATATCATATATTACGCAGTAAGGGGTCTTTAGGGGGCCAGATTGCATAATCATTGGCGCAATATATCTCGAAAAGGAAGAATATTTTGATAAACAGTATTGAACAAAAGACGATCAAAATAATATTCTGAACAATATGCACTCTTTCAATTTTTGCTAGACGTCTCCATTTAGGATTTGAAGGGCCGGCCCTTAATATTTCTTTTCCATATATCCCGAAAATAAAAAAGAATTTCTGAATAGTTGTTGAAAAAAAGTATTCAAAATCATGAGAGCTTTAAGATAATATCAAAAAAAGGGGCTGACCTCTCACATTAGGGGCCAAGAAGGGGCGAAAGTCTTTAATCTATAACCCTTTTATGATCAATATTTTGTTAAACATTATTAAAGCAAAATTGTTCGTCTTAGCAAATTATTTATATCATTATATCTGAACGAAAATCTCAGTCAAATTTTTATGTCATCTTATCAAAAATCGGACGGAAGACCCACTCGTTGCTCGCAACGAGATCTCATCTAGTTCTTTGTTATTATTGTAACTATATGTCACTTTGTTGTTTTCATATTCGTCTTTATTACATTTCACTTTGAACTTTTTTCATGCTTCATTTTGTCCTTACTTCTATGTTGCTTTATTCTTGTAAATTCGTTCTTCTTTCTTTTAAATTGATACAGTTTCTTTAATAAATAACTATGATCATCTCTATTACAAATGTAAATTCAGTCACGCAAACCAAGAAGCGCATTCAACGAAGACGAATACAAGTAGTGTAAATTTAATGCGGCATTATAACGCTAGGTGGCAGGGTGTTCGCTGCGAGTGTTGGTAAAATTAAGTACGCAAACCCGGGCCGAGGTTATTCGAGATTTTTCAATTTTCTTCCTTAATATTTTATCAATCGAACCCAAATTTTCAAGTTATGTTAGTTATAGGTTTATTTGTATACGCGGTAAAATTGCCCCGAAATGCTCAATATTTTTATATTTTCTCGAAGATACTTGATTTCCAAGTTGGTAAAATGGGAAGGCAGTATCAAGTTGACATTTTTAGTGTTTTTTTTTTTTTTTTTTTTTTTTTTTTTTGACAAAAAGCTAATAAATTTATAAATTATTCTGATGTTAAACATTATGTTTTAACTAGTTATAAGCATTTCTTCTTTCAAATGTGTTTTTTTTTTTAAAAAAACACGTTTTAAGAAAATCTGGATCATTAAAACCGGACCAATTATGAAAACTCCAAAATAATTGTGTATTTTCTGTCACCTGAAAAATACATGTATAACTCTATTCAAGTTATTGTTGGATGATTGAATTTCAGTTTAATTGATATAAAAAAAATTAAATATTTTGATAATTACAAGTATACCCTTATAAATTGAGTTGTTTTTCTGGACCCCTATATATTCTTCCACTGAACTGACATTTCTTTATTTCAGGATAATAACTGTTCATGCGCAGTCGCGTGATTCTGGCACCGGGGCTAGTCTGGTTTCGGCGAACCCATAATGCTCTGCAAAGTAGTGCGGAACGTCATGGGTAGGCGTGGCCGGTACCAGGCTAGACCGGGGCATACTAGAAACTTCCTCCGTTTTTTTTTTTTTTTTTTTTTTTGTTAAAAATATGTATTAATTTTTTGTATAAAAATAGCACTTTTCAATAAAGAAATAAATATCTCTAGTAAGCACACAGTGTTTGACATCAGAATAACTCAAAAAATTAATTTGTCAATGTCTCGTTTGGCAAAAAATACGTAAAATGTCGGCTTGATATTGCCTACCCATCTTAGCAAATTGGAAATCAAAAATCGCCAAAAATAATCTAAAATATTGAGATTTTCAAAATATAAATACATGAATATACATATTGGCAATTTTTACAGCGAATACAGATAAAACTTAGAGACGTAGCATTGTTTTTGAAAGGGGCAGCCAGAGAAAAAAAATAACTTACCTAAAAATCTTGACAAACAAAAAAACAAAAACAAAACAAACAAACAAACAAAAACAAAAAAAGAGGAAAAATCTTCAAACTCGAAAATTCTATTTGGGGGGAGGGGGGTCCATCTTCTTTCAGTACCAAAATTTACTCATACTTCAGTACGTACATGGCCCTTATTTGACTAGACTTCAACAAAAAGTGGGAGGGGGGAAAACCAGACTTTCATTGAACATTTTCAGTAGTAAAAAGTTACGGCTAGAAAAATGTTTGGTGGCCAGCCCCCCCCCCCCCCCCCGCTACCGGTGTTATATAGTGAGACTTCCCCCATAGTGAGTCTTCCCCTCCGGGGTGGGGGTGGGTGGGGAATGTCTATATAGTGAGCCTTCCGCCCTAAACGACCAAAGTGAGACTTCCCCTTCCGTGTTTGGTTTGGATTTTATTTACATCGACGATGTATATATTGCATATTTAGGTAATGATCTTGTATATATATATATATATATATATATATATATATATATATATATAAGATGTATCGTTTCAAATGAATCAGTATAAAAGTGCGCAATAAAAATTTATCGTGCACAGCAGATTATTGTATTGTTCCGAGACGATTCATATCAAAAGAAAAAAGACATAATTAGTTTAACAGTAAAGAGGTCATTACCCATAGAAACGTGCGGTTTACCTATTTTTACCTGCATGATTAAGATGTTTTAACTATAAAAATCACTATTAAAATGTTTTAATTATTTATTCATATATTTATTTATTCATTCATATAGGACGGAGAACTTTTATCCAAACACTGAAAACTTCAGTATAAAAACATTGTTTTACAATAAAAAAAAATATTTGGAAACTAAATTAAAGGGGAAAGTTTCGCTATGAAGGTGGAAGACTGACTATATAGTGAGACTTTCCCGCGAAGACTGGCTATATAGTAAGACTTCCCCTGGAGAAGTCTCACTATATAGCTAGTCTTTCGGGGAAGTCTTACCATCTAGCCAGCCTTCAGGGGGAACGATACTGGGTACATGCCTGAACCTATAACATACATGTACATCATTTGAAAATTTAGGTTCGATTGATAAAGTATTAAGGCAGAAAATTGAAAAATCACTGATAACCCCAGCCCGGGTTTGCGTACCTAATTTTACCAACACTTGCAGTGAACACCCTGCCACCTAGCGTTATAATGCCGCATTAAATTCACACTACTTGTATTCGTCTTCGTTGAATGCGCTTCATGGTTTGCGTGACTGAATTTTCATTTGTAACAGAGATGATCATAATTATTTATTAAAGAAACTGTATCAATTTAAAAGAAAAAAAGAACGTATTTACAAGAATAAAGCAACAGAGAAGTAAGGACAAAATGAAGAATGAAAAAAGTTCAAAGTGAAATGTAACAAAGACGAATATGAAAACAATAAAGTGACATATAGTTACAATAATAAAGAAGAATAAAGAAGTAGGCAGAATAAGAATAAAAGCAAGATAAATAGACTTTTGGCGGTAATTCCCTTCCATATGATAGGAGGATAGCAATCGATGCGTGATAGGGCAGTAAACTAGGGTTACATGACTTCACAAAGCTATAGCGTGACCCTTACAAAATTTGATTGTTTTAGTTTATTTCAAAGGGTGTGTATTTTTCTTAAAGACAAGCAAACAAACGATATTTGATATGACATTTAAAATATTCATGGTTTAATTATATATTTTGTTTATCCCTTTAATCTATAGCTATGGCAATTGAATAAACTTCCTTGATTTCAAGTTAAAGGGACGCTGGAGACTGATGTTAACGACATTGTAGGGCGCACTTGTCGATCGCTAAAAGGCAGTTGTCATCTGAGGTATGTGATTTTTAAGCATCCATGGTTAATTGTTTCAGATTAGGTGTAAACCAAACTGTCGTCATACTTAATACCTGTAACTCACTGGACATATACTCCAATATTACATTCCGTCTGATTATTTTTTAAAGAAAATGTTCATGAAAATAAAAATATATTTTTATAAGAATTTATAAACTCATTTTAATATTAGCGGTAAACATGGTTATATTTTCAGCTACAGTGAAAATTAATTTCGGTTGAAGGCCAATATGTTTGTGTTGAAAGCTAACTCTGTAATATATTACTTGACTTTTTTCTTTTTTTTCTTTTTTTTTTTATTGATTTATTTATTTATAATTTTTTGTTAAAACTGTAAATCAAACCTGCTGACTAAAAATGATATAAGAATTATTTATGTTTGACTTCAACACAGTACAGAAAATTTTCGGAAAAACCTTAGAGATAATCCTATGAAAAATAAATTTTGATAAGATATAGTTTTTTTTAAAAAAAAAAAAATTCTATATAAAAATGTACGTCGGAGGCTTGTATACTAGAAATTTAAGTCACTGATTTTTTTTATGTAGGTTGTAAACAAATTTTACTAGGCAGGTACGTAGTATCGGGGGGGGGGAGGGAGGGGGAACTGGCTCCCCACTTTTTTCCAAACATTTTTTTCACTATTGAAAAAGTTTATTGAAAGGCTGGTTGCCCCCCCCCCCCCTTTTTCGGCGCAGCTTAGTCGAATAAGGGTAATGTGGTAATGTTTGAATAAAATTTGGTTATAAAAAAGTTTGCTTGTCCGAGTTTTTTCAGGTAAGTTCAATTTTTTTCTCTGGCTGCCTCCCTCCTCCTTCCTACTATCAAAAACGAAAATATGTGCTTGCTAGGAATTCAAAATTAACGCCAATAAGTAAAAAAAAATCTTCAACTAGTCTTTGAACCTTTTTGCATACTATCTGGGCGTATATAAGTACATAAGCGGCTACGTACAAGTCATTTTATTTCTATTTTATTTTAAAAAGAACTAAACGAAAACATGTAATACTTGGTTTAAATGGTTTTTATTTACAACAAGCGCATGTTTCATTGGAACACAAAATCAGTTTTGTTTTAAGACAGGTGCGTACCAACTTCACGAAATGTGATCATTAAAGTCATATCAACATAATAATTAAGGCAATATTGACATGACTATCAAAGTCATATCAACATGCTATTCAAATTCATATCGAAATGATAATTAAAGCAAAATCAGCATGATTATTTAAGCATTGTTAGCATTCATTCAAAACACCATAAATTCTACTTCAATATTTTAGAATAATTTTTTACAGTATCTCAAAAAATATTAAATTCAAAGAAGGGTAGTTTGAATACGTGAGAGAGTGTATACATAAGATTTTCATCATAGTCCTTATTTCTTTTTTTTTTTTCTTTTGAAAATATAAACATGATTATTAAGGCGAGATCAAACGTTATCACAAGGGAAACAATTATTTGGAAGCTTATGTCTTATTAACGATTAACAAGTCTGTTATTCCTGTGTCTATTTAATGTATGAACTTTTTTTGAGTGAATAAATGAGCTGAACTGATCCGAGCATTGATTATCAAATTTTAACTGTAACTGAAGCTACTTTATAAAGGAAATGAAACACGCAACAAAGGATACATCTGTTTTTCATACACGATATAGCGATACATTATTAATGAGATTTTTTATTTTTGACAATTTATCGGCAATTTATCGAAAACATAAATGAATCGTTCAATTAACAATTTCATACATTGAAAACATCAATGATAGAAGTACATCATATTCTCTTTTGCTATATAACAAGGCATCTTAAAATCATTTGTGTATAATTTTGAAGAAAACAATCTTTGGTTTTCGGTGTTAACCTACTTGACTGTTTTAAGGTCCCTTTAAAATGTTTTTTTTTTTATTGTCAATTTTTATTAAACTTCAAATGACAGTTTTAATATTTAATTCAGCCGTATTTCTGTTTGGTATATTATATGATATGAATACATAATCAATGTGTATGTTTCTTTGTCTGAAAACTCAAAATTTCATTAAACGTCGAGTGTTTCTAATCTATCGAATGCCACAGTGTTTGTATCTTCAGGTACACAAAAATGATCCCAAATTAAGTTTAGAACTTATTATCAAAATCAGCTTTACGTATTGTATTTCAGCATCTTTTAACTAAAAGTCATTACATTCAAACAACGGGACCATTAAATGATCCATTGATCTTGAGCTAAGACAAAGTAAACATGTCTAATATTACAGAATTAAAATAAATAGTTAAATTTCGTAATAAAATAGGTACAGGTGTATTGCCGGTCATCTATCTTTTTTTTCGTTTCGAAATCCTGTTCCTAATCTATTTAGGGAACCATGGAGATTAAGATCTTATAAACCCCCAAACAGAATAAAATGGTCCGGTTATTTAAAATATTCATTAGCAATACTGTAAAATACCAGCAACTTTGTGCAAGCCCCGGCGAGAAGTTTGTCTTTTTGCACTTTTTCCTCGTAAAGGAAGAGAAAAAAGTGTTAACAAAGAGAAACCAAACCCTTCTTTGTTGATGTTCATTTAGATAGTGTAGCTCAAAAACAGTGATTTCGCTGAAGTTCTTTATTGTTTTCCTGTGTAGATTATTTGTTTGTTCTTGTAGAATGTGTTTCTTTCAAATATCTGTTTTCTTGTTTTATATGAAAAGATGTGCAATGTCTTGAAAAAATGCAGAATTACAAATTCTGGAAAATGTTCTAAATTTTGGTTTCCATTGATCTTTCTGCTTTCTTTTGCAAGCCAGCTCATTAAAAAAAAAAACAAAATACTGCATCAAGAAACATTTCTAAGACATGAATTTCTAATTTCAACTAGAAGTTTCTACAAAAAAAAAATGCTTATTGTTTCTTATTAACTGACTTTCTGGTTAAAAATAAACTATGTATAAATGTGGTGTTCACCAAGATGTGCTGAATTCTGTTTTGGTATATCTCTTTCTAAATACGAAAAATATTATATAATTGCAATCAGTATTGACATATTATCCTTCTCTGTTTGATTATAGGTCTATTCCTCGGATAAAAATGAGTATAAAAGGGAAAGTTACATGCCTGTTTTGTGTGTGTGTGTGTGTGTGTGTGTGTGTGTGTGTGATTACGAGGGTTGTCCCAAAATTCCGCAGACAAGCGTTGTTTTGTAGGAACCCGGTGTCATATATTAATGAATCTTTGTACATATATTAAACCAACAATCACTAATCAATTTTTGGACAAATATTGAGTAATTAAAAGATTAACCCCATTTAAATGAAATATTTCATTTTCTGGTGTGGGAAGGCGGCACAGTACCCTAAAATTGCAATGAAAAATCGGTATGTAATTTCTAAAATCCTACAAAGAAGTATTTACTTCAAAGAATTTCGAAAATAAAATTGAAAATTCTTAATATTGTATTGTTAACCACCTTTCCTGAAATGTTGGTAGTTTACAACACCAAAAATACACACATTCATAGTATAAACTCAAAGTCAACACAGTTGTATGTTCGGAACTACATGCTAGGATGTCGGAATTACCTACTTACATATATAGACTATGAAACTGATACAATTAAAAGTTTGGATTTACAAACTTACAAGTTTGGATTTACAAACTTACAAGTCTGGATTTTTAACACGATTACCCTCCATAAGTGTTCTCTTCTTTTCATGTATACGATTTTGGACAAATTCTGCTTCATATGAATATAAAAAAGGTCTGCTTATAACGGGGCGCAATTGGTACCCATGGGAATTTCATCTTGTTAAATAAAATAAGACGAGCTAATAGTTGTAAGCTCGCAACATAGAGAATATTGATTCTCTTTGACAAAATACATTGTCTCAATCATTGACTTATATTCGAAAGCATACAGCTTAATTGATCGTGGGGAATGATTGTGTATAAAGTTCAAAAGTCTTAAGTTTTTAAGCTGATGATTTTGGTAAATTCTTGTGATTTCAAATTTTCATAAAGTTCCTTAGAATTTTTAAGTATCCACATCTGATTTACATCACTTCTCTAATATATTGTTGCACAGTACTCTTGAAGTTTCTCCTTCACTACGGTTAATATCTTTGTGAGGAGTAAAGAAGGAGGCTTGGTAGAACATTTACTGGAACCCGTTATGTATCTTTGTTTGTAAGGATTTTTATGAAGTTTTGGAATCCAATATAGATATGGTAATTCAAATTCATTATGGTTGTTTGCAATATTAAAGATATTCAAAACTGACATATATGATTTTGAAGAATTTCTTCTTTAGAAAGGGAACTATGAGTATAAGTTGGATTACCACTTGTAGAATTAAATCCAAGTTCCTCTAAAATACATTTAATATAATAAGCCTTACAAACAAAGACAATGTTGTTACCTGAGTTGTCACCAGGGACCAGTACGTACTGATCATATAATCTATTTCTTTTTTCACTTCTGGATTATTGAATACAGAAGGATAGATGGTTCTCATATGGTTCTCAATCTTTTAATGCGCGATTTTAACATACATCTGATACATTTAATCCATTCTGACAAAGTGTCAAAGTCTTCTTTTTCATATCTGGCCCATCGCCTGGCGTAATCCTCTACAGAATCCATGATATTTAAGAAATTTCGACGCCAGTTGAAGGATCGGGGTTCCCTATATTTAGGACCTTTTAAAATTAATGATCTAAGGTCCTCATTATTAACTATATTTACGTCACCAGTAATAACGTGTCCAGCAGGACTATAGTTATAGGGTGAAGAAGAACATGAACACAATGGAGGATTATGTTTCAGATATTCGATATCCAGGCCCTGTAAAGTTTTATTGTAATGTTGTTACCCTATTCCGTCCGTCTGTCACATTTTTTCTTCCTCAAAATCCTCTTATATTTTAAGCAGTAACCAATCAGTCTTTTGGAATATGATAGGCGGTGTCCTGTAGGTTTGCAATAAGGCTTTGAAATTTTCAATTTTACCCTTATCACCTGCATATGTTGTTTATGTCTCTCAGTTGATCCGATACGCAAGAGCATGCTCTACGTATGAACAATTTCTAAAACGAGGCAAGCTATTAACAAACAAGTTGACGAAACAAGGGTATCAACAGTGTCATTTGAAGTCATCTTTTCGCAAGTTTTTCGGTCGATTTAATGACCTTGTCAGCACATAGAACCTATTATTGAGTCAAATGCTGACTGACGTTTCTCATACTAATTTTTTATGCCATTATATATACACTGAACTTTCTACGGATTTATCTGGGTTTTGTTTCCCGATCATGACAAGGAGCACACGACGGACGTGACCGGTCGGCAGGGGATGCTTACTCCTCCATGGCACCTGATCCCTCCTCTAATTTTTCCGGTCCGAGTTTGCTCTGCTTCAAATTTGTATCGTTTCATTGGACTTTTGAGATAGGATACCGTTCCCAGAACTCCTCTTACATTTAAAATAGTATCCTAATCATCTTTTGGAACATGGTTGGTGGTGTCCTGTATGAGCATTAATGTCACTAGTGACCCTGGGGTCAAATGGAGGTCAAAAATGCAGAAAATTCCTGGTTCCTAGAACTCCTCTTACATTTTACACAGTAGCCTCATCATCTTATGGAAGATGGTTGATGTGTCCCGTAGATGTGCAATAAGGTTTTGGAATTTTCATTTTCACCCTTAGGGTCATATGGGGTCGAAAAATGACGTTTTTATGCAAAAAGCCCCTGGTTCCCAGAACCCCTCTTACATTTTTAGCTCTTCTGATCGAAATTTGTCCGTTGTCTGTCGTCGTTGTCGTTGGCGTTGTCGTAAACTTTTCACATTTTCATCTTCTCCAGAAGTACTTGGCCAATTTCAATCAAACTTGGCACAAAGTATCCTTGGGTGAAGGGGATTCAAGTTTGTTCAAATGAAGGGATAATTAGAGAGATAATTACAAAATAGCAAAAAATTAATGGCATTATTGAAAAAACTTCTTCTCAAGAAACAATGGGCCAGGAAAGATGAAACTCATGTGGAATTATTGTCAGATAGTGTAGATTCAAGTTTGTCCAAATCATGACCCCCGGGGGTAGGGTGGGGCCACAATGGACAATCAAAGTTTTAGATAGGAATATATAGGAAAAATCTTCAAAAATCTTCTTCTCAAGAACAGCAAAGCTATGATTGGTCATATTTATATGGAAGCATCCTCAGGTGGTGTAGATTCAAGTTTGTCCAAATCATGACCCCCAGGGGTAGGATGGGGCCACAATGGACGATGAAAGTTTTACATAGGTGTATATCGGAAAAATCTTCAAAAGTCTTCTTCTCAAGAACAGCAAAGCTATGATTGGTCATATTTATATGGAAGTATCCTCAGGTGGTGTAGATTCAAGTTTGCTCAAATCATAACCTCCAGGGGTTGGGTGGGGCCACAATAAAAGTTCAAACTTGTAGAGAAAAAAGTCACAGTCAAAAAATTATGTAAGCATCCTGAGTTAGTGTAGATCTTATTTTGTTCAAATCATACCCCCACTCCCTTTTAGGGGTAGGTTGGGACCATTTATGCATTCAAGCTTTTCAATACTATACTGATTTTTGCTTTTTTCCTAGCCACAGTGCTCGGGTGAGCGATGTGGCCCCTGGGCCTCCTGTACACAGTAGCCTAATCATCTTATGGAAGATGGTTGGTGTTGTACTGTAGATGTGCAATAATGTTTCGGAATTTTCATTTTCACCCAGGGGGTCAAATAGGGATTCATGAATCCACCTAGAACATGTATAAATTCAAGGTTATCTCGATTCATCGGATATCTCAAACTTTAATAGTGGTCCCATATAGTTTGAGATAATGAGGTTTGTCTGTATCTACCTTACTAACCATGACAACACTGTTCAACTAAATCTCTTTAAAGAAGATAAACAGAATTATGTATCTTAGTATAATCTACTTGTACAGTCTCATTCAAATTAGATAAAACGGTAGGAGGAGTAGTGCTTTGTAAGAACAATTTTGATTCCACTCTATGTAATGAAGCTATCACAATAAGTTTCCATTGCTCTTGCCAAGTGGGTCTTGAAAAGTTTTTATTTCTTATACGTTCCAATGTAAAACTTTAATTGCCTCTTATGGCCCCACTCTATCCCTGGGGGTCATGTGTGGACAAATTAAATCTACACTATGTTATGAAGCTTTCAAATAAATTAAACTCTTCTGACTCAGTGGTTCTTGAGAATAAGACTTTTGAAATTTTCAGTCATCTTATATCTCCTTAAAATGAGCTTTACCCTTATTTGAACAAACTTAAATCCCCTTTATCCAAGGAAACTTTTAGGCGATTTTGTTTTAACTGGTCCAGCAGTTCTTGAGAAGATAATATTGTAAAAATTTTACGCCAAAGACAACAACAACAACAGAGATTTTAATCAGAATTGAAAGCTTATTTGATCCGTCAGATCAAATGAACTAAAAATAAAGGCTGGTGGTTGTGGTGGGGGGGGGGGGGGGTGCAACACTTGCTTAACAAAATACTCAATATAAAGCTGTTCCCAAAATTTTGCATTCATAGGATATGTATATGTTAGCAAACTTTTTCAAAGTGCCATGAGATTTGGTTCGACGCAAGGAAATGGTTTAACAACATACAAAATATAACGTTTTACATAGAAATTAACTCTTTGTTTCTCTATATATTTTATCACACCTCTTGTGTGTTTCTTGTTATTTTGATTAGAATAATGATGATTAATTGCTGCCTAGTCCAATTTTGTACAGGCCCATATGGTAATTATACCCTGTTTACCCGTCTGCACAAGTCTGGTGAGGGTCTATGTGAGTAATTTTCGAACATAATTTGGTTCATTTTTGCATACTCAAAATATGAAAACAGTCATGTATTTTGTAATGGATTTAAGCCTTGAACTCAGTTGTAGTTTTCTTTGCGACCTGGATGGAAGAAAAAATGGTCAAGAAATTTATTTTCAGAGGTTTTCTATAAACTTGATCACCATCCTAGAAAATAAATGTTTGATCCAGGTAGGACAAACGGGAGAAAAAATAAACCCTGGACAAGGATTGTACAAAAAGAGTTTACTTTGACCTTTCATCTATTAAAATTAGGAAGAACGTTTGCTCAAGACAAGTGTATGTTGATGCAAAGAGATTTTCTGACCTTCACCTTTCATCTAGAAAATTGATTCAATGTCACCGCAAACCCTCTAACCAAGAGGACTCTATGTATAAAGTATGAGCTCAAAGGAGCCAAGCGGGGAGAAAATATGCTCTGAAAAGGATTGTACACAATGAGGTTTTCTTTACCTTGACCTTTGTTTGAAAAAAATGGCATTGAACACCCTCCGTCCATGGGTACTCTATGAGTAAAGTTTGAGCCAGGTAAGGCCAAGGGGAGAGAAGACATACTCTGAACAAATTTTTCTTATGCAAAGCTATTTTCTGACGTTGATCTTTCATCTAGAAAATTGATTCAAGGTCACTGCATAAACTCTACCCAAGGACACTCTATTGTTTGAAAGAGTTAAATATCAGCTATTATCAACCTTGCCTTTCAATAGTGCATTCAACCATGACTGAGGCAAAATAGGGCTTTCGTTTCCCACTGTCACATTTGGGTTGAAGGGGTACCATTAAGTAGTGTTAACGTTAAGGTTTGGGACCAAATTGTTAGCATTTTTTTTCTTTGTCATCTTTGGATAACATTTAAAATAGCACTGCTATGGGTAGGTATTCTTATTTAGTATATCTTGTCAACTTTTTGAGGGATCTCCGGCTCTCTGGCCCTGGAAGGGACCAGTAGACTATACCAAACTTTTTTTCACATTGCATTGTGAGATGAAGTTAAAAAAACACTACTATCTCCCTTACCTTTGAAGTGTAAAAACAACAAAGTTCAGGTTAGCTTACTGGCCGTTTTTCTTCCCAGGGACCCTTCAAAAACCTGACGAGTTGTTCTTCCTTTGGTCCTTAACCTTTCACTAGTGTTACTTAGTTCTAGTAGCCAAAGATGCTTTCAAAATGAATGCTTAAATACGCCCCCACCCATGGCACCACTTGGTGGTACCACTACAGCCCCATTTTGATAGCGGGAAATGATAGTCCTAGGGGCCCTCTACCTTGCCCCAGTAATGAATTGAAGCACACTTCAAAGATAAGGGGTATAATAGCTGACCTTTAACCTGTATATTAAAACACAAAGTGAAAAACAACAAAGTTCAGGTTAGCTAACTGGCGCCTTCCTTATCCAGGGAACCTTCAAAAACAGGCAAATGGTTCTCTCTAAGGTCCTTAACCTTTCACTAGTGTTACTTTGTTCTAGTAGCCAAAGATGCTTTCAAAATGAATGCTTGAAATACGTCCCCCACCCTTGGCACCACTTGGTGGTACCACTACAGCCCCATTCGGACAGTGGGAAAAGATATTCCTATGGGCCCTCTACCTTGCCCCAGTAATGATTTGAAGCACACTTCAAAGATAAGGGGTATAATAACTGACCTTCAACATGTATATTAAAACAAAAAGTGAAAAACAACAAAGTTCAGGTTAGCTTACTGACCCTTTTTCTTCCCCGGGACCCTTCAAAAACCTGGCAAGTGGTTCTCCCTAAGGTCCTTAACCTTTCACTAGTGTTACTTTGTTCTAGTAGCCAAAGATGCTTTCAAAATGAATGCTTGAAATACGTCCCCCATCCATGGCACCACTTGGTGGTACCACTACAGCCCCATTCGGATAGCGGGAAATGATAGTCCTAGGGGCCCTCTACCTTGCCCCAGTAATGATTTGAAGCACACTTCAAAGATAAGGGATATAATAGCTGACCTTTAACCTGTATATTAAAACACAAAGTGAAAAACAACAAAGTTCAGGTTAGCTTACTGACCCTTTTTCTTCCCAGGGACCCTTCAAAAACAGGCAAATGGTTCTCTCTAAGGTCCTTAACCTTTCACTAGTGTTACTTTGTTCTAGTAGCCAAATATGCTTTCAAAATGAATGCTTGAAATACGTCCCCCACCCTTGGCACCACTTGGTGGTACCACTAAAGCCCCATTTTGATAGTGGGAAATGATAGTCCTAGGGGCCCTCTACCTTGCCCCAGTAATGATTTGAAGCACACTTCAAAGATAAGGTGTATAATAGCTGACCTTTTACTGTATATTAAAACATTAAGTGAAAAACAACAAAGTTCAGATTAGCTAACTGGCCCCTTCCTTTCTCAGGGACCCTTCAAAAACCAGGCAAGTGGTTCTCCCTAAGGTCCTTAACCTTTCACTAGTGTTACTTTGTTCTAGTAGCCAAAGATGCTTTCAAAATGAATGCTTGAAATATGTCCCCCACCCATGGCACCACTTGGTGGTACCACTACAGCCCCATCCTGATAGCGGGAAATGATAGTCCTAGGGACCCTCTACCTTGCCCCAGTAATGATTTGAAGCACACTTCAAAGATAAGGGGTATAACATCTGACTTTTAATCCATATATCAATAGACAAAGTGAAATACAACAAAGTTCAGGTTACCTAACTGGCCTTTTCTAATCATTGAAACCTGTCAAAAAGTTGACAAGGGATACTCCCTAATTATGGCCCTTAACTTTTTTCCAGTTAAGTGTTAGTTTCTTCTAGTGGTCCACTATAGTTGAAAAATGAAAGCTTGAAATATGTTCCCCACCGTTGGCACCACTTGGTGGTGCCACTACAGCCTCATACCGATTGCGGGAAATGATAGTCCTAGAAATCTTCTATCTTGCCAGAGTAATGATTTAAAACACACTTATAAGATAAGAGGTATAATAGCTGCTTGAAATATGTAACCCGCCCTTGGCACCACATGGTGGTACCACTTCAGCCTAATTTTCATGGCCGTATATAATAGCACTGTGGATCGTTTACCTTGTGCCAGTAATTGTTCGAAGCACACTTCAAGGATCATAACTTAAAATAGATTAAATTACCTTCAAACCCTTATCAATGTAAATGTTAGGAGTAAGCAAATTTCAGGTTAGCCTTTTGGCACCATCATATTCCTGAGACCCGTAAAAGAGCTTAAAAAGGATTCTCCCGGAAGTACTTAACCTATTTCCAATGTTGGTTTGTTCTTAAGCGATCAAAGGTGGTGACATTTTCTTTTCTTTCTTGTTTGTTTGTTTTGAAACCGCATAATTTTCCTTATGCAGGTGAGCTAAACTGCCTCCAAGTGTTTGAATTATTAAATAATTAAGTGTTGCATTAATTATCTAATTATTAATTATCAATTGTCGAAAATGAGCCATTAAACAGTATTGCGTCAGAGTACTCTCAGTCCTTTGATGAATTTCCTTATTGGCTGCTAGCTTCTACGGGCTTAATGGCTGCTGTTATTGGCTGCTAGCTTCAGTCTAGTTGTAACTTTTGTTAGTAAATACACACACTCTGTTTTAATTTCAGACATGACGGACCCCCATTCGTTTATTTGTGTTTTCCTGCTTCTTTGCAGCATTAATGGTAAAATTTTCTTCTCTCTTTCGAAAGTAAAGGAAACTTTTTTTCATCAAGTTTTTGAAGCAAAGAGAACAAAAAAGAGACCTATAATCGTGAAGCATACTTTTATTTGTCTATATCAGGAATAAACTCTGCTACCACCACGAGTGAAAATCCAACGACTACTGAAACAACAGAGTCAACAGTAGAAGCAACTACATATATACATACTACAACAACAGAAACACCAACAACGATAGAAGTACAGACAACAACAGAAGTACAGATAACAACAGATGTGCAGACAACAGAGCCATCAACAACAACAACAGATGTGCAGACAACAGGGGCACAAATGACAACATCTGAGACACAAACAACAACAAATGCACCAACAACAACGGAGACATTCACCACAACATCAACTGAAACACCAACAACATTAAAAGAAACAACAACAATGGAAGCATTAAATACAACAGAGGCAATGACGACGACTAAAGATAATCCCACAACAACAGAGACAATGACAACAACCACCGAAATTCCTACAACAATCATCAGTCACGCACAAACAACCACAACAGTAGTGACAGAGTCATCATCACCTAAAACAGTTGAATCATCCTTTACCAACACAACTGATCTACCGACAACAACGACATCTTCACCACAATCAACAACTACTACAAGTGAAACAAACCAGACAACTTCTGTATTACTTGACACGTCAACGACAATACCTCCAACAACACAAGCGACAAGCTCGCAAATGAATTCAACGTCCATGGCTGATACCACGACAACAACCATGAGAGCAACAAACACTGAATCGACGACAATGAGAGCAACGAACACTGATTCACAAACCACCATGTCATCTGCAGCACCTGATGATAACCGAACAACAACAACAGTAATGTCAACAACAACAAACAGAGATACGTCAACAGAAAATTCTACTGATAAACCGACAACAATAATGTCAAGTAATAACCAGACTGTCGTATCTACTTCCGATACCACGCCAACTGCTAGTATGTCGAGCACTGTCTCTGTGCCAGACACAACGACAAATTCAGGTATTATTATTTAGGGCTCCTTTTGCATTTTAGAAAATACCTGGTCATTATATTCATCGTAAAATACCTGGTCATTATATTCATCGTACACATTAAGTTCAGCCATGGAATCGTTGATAAATATAAATAGGCAATCAATTACTGACCGATCATAATTTGATCATCAATCAGCTTTACAACTTCTTTTCAACATTCTACATCACCATTGCTCTTACAGTGGGAGTGCCGAATGTGACTTTGAGTCCAACTGTGGTTGCCATCCTTGGTATGTCGGAAGACAACTCCCGCGATGAGCCCCACATGGTGTGCGTATTTGCAGACCCTGGCGGTAATCTATTTTTTCTTGTTAAGTGGTACATCAATAATCAGCTATTATCAACGACTACGTATGGAGCTGTGAACCACCAGAACATCAACACAACAGCAGCCCTCAAACCTAAGCACTGGACAGCAAACTACAGCATGAACATGAATGTAAACACTTTTGAAATCTAAAAAGTTTTACAGTTTCACACAGATTTTTAGCAAACTTCTTAATCATTCAATGCATTATAACTTTTTGAAATCTTTTGACAATAAATATAACATATTTTATCCATATCATACATTGATTATAGGCTCTTGAATGTGTTTCGATCACAAAAAGATATGAGGTTTTATTCTAAAAAAAAATCTTAATTCGCCATATCTTTTATTTTTTCTATTAGTATAAGTTAATGGTATATCGTTTTCTTATCAATTGTAGATAAAGTGCTCAGTGCACGCGCAATATCTTGTAGACAGTGGCCAAGGTCTTCCCCACGAAAGTGCCAACTTCTTTGCTGGAATAACGGTAATTCAAAATATTCTCACTCGAATTTGCTCCATGTATTAAATAATTGTACAACGTAGGATTACTACGAAGTCCCAATTTTCAATTAACAAGTAAAAACTGAGTAATCGTCGATTTATATCTACAATCTGTCAGTATAAACAAGTAGAAATTAAGTAATCGTCGTATTATATCTACAATCTGTCAGAAGATGTTTACCATAGAAAGGTTTATGTTCTTAGATACAAGAAACAAATATCCAAGTCAGTGAAGGAGATACTACACAGATAACCCTCACAAGTTCTGTCCCTGTTGGCTGTTCAGCTTCACTCACTGCAGCTCAAAAAGAGGCTCAGTGCAAAGCTAATTTGCATATAATCACGAGTGAGTGGGACTGGTGCTGGAATGGTGTTAAATATCTAGGCGTTGCATTCCCTGACAATGGCTGTCACGTGTCTATCCCATATAAGTACTGGGACCAACCTGTGACACTAAATGTGACTGGGTATGTTGATAGTGTGAAGAACTGGTGGGACAGATATTCAAGAGTCAAATTTAAATCTACGACAAATCCAACCGATAGATCAGATGCATGGAACAACGTCACAATCGACCATATTGTGTCTGTAAGTTTCATGATGAAGGAACTTGTTCTCTTCCTTTTCTGCATTCCTGAAATGATCTTAAAACATTTGCGTAAACTTGGTGAATGGCCAAAGTTAAATTAATGTCATTGTTATATACAAAGTATATCTTAATGACCCATTTCATGCAGAGGAATCTAGAATTAGGCAAGCAATTTGCCATTGGATTTTACAAAAATGAATTGAACTTTTTCGTAACTTGCAAATTAGTAATGTAATTGATTATAAAAAGATTTTTCCCAGAAAACAAGCCTTTATTTGACATGAATTGATAAACAAAGTTTTGCCAGTGATCTGATTTCAATTTTCAAATTATCGAAAACCAAAGCACAGATGACATACATTGTACACAGATCAGACAGTTTATTTACATTCAATGAAACATATGTTTTGCAAACATATGTCATACTCTCAAAAAGTGAAGGAAATATATGTATTACGAAAAACAATTATTTAAGGAATGAGTATTTATTGTTTTTTGCACAACTTGGTTCCTCAGCAAAATATAAAATTCCATTCTTTTGTATCCTCGATCGGCTTATTGGTAACTTCTAAACGCCAAATATACCTGAACTCAATGTATTTGAAAAGGCTCTAAGAAGAAGCTGTTGAATCTTACAGGTGTCTGTTTCGGATGAAAGCTCCTATACCTCAGGGGGAGGAATGTGTGGGGGGTTCAATGACCCCCACATGGTGACATTCGACAGGAGGTATTGGGAGAATCAGAGAGTTGGAGAATTTGTTATGTACAAACACAAAACGAAACCTTTTGCGGTAAGAAATGCATAAGACCATAAACGTTTTGAGAAAGGGCACAATTTCTAATCATAATATAGGTATACACTAGTATACAGATCACTGCCATCAAAGACGTGGTGATTTTAAAACCTATACAAACACAGAACTTCTAGAACTTCACAGAACTATACAAACCCAGAACTATTCTAGTGACACGAAAAATACAAAATAATACCTCAAATAGTTAAGTATATATACGGCATTTGGGAATGGGACATGAACAGATAAATAAAACAAAAACAGAAAAGGTACTTTTATACCTAGGAATTAATAAATTACGATTTTTTCATGGTATTTCTCCAAAATAAGCTCAAAAACTAATCTCTGACTATGAGAATCAACTGTGGGTACAACAGAAGAAAATCAATCGTAGGTAGAGGGACGTTGTCATTTAGAAGTGTATATTATTATTCTAATCTTAAAGATCAACTGCCTGCCAATATAATGTTTAATTATCTTCTTTTTTATGTATACATTTAGGTGCATGCGCTGTACTCCACCTGTTACCCGTGGCGGGCGGCATGTAATTGTGGGGTAGCTATTCGGTCCGGGAAGAATTTGTACGTAGTGAGGACATGTATTGAGGTCTCCTTTCAAAAAGTTAATCTCCTCAGTTACCCGTACGAGAGATATGATGGATGTAGCCAGGAGGACGAAATCACTGTACAAAAACTCGGCACCAATTACAGAGTAAGAAATTTCAAATGATAAAATAACTTGCTGCAACACAAAGACATAAATCATACGTAAGCTGAATAGTTGGTAAATGATTTGAAGAAGTTGTATTGCTTTACTTCTAGTAATCGAAATATTTTTGTATTGCAATAAAGAAAACGTAGTTTTCGTTTAAAACTCATGAATACAATGTAGAAAAATGAACTGGTGCTTTAGTTCACTGCTGACAGTTGTACACGTTCATAAATACTGCTATCTTTATACCGAATACCTAGCAAGTAATACGTGTATATTTATAAATGAACAGGTGATATTACCCAACATGTAATACCTGCATCTTCATACATGAGCATATCCAGCATTATTATCCAGCATGTAATACCTGTATATTTTTACTTGAACAGGTGACATTAGCCAGCATTTAATAAGTGTATCTTTATTTCTGAACAGGTTACATTTCCCAACATGTCATACTTCTATATTTTTTACCTGAATAGGTGACGTTACCTAGCGGTACCGAGGTGTCTTTCTCCTTTAATTCATGGTCCCATTGGATCAACTATATACAGATCGTGGCGTCCCCGTCTGACTTTCAAAACACCGAGGGTATATGTGGCTACTACGATAATGATTATACCAATGACTTCATCCCAAAAAATAGCAATTCTCATACAAGTGACGAAAAGGCATTTGCTTTGTCTTGGAGGTAAGGGAGAAAACTTTAAACTTGAGTTGCAGTAATTAGTCATTATGAAATGATGTAATTAGTCATAACAATATGACCAGGAAGTTCTTTTTTATTATGGCATTCATCGATGATTTTAACTTTTCCCTTGAAAGTGGAAATAAAATCGACTGATATCAAATATATTAATGACTTTTCTGTTGCAAAGACATTTATTCCACGTACTGAGTTATACATAATGATTTGAAGGATAAAATCTACGGTATTAAAAATGTTAATGATTTTTCTGTAAAAATATAGTTGACTATCTGTATGATGCCAAAACCTTTACTATGACATTTATTCACTACTGAGCTATATTACGATTTGAAGGGTCGGCATCGGTAATTCAGATAGCCTCTTTAAGAAAAATCCTGACGTCATTTATGGGACTTCGTAAGTAGAACTTCAGATTAAATTTTTTTGCCAATGTTGTTTAAAATGTCTACATCGTATTATCAATCTAACTAAACTTGTCATTCAACTTTTAGATCAGGCGGCAGTACACCACAAAGCCAGGTGAGGTACTGTACGTGTTCCTCTTTTTACCAATTCTATGACCAGTGGTATAACGTTCCATTCGATCCCAACTATGCAACATGTAACCTTGAAGCCCCAACGGAACCATGCTCGGACAAGGCCGGTCAGACCGTTAACGTTTGCTCTCTGAACAGACGCAGGCGCAGTACTGCCGATTCCGATGACGTCATAGATGAAATAGAATTTGGATATGATCCGGAATTTAATCCTAGCATCGAACTTAACGTAAGAGAACTTGTCTTTTTAATGTAGACATATTAAGCGTTACTGAAAAAAATAATATTTACTGGAATTTTATTCCGTTTTATTGTTTTTAAGGTCAGCGATTGGATTAGGGTTAGGATTATTTTCTGGTATTTAATTCCTTTTATTGTTTTTAAGGTCAGCGATTGGGTTAGGGTTAGGGTTAGGATTATTTTTTGGGGGATTTAATTCCCTTTTATTGTTTTTAAGGTCACCGATTGGACAAATGGTTGGAACGAGGAAAATGCTACACAGTTTTGTAACGAATCCTTTACACACGATTTGGCTGTGGTGACGTGTATTGAAAAGGTCAACACCAGCGTGGCAAAGTACATCAATGGCTGCGTGGAGGACATTAAGGTTAGCTGACTGTAATGGGAAAAATATGATCTACTCGCTGTAGCGTCCTTCTACATAAACTTGTGGGAAAAATATAATCTACTCGCTGTAGCGTCCTTCTACATAAACTTGTGGGAAAAATATAATCTACACGCTGTAGCGTCCTTCTACATAAACTTGTGGGAAAAATATAATCTACTCGCTGTAGCGTCCTTCTACATAAACTTGTGGGAAAAATATAATCTACTCGCTGTAGCGTCCTTCTACATAAACTTGTGGGAAAAATATAATCTACACGCTGTAGCGTCCTTCTACATAAACTTGTGGGAAAAATATAATCTACACGCTGTAGCGTCCTTATACATAAACTTGTGGGAAAAATATAATCTACACGCTGTAGCGTCCTTCTACATAAACTTGTGGGAAAAATATAATCTACACGCTGTAGCGTCCTTATACATAAACTTGTGGGAAAAATATAATCTACACGCTGTAGCGTCCTTCTACATAAACTTGTGGGAAAAATATAATCTACACGCTGTAGCGTCCTTATACATAAACTTGTGGGAAAAATATAATCTACACGCTGTAGCGTCCTTATACATAAACTTGTGGGAGAAATATAATCTACACGCTGTAGCGTCCTTATACATAAAATTGTGGGAGAAATATAATCTACTCGCTGTAGCGTCCTATACATAAACTTGTGGGAGAAATATAATCTACACGCTGTAGCGTCCTTATACATAAAATTGTGGGAGAAATATAATCTACTCGCTGTAGCGTCCTTATACATAAACTTGTGGGAGAAATAAAATCTACTCGCTGTAGCGTCCTTATACATAAACTTGTTTGTTTCCTTATATCAACTGCCTGGGCAGAGAATGGTTAGAGGAACAAAAAAGAAACAAATTTTAGGGTTGCTTGTTAAAAGATCAAGGTCAAAAGTCAAGTTATTACACATTAGTGTGATGAATTAATTTGAACATAGACTTATACTTTCCATTTGAAGTGAAAGTGATCACAGAAAGGTAGCTGTAGATTTTTTGGGTCAACTTATCAAAGATAAAGATGTGGCTATTGTGATATAATATCATATTCAATAAATTTTAGAGAAACTTTGTCAAGGGTCATTATTTAAAGGAAGGACTAATTTTATACCTATTAAGAGACATCCGTATAAATGCATTTACGACACAGATAAACAATGAAAATTGAATCTATTTTATTTGCCACCTCGTCAACAAATGTCGGGATCAAAATAACTAAAATGGTTATTAAATATTCAGGCAATACAATATGTCAACAACGGATAGATGAATGTTGTATATTGTAAAGTTATTGTGTCAAAAATTAAGGTCAAACACGTATACTTTTCGATAAACAAATTTTCCAGTGCTGCACAAAACGTAACATATTTCAACATGTAAACTTTATAATAGCAACTTGATATATGTATAGAGGGTTTTTAAACCACTTGCTCAAAGGTCAAGGTCGTTGATATGAATATACTCCTTCTTTCTGCAGTCATGTTTTACATGTACTTATGTAACATATACTTTACTTTCTTAGATGATAGGGAACTCGGAATTTCTTCAGGCGACCTTGGATACATTGAAGAAGGAGTGCGTAACTACTGCCTCTCGAGACTCTCAGTTTAGTAACTCAACCACTGACGACGGGGGGAGTATCCTTGACCTTCTGAGGTCATTAGTCTGCCCTAATAACTGTTCAGGACAAGGAGTCTGTGTCAATGGTAACTCTTCTTTTTTGATGCTCATTATCAAATTTTAAAGATACTGTCGTATTTTTCAAATGTATACCCACGGGTGAAAAACCCGATCGCATGAAGCATACTGTGAAATTAATTATTGATTTGTTTCGTTTACAGAGACATGCAGCTGTAACACAGGTTTTATAGGAGAGGACTGTTCTGTAGAACTATCAACACCGCCAGCAAACATTACAATTCCTAAACAAGGAGTATGTGACACTAGCGTGCGCGCGTGTCAGAAAACCAACATCGTGGGGACGTTCTATAGCGAGAATATTATTGCCAAATGTAGTTATTTCAAGGTATAATTTAGTCTGTTGCTGAATTGTTAGGCATTTAATTGCACATGATGAAGACGTTATTGATCCGAGTTTGAGTTAAATGTAACTTTATCGGCGTCTTTAAAGTTTTGATAACAAATAATATCCCATGAGTATTGAAATTTCAAACATTTCAAAATCCCAAGTGACATCATATATGGATGTTCTATTCAAGTGTCGCTAATTTGGGTCATGCTTCATTATTTATGGCAGATAGTGACAAAGCACATGCAATCTGATGAACTTTATACTGGACTGATGTCATTAACATTTGGAGCAACACATTCTGGCCATTTTTAAATGTCACAAAGTGATTATAAAATGTCTGCGTTGAGAATATTTGAGTAAGCAGTATGAAACTGTCTGTCTCTCAGTATTCATTCACACGCAACTTATGATTCAAATATTCGGTATCACGAATATTGTATTTTTCCATTGTTTCACCTAATTATCTAATTTTTGCTATTAATACGCCTTGTTTTAACAGATAAACAATGTTTAGAATATTATATCCATGTAGTTGTTTTATTTTTCGTTTATGTGAAATACTTTCTATGACTCTTTAACTACAAATAATAACATCCTACTTTAAGGCAACACCTAGCGGGAGGGAGAACTCGACCCATGAAGTATTCGCGGAAGTGCAGTACAGGCACATAAACCTGATAACGGTAACCATTCCAAGTCCCCCGACTTCGCGCAGGCGCAAACGATCTACCGGAGGTGACGTGCATGGATGGGACATTCAGCTGAGCTACGACAACACGACGTATGGCGATCCTGTCGTCATAATGCTGTTTGACAGTACAGCTAAATCCTGTGACACAACGACCTTCATCTGTATAAGCAAGGTTAGTATCAGTCTGTGTATGGTGTTTGACTAGTACAGCTAAATCCCGTGACACCACGACCTTCGTCTGTCTTCGGAAAGACAGAATTTTTTGTCATATATAAATCGTTAATGTGACTTCACTGAAACCTTTAAAATCATTTTCAAAAATCAAATTAGATCGCCATTATTACCCTTTATCACCTATCCCACGTAATTCTCGTTCTTTGTTGTCCTTTGTCTTTCATCTTAGGGTAATATTTTAAAAATTAACTACATGGGATACAATACTTAAATGGCCGTAAACTGTATTTTTGAAAGAATCCAATAGATATATCTTATCCGTATCTTATTTTGGAATAAATGTTTTTACGTTAATTACAGGTCACAGCTGCGGAACCAGAATCCGGTAAGCTATATGTGGGGCGAGGGGGGGATTCGAAAAAGAAACTTGTGAAATATGGAGTTTACTTTCTCTGTTAAATAACTGTGGTACTTTTGTTTAACTTTTTAGAAAACAATGCTGGAATCATCGCTGGGGCTGTCATCGGAGGGGTGATCGTTATAGCTATCATTGTCGGTATTATCATCTACATTAAAATGTACAAAAGGTTAGTGGTATCACAATTGTGTCATCTCACAATGAAACATTGAAAAAATAAGATACAACACTTAAGAAAGGTATTCAAAATTACCTTTAAACAAGAGACTAAAATATATAAGATATCGAGATTTCAAAACTTTAAAGAATAAATGTTAACTTTTCAATCCCAGTTAAATTCTTTTGCAGTCTTTGATAATTTTGCAATGAACTCACTCCGTATCTGGATTTAATTAAGTGAATGTATTTTATTTAGGGTCAAAGGGCGTGTGAGTGATAGTGAGGCTGATCTGAGGAATAAAGATTCAGTACCATTGACCAGTACCTGAACATAATGTTATGCTCAGCATGGACTGCTATGTGACGTCACAATCAATTACGAGTTCATTGGTTGTAGAACTAAATAAAATTACACTGTTATTACATTGTAATTAATTATATTGAACAATGAATGATTGATATAAAAAAAAGTCATGTAGATTTTTCACTTAATGAAGAGCTTACTTTATATGAGCATATAGAAAACTAAGCTATGTATGTGGGTTAATGACGAGGAAAATTTTTTTCCGAATTTTTTTTAGCCTAATCTTTTTTTCATATTAGAGATAATGCTGGTTTAACGTGTACAGTTCTTTTTTTAGGGTGGGGTTATATTTTTTACAGAAAAATTACCATAAACCGTTTTATGTGTATAGGAATTGTCAGTTTAATATTTATCTTCTTATCATAGAAAATTATTTTTGTATCCAAGTCTTCTGTGATGTGATGCTGTGATATCAAGTGTGACGAGATTTTCTACTTATAACCAGTGATAGTATTCACTTTTACATGTACTTATATTTCATTCATCGATGTCATTGTGCCTAGATCCGTCCTAGAGTTTGAATCTGTGATAATTGTCTTAACTATGCATGTATATGATATGTGAGTAATTAGCTATATAAAATATGTCTCGACTTTTTATTTACCGGGTATTTACAGTCTTCACTGTACGATATGTTATTTTCAAACAGTTGATTATAAAGTAATTATAATTAAAAAAAGTGGTGTCATCAATAAAAATGACTAATTTCATGTTTAATTCGACAAGAATCATAGTTAAAACATGATTGTGACGTAAACCTTTTGTTTGTGTTGTCCATTTTATAGCTTAATGTTGAGCTAATTCCCCAAACAATCCATTAATTCACCTGTAAGTGTCCGTTCTTTTTGGAAAACTGACCATTCTTTTTAAGAATGGATATTTTTTTAAAAAAGAATGGACAGTTAAAAGAAACAGAATGGAGAGTTACAGGTAAACTTTGGGATGTGCCTAAGAGGAAACAAACACAAATACATTAAATACGATTTAATTTACATGTAAATAACAAAAAGAACGTAGAGATCTAAGTTAATCCAGAACACAATGTCTGCACAGCATCCGCTCGATTTTACACTTTTAAATTCATGAATAATGCCCATTATTTCAATACTCAAAACTCAATTTTCACAAAACTTGAATTTAAATGACACAATTTCACATTTGATTTAAATTTCGAAAACATCATTCCCTTGAGAAGAATCCATTTTAATGAAGTACGGCTTATACTAAATCCACTACCCAAAAACAGTTTGCACCATGAGCACTACACTGCTTCTATAGAAAATATGTAAAATTGAAACATTTCCAGATTTGATTTGAAATACATTTTCAGGTCGAAGTTTGGCTCGTGGCTAATCCAACACTCAGAACACAATTTGCATCTCACCATTACACTGCTGCAGTCAATATATCCTCAAAAATTGAATTGAAATAAAACATTCCCAGATTTGATTCGAATTTGATTATCTGTCGAAGAAGAAATTCATTTTGTGGTCAAAGTTTGGCTAATATTTCTTTTACTATTCTCTGTTCCCAGGTCCAACAATCACTGATTTTGTGCATCTTTTAGTTCATTGGATTTTGATTCTTTCATATACTCTCTCCATTGGAGGTAAGCACGCATGTCTTTTCAACGCAAACTATAAACTGATTTTGAAGCATCACATCCTTGTATAAATACTAGTATCCCCCCAAATCCACCTGTAACTAACCGTTCTTTAGACAAAAACCTTTTGTTATTTGCATTTGAAAACGCATGGACTATTCAACAAATTGCTCTGCATCGCAGCTTACCTGTGACTGTCCATTCTGTAAACGATGAACTTGTCATTGTATGTGTGCTACCTGTCATATCTGATACCAGTATTGTACATTTTTATTTAATTCTTAGAACAAAGGAAATCATGTTTTAAGTAGGAAAAAGGCCTCAAACTGTCCATTCTGTGAGAAAAAAGAACTAATCTCGGGCTTACGGCCCTCGATTAGTTCTTTCTCTCACAGAATGGACAGTTTGAGGCCTTTCTCCTTTACATAAAATCATGAAAAATAAAAGATCATATTGACATAACTAACCCCCCCCCCCCAAAAAAAAAACAAAACAAAACAAAACTAGCGTCTCTGTAATCGTTGCTTTGAAAGGCATTACATAATTATCCTGTTTGTATTGAGCAATATAAGAATGATTGAATTATCATTGATATAAAGATACAATGATCAGTGACGTCATTAAAAAAGTCTCAACTGTTGTATCTTACAGTGTGTGGAGATGGGAATAAAATTAAACTGATTCTACTGATAAAATCACCGTAATTTTTTAAGGTATAAAAGAAGATGGTGAATTAATTAGTATTAAAATCCACTGATCAATCCTTTGAATCCAGATATGAAATATTTTACAATGAAGATGAATTAATTTGTTGCAGTGAAAATAATGATTGATATATTTAGAATTAACAATTAAGTTTGTTTACAAGGACCAGATAAACTTGTTAGTTTAAGTGTGTTAATGGGTAAAAAACTGTGTGCAAGCTATATGAAATATAATTGAATACAGTATAAAGCGAGATAACTCCTACCAGAACGGCTTATTTGAGGGCCGGATGTTAGTAGTGAATGTTGACTTCATTGTAGTTTCAGGAATATTGTTTTACCTTTTAGTAATAATACTTTTGTTCTTCATTGATTTTCAATTCAATTTCACTTTACGTTATTTTTCCAATAAGAACATTCACAACAAGCTACAATTGTAGATCTATATTTTGTATCTTGTATAATTGTGATAAAAAGATGTGTGTTCTTTCGGAATTCTATGGTCATTATAATAACCTTCTTAGTACTTATGACCTATCAATGGGTCGTATTTTGGCTGACGTATTTCATACCAATTATAAAGCCTTTGTTTTTATACCTAATTTGACTACGGAATCTTCCCGCCACTGGAATTTCCAGTGGTCCGTGTTTTATGCCCTGTTCACGGATTTTTATTGCTAATATATTTTTTTTAAAAATCGATCATTGTTCTTTATCTTCGCCTTTTTTATTATGTGACATAAAACTTTAAAATGATTTGTCTGTTGTGTACATTATGTAACTTACCCCAGGTCAATGAAAGTACAGAATTTGTCCTAATCTTTTTTGGCTTTTAATTCTTTAATTATTAAATTACAGAAAACAATAAAGTGCATAAGAACATTTAAAGCTTTGAAATCATTTTTTAATGCCTGTACAACGCACACGCATAACCTGCCTAAAGCCTTTGTTCAAAACAATATTTGAATTTTTCTTTATTCCAAGTAATTCAGGATTTACGATATTATAAGAGATCTCTTTCCTTTATTTCCAATAGATTTTAAAGGAAAAAATTGAAATGTTACCTACCTTATTCTAAATTACATCAATAATCATACATAAATTACCTGGTAATGTATCTCATCTAAAAAGTGTACACTACCAATCAGCATGTAAACATACTAGCAGGATACAACTACATTGGAATCCAGTTGTCGTGTTTTTAACTGTTCAGATTCGTTCTGTTGACTAGATTTAAGATCGAGACTGATCTGCCATTTGAAACAAATGGCGTGCTTTCGTTTGTTGCAAATGATGACTACTGCTCGTTAACTTCATCGTTTACATATACATATACGAGGGTTGTCAATAAAGTTCGTGGAAATTTACGTTTCTGTCAAAATGAATTGTTCTAGATATACTTATTGTATACTAAAATACTTGTTATGAAAATCCATGTCAGGAGAATTTGTTTTGGTTGTTTAAACTAAATTAATATTTTTGTAAAAATCGCGATCTTTAAAGGTCGCAATTTTGCGCATGGACAAGGGTTAAAATGCAATAAACTTTGAAACAAAGCGTTCCGATTAAAATGATTATTTTCTTCATAAAACAAGTCAAATCTTAATAAAAATTAAATTTATTGCAAATAAAAGGGCTATCGTCAATTTCTCGTATCTTTAGTATCGCTTATAATACAAATAGGTAGTGAAAATATTAAGACACATCCGCAAGAAATATTTTTTCAACAATTGACAGAAAAACTACATGTACGTCGGTCATCCGAACGGAACAGTGTCCAATCATAGATTTTTGTTTTTATGCTCCTGTAATCGAAGTTTCGGGGGCATATCTCTGTCTGTCTATTTGTCTGTTAGATTTCAATACTTTAAAAAAAATTGTTAACTTTTCAATCCCAGTTACATGTAAATTCTTTTGCAGTCTTTGATAATTTTGCAATGAACTCACTCCGTATCTGGATTTAATTACCTGAACGCATTTTATTTAGGGTCAAAGGGCGTGTGAGTGATAGTGAGGCTAATCTGAGGAATAAAGATTCAGTACAATTAACCAGTAGCTCAACATAACGTTATGCTCAGCATGGAATGCTATGTGACGTCACAATCAATTACGAGTTCATTGGTTGTAGAACTAAGTAAAATTACACTGTTATTACACTGTAATAAATTATCTAAGATGTTAGAAAGAATTAACAACACTCTTCTTGTAAAGAAGGGATTTATTAAATCTGGTCGCGGTGAATATTTGGGGTGGCCGCCGGGTCTCTCCCCCCCCCCCCCAACAATGAACAATACAAGTGGCTACCCAAATGGGCTGAATTGTCCACTGGGTATTAAGTTCACGAATGCACAACGCCACGGAAAATGAAATGCAATACAAATATATATACAATGGGCCAATATCCTATCAACAAAGATATCAATATAGATGTACAATATGGGCCAATATCCCATCAAATGTTATAAATTTGAAGTCATAAAGTTGTTAAACGGGAAAATCCCATTAACATTAGATATCAACTGAATGTGCAACACACAATTATTCAAATATATGTTGAAATGTATAAGATACAATAAATAGCGCCACAAAATTGACACATCCATTTGAGATGGGTTTCGACGATAACTCCACATGCATGCAAGTGCATCCGCCACCAATGAGTGCTCCACATATTGGTGACGGCTTCGCCAACCCACCTCAAACTGTCACCGCTGACCAGCGCCTTCACAGTAAAATGAATATGGCTCCCTATTGAGTATTTTTATGACAACCTAATAAGCATTCTATTGCTCCTTGTATATTGTTCATATTGTTCAGAAACAAATCGTTTCCTACCTGTGATAAGTGGACCCCATCCCCACCAAAAAGCTGGACAAGATTGCTGTTAAGTTGTGGGTGTTTAATAAATGATCCTCAAATTTAGCTACTGTTCTAATTGCCACCCAGTCTAATCTTGTTCTGGCTTTATTCATTGAACGTACGTTTGAAGAAAAGCGCCATGTTCTCCTCGGGAGGGTATAAGAACATACAAGCTTAGCAATGGGAAATAAAACTTTACATTCAGACAGTATGTGTTTAATTAAACGTAGCAGGCGCCTTAAATGTGTTGAACCTATATTGTTGGTCCCGCAATGAATGATGATAATTCCCGGTGAGTTTCGAAAGTTCTTTAAATACTTGAGCTTTGGCAGGAGATCCAGAAGTTTCATGCCGCTGTAACCCTACCACCAAATGTTTGCTTGTGGTAAGGAGAGGTTCATTCCACCCCTCCTACAGGTGACAGCGACTGCAGCCCACTTGATGATGGAAGATCCAAGAATCCACATGCATGAACTGGATCTGAAACCACTTGATTTGTGTCAGCATTGTGTCAATAACCATCTGAATACCTACTGTAGAATCTTAACTCAATCCAAGGTAAAATATTAAAGACAATTAATCAGCCAAGTGACATGCAGATGGTGTACAGGGAACCTAACTGGTAAGCCTTACCTGATGTAAGATTTATAAGCTTGCGAGCGCCAACGGCCTGAAACCTGTTTAACCTCTTCCGCTATACTATGTTGGGCTAACATTGTTGCAGCCCCTATTCTGAAGGAATGGGACTTATAAAGCTTACTATCCATACCCAATATGTTTAAAGCTTTTGATAATACTGCAGAAAACTGGTAACGAGTTAATGTTTGGGCCAGAGTAATGACAGAACAGCGGGCCTGGGACGCTTGGACGTACCTGTAGATATTTAGTCATTTTTTAACTAAACAGGATAATTGTTTAGTAGCATTAATGGCCAGTATTGTCCCCAGCCCATATTGGTCAGTTTTTGAATACCTAATGAGCAAATGAATTATTGATTTCTGAATAGCAAGATGCTGGACTTGAATAATTTTATTGCGTGAATTTCCTTTAGAAAGAGTAAATTCCCCTACTCTTAACAAGGCGTGGAAAGCCAGTGCAAAGGCAGCTGCAAATAAATCTGTTTCATAGGAATCATGACATACTAAATGTAGCTTTTCTAGAATTTGATTTAAAATGTCTAAAGTAATGGGCATACTGGTGTCTCATTCACAGTTTGCCCTTTTAAAACCTTCCAAGAGTTTACCCACCAAGAAATGCTTGGTGGGGTCACTACCCCCCAACAGTTTACACTGAAAGGCAATTGCAGAAACATATAAGCCCTTGCTGTAGCTTGCTTACATCCATTAACTGATAAATATGCTATAAACATGAAGATATGTTGACATGGTGGTGGCCACAAAGTACACAATTCTTGTGCTAATCTAAATTGATTAAAAGCTTGCAAACCCACTGAATAAGATTGGACCGTGTTACTTGCTTATGATGACATGAAGAGGCGGTTTATTTCATCTGTGAAAGCACACTGTGGAAGGAAGCTGGAATTGTCCGAGGTTGTTGTTCCGCTGTTGGGGCTAGCTCCCTGAATCTGCGCCACTGTTGACGAGATATTGCATCAGCTATAACATTATGTTTGTCAGGGATGTGTTGAGCCTTAAACTGTATGTTGTTTTTTTTTAAGGTGAAAAGCATCAGTAGTCTAATAAGGGACATGACTCTATCAGATGATGAAGATTGTTTATTGATTATGTGAACAAGAGCTAGGTTATCAATGTTTGAAATTATTTTCTCATTTTGAAGAGCTTCAGCCCAGATTGTAAAAGCCAAGACAATTGGTACCAATTCCAAAAAAGTTATGTCTGTGAGAATTGGTGTGCCAGCCCAACAAGTTGGCCACTGAATGTAAGCCCATTGTCCCCTGAAGTAGGAACCACAACCTAACGAGGCAGCCCCTGAACTATCAGTGAAAAGCTGGAGGGTGTCTTGCGAACTCCATTCAGTATCAGGGAAATAAACTACGCCATTGAAGTTGTTTAAAAATTCTAACCACATCTGCATGTCTAGTTTCATTGGTTTGGTGATAGAAACATGGTGATAAGGTTTGTACTTGCCCATCATAGCATTATAGAACCGCCTATTAAAAGCTCGACTACCTGGAATAGCCTTAGCAAAAAAAATTCAGTTTTCCTACTATGCTCTGAAGAGATGCTATGGTAATTGTTCTTTTTTTCAATAGTATGTTCTAGTATTTGTGAAATTTCGTGGACTTTAACTTTAACGGATGGAATTCGGATTTGCATTTTAACTGTATCTATTTCCAAACCCAAGAATACTAGGCATGTAATGGACCCCTGTGCTTTGTCTAAATTAAGGGGAATGCCCATTTCTGCACACAGACTTTGGAATGTATTTAGCAAGATTTGGCAGTGACTAGTGTCTACCCTTCCAGCAAAAATAAAGTCATCAAAATAGTGATGTACCATATTCAATCCCGATTGTTTCCTAATCAGCCATTCCAGGAATGTTGAAAATGTTTCAAACATTTTACAAGATATTGAGCAACCAAATGGCAACATTTTGTCAATATAATAAGCTCCCCTAAAGAAAAGACCCAATAATTCATAATCCCCGGGATACACGGGTATTAGACGAAATGCGATTTTAATGTCTTCTTTTGCTAATAGGGCCATTCTTCCCAACTTGCTAATTGACCCTCACGTACTTACTTAAGTATCTTATCCTCTAAAATGTCCCCATGTTCATTAGCTGACACCAAGTTATTTAAAAAAATGAGAGTTCTGGGCCCTCTGTATAACAACTTAAAACCCTGTGTTAAACCAGTATCTAGCATTTTTGCGGATTTCTTATCCGGATATTCATAGAGACATTCTGAAAGTGAATTAGCTATAATTGGGGTACTTCCCAGGGACCAAAGTTGTTTGTTGTTGTTTACCATATCTATTGGACTTTGTTGGGAAAGCAGTATTTGGCTGTTGGGTTTGACCTTGTCTATTTTAGGAGAAACGAAATGGCTGAAATGAATTGTCATGCGTTGTTGTTGAACTTGCAAGGCAGGTGTTGGATGGGTGGATGTTGTTACATTTCAAGCATCTATGAAGATAGGGACAATTTAGCCTATGACATGAGCCTCTGTAGTTATAGTTGAAACATTTGAGAATTTTACCCCCTCTTGAGTTCTGAATTTGAGGTGTGGTGGGTGTCATGTAAAGCATCCAGAGCTCTGCATCAACCACACCCCAATCCTGAGTTGTATTGATCGATGCCCTTAGACGGTATTGCTCATCATAAGTGAGCCAGCCCTGTGATCTCTGTGCATCTACCCTAACGTCATGCATATACTTAAGGAATTGCTGAACTTTCTCGGGGTGAGCAGCAGTATAAACGCTCATATAAGTAATAAAGGCGTCAGTCCAGCGATCAATTGTTTGAATATTATATATTTGTTTGGGTTGTGCAATTAATTGCCCGTTGGGGTCTATTGCTAGGGTGAAGGAAACCTGAGTTTTATTTGGGTCCCTTACCAGTAATGACCCCAAATTAACAAATTTGCCTGATATTTTTTTTTGCCTGATACTGGCCTCAACATAATAGCCCAGTGAAAACTGTGTGGACCCAACTGACCTAGGCAGGGGTGCTTCAAATGAATTAATACAAGATAAATTCAACAATGATGGGATTGAATTACCTGCAGTATCAGTCTTACTCGTCACAGTTGATGCTGTGGAGGTAAAAAGCGGTATAGTTGGTACCGCTGAAAAATTCGAGTCCTCAACTTGGGGTGCTATCTGAGTAGGCTGTACTGGTTGGGGCTGAGTCACCACTTGCACGTGGTCTGTAATGGCTGGGATCCCGTGGATGATGCTGCTTGCATCTCTTCACTTTGAGTGGTGGACTGTCTACGCTCAGTGCTGTGGGATTTCTTGGCTCTCGGCCTTGGAGTCCGCTTAACAGCGACAGCCTTTGACTTGACCTTCGGCATTGTCCGAAATTTCTCGTGTGCCAATTTTTTTTGAAAAATCCAAAACAAAAAAAAAAAAATAGAATTTAATAATACAATAAACTGTAGTAACTTATTTATAAATGTGCCTAAAAAGGAAACTTAATCTCAACATTAAGTTTGTAGGACCACGTGCATAATGCTACGTAGCCCAATATGGCGATAGGCAATGGGAATTTTCCAATGATTGTTTACTTGAAATCCGAATAAAATATGCCCCATCGCCTTAGGTATTAAACTAATTATGAGATAACATGATTAAAACGTAAATGCGCTATGAAAATCTAACTTATTTTTTTTCAGTTTAGGGCAAAATACTTTGAAATTTTTGGACAATGATTTGAACCTACCAATTCGTTCGGCTGCTAGATTAGAAAGGGAGAAATGACGCAACGTCACCTATTATATATATGTCACAGTGATAATCCTACTGAAAAAAAAAACCGTATGCGCAGCTCGGATTATTCCGGGAGGTGCAGACGTAATTAAACTATCAATTATCACAAAGATAATTACGCATATTTTTAGACTGTGCTTAAATATGCGTCATTATATTGAACAATGAATGATTGATAAGAGAGTCATGTAGATTTTCCACTTAATATGAAGAGCTAACTTATATGAGCATATAGAGAACTGAGCTTATGTACGTATGTGGGTTAATGACGAGGATTTTTTTTCAATTTTTTTATAGCCTAATCTTTTCTTCGTATTAAAGATAATGCTTGTTTAACATGTACAGTTTTTTGGAGGGGTGGGGTTATATTTTTAGGCCATCTGAGTCACCCATGTGACCTATTGCTATCTGTTTTTGTCCGTCGTCGTGCGGGTGTACGTCGTGCGTAAACTTTTCACATTTTTCACTTCTTCTCTAAAACCACTGGGCCAATGTCAACCAAACTTGCCACAAAGTATCCTTGAGTAAAGTTGATTTAAGTTTGTTCAAATAAAGGACCACGCCTTCTTCCAAGGGGAGATAATTAAGAATAAGTGAAAAAATAATGGCATCTTTTAAAAATCTTCTCAAGAACCGCTGGATCAGGTAAGATGAAACTTCTATGGAATTATCCTCAGGTAGTGTAGACTCAAATTTGTAAAAATCATAACCGCCAGGGGTAGGCTGGTGCCACAATGGACAATCAAACTTTCGCATAAAAATACTTAGGATTTTTTAAAAATCTTCTCCAGAACGACTGGGTCAAGAAAAATGAAAGTTATGTGGAAACATCCTCAGGTAGTGTAGATTCAAGGTTGTTCAAATCATGACCCTCAGGGATAAGGCATGGCAACAATTGGAAAAATCTTCTTCTCCAGAACTACTGGGCCAAGAAAGATAAACTTATATGGAAACATCTTCAGGTAATGTAGATTCAAGTTTGTTCAAATCATGATCCCCGGGGGGAGGGAGGGGGGCACAATGGACAATGAAAGTTTTTTCATTGGAACACATAGGAAAAATCTTGAAAAAATTGTTTTCGCAAGAACAGCAAAGCCATGATTGGTTATATTTACATGGAAGCATCCTCAGGTAGTATAGATTAAAGTTTGTTCAAATCATGACTCTGCAGATAAGGTGGGGCCACAATGGACGATCAAAAATTTACATATGAATACCATTAAAGGAAAAATCTTTAACAATCTTTTTCTCAAGAATAGCAAAGCCATGATTTGTTGGGTAATGTTTATTCAAATTTGTTTAAATCATAACCCCCTGGGGTAGGGAGGGGACACAACGGGTAATCAAAGTTTTAATTAGGAATATATAGGAAAGATCTATTAAAAATCTTCTTCTCAAGAACAACAAAGCCATGATTGGTCATTTTTATACAGAAGCATCTTCAGGTACTGTGGATCACTAAATTTTTGTCATTGATTCTTTATTAGCAAGACAGAATATTCACAAATTGTGGTTATTGCTCTACATAATCTTTAGGAATACTAATATACACAAGAATGAAATTTTCACGAGCACACTGTCTCGCGTAATTACGCGAAAATAAAGTTCGCGTGAATAAAAAGTGATTTAAAGTAGTGTAGATTCAAGATTGTTCAAATCATGACCTTCCGCGGGTAAGGTGGGGCCATATTAGAAAATAAAACTTATAAGGAAAAAATCGAAATTGGCGACTGATTAGAATTTAATTTATGGGTTGTTACTGAATACTAGACTAATTATTTCGATGATCCTGATCATCCTCTTTCTCTTGCTTTTGGGCAACAAAGGTTCTTCTATCAGTTTATTGTATACTCTATGGATCCTCTATGGATTGTTATTTTATACTCAGGTGACTGTTAAGGCCCTTGGGCCTCTTGTTTCAGAAAATTATCATAAACATTATTTATTTGTATAGAAATTGTCAGTTTAATATCTATCATCTTCCTATCATAGAAAATTACTTTTGTATCCAAGTCTTCTGTGATGTGATGCTGTGATATTAAGTGTGACGAGATTTTCTATTTATAACCATTGATAGTATTCACTTTTACATGTACTTATATTTCATTCCTCGAAGTCATTGTGCCTAGATCCGTCCTAGAGTTTGAATCTGTGATAATTGTCTTAACTATGCATGTATATGATATGTGAGTATTTAGCTATATAAAATATGTCTCGATTTTTCACTTATTTACGGTCTTCACTGAATGATATGTCACATAGTTGATTATTAAGCAATTATAATAAAAGAGTAGTGTCATAAAAAAATGACCAATTTCATCGTTAATTCGACAAATATCATGGATAAAATCTAAAAGATCAGATTGACATATAATACATGTAACTGCTTTGAAAGACATAACATATTCTGTTTGTATTGAGAAATATAAGAATGATTGAGTAAACAGAATTATAAAGATACAACGATAAGTGATGCCATGACAGAAAAACAAACAGATAAAGTTCTATCTTGACGATTTATAAGAAAAAGTCTGAACTGTTGTGTCTTACAGTTTGTGGAGATGGGAATAAAATCAAGTTGGCTCTACTGATAAAATCCTCGTTATTTTTTATTGGTTTATCAGAAGATGGTGCGCTATCCCCTCGCAAAGGAGTTGAGGGGAGGGGGATATGTAGTAACGCGCTTGTGTGTGTTAGTGCGTGTGTTAGTTCGTCTTTATGCGAAACGAAAGTGACGTAATTTACATCGGGATCGATGTCGAATGCTGTCTTGATTTATAGATATGCTCTTTGGAGGGGATGCTCCGCTTTGCGGTGCACTTGTTTCGTGCTAAAATCCACTGTTTAATCGTTTAAAAGGGCTACAGAGAAATAAAATGCATCCAGAGTACTTGTTTTTAAATGCTGAAAAAGATTCAGAGAGATGAGAGTTGCACAGTTAATGTCGATTTGTAGTCAAGGTGTCAAAAGTCAGGTCTATAAGTGACGTTGATCATCTTATAATGTCTTTGCTATTTCATAATAATGTGGCAAATTATCAACGTTTCAAGCTTAAATTTTCAACATTTCTTAAACTGTTGTTGCTCAATGTTCAATATAAATTTTGCAAAAAACAGACTACATAGAATTAATTTTATCGCATTAGTCCACGAACTTTTTGATAACCCATCGTAAATTTATGGAACATTTCAAAAATGTCCGTTGAAGTAGGCTTACAAACAGCTAAACCCATAAATGTGGGAAAAAAAACTATTCAAACTTCATCGACACATAAAATTACGGAATATATAAACAAAGTTGAAATTTGAAAACTGCTTTAATATTTTATCATAATGAATTATGGAGAACGGTATTTAAGCTCAAAAGACCATACAAACAACACAAATCAGAAGCAGAGCAAAGACAGACCTCCAAAACATCAGAGGTGGTATTACGTGCTAGAGGAGTGAGCATCTCCTGCCGATCGGTCACACCCGCTGTCTGCTCCTTGTCATGATCGGGAAAAACAAAGTCCGTTGATAATTCAGTGTGTAAATAATGGCCTAACAATTTGTATGAAAATGCCAGTCAGCAGTTGACTTAATGATAGATTACATTTGCTGACAAGGTCACTGTATCAACCATAGAAATTGCAAAATGATGACTTCCATCAAGATTGTTGATGTTCTAGTTTCATCAACTTGTTTGTCAATAGCTTTCCTCGTCTTGAAAATTGTTCGAACGTAGAGAATGCTCTTGCGTACAAATTCAACTGGGAGACATAATGGTAATATGCAGATGATAAGGGAATGTTGCAACATAAGTAAGGGAAGTTGACGATTGAAAAGGTGACGTCATCACTATTATCACAAAGCTTTGTTGTTAGGTTACCATTAACGTCTTTTTCTAGTAAAATATCCAAATATGAAGCAGTTGTGTCAGACTTTGTGGTACGTTTATTTCAAGCGTACTTGAAGTTACTACAATACTACTAAAATAGTTACTTCCATATAAATGGAAGTAAGTATTGTTAAATGATAAAACGTCGTCGATATATCTAAATCTCGAGTTAAAGGCCAGAGCAATTGATTTCTTCTTCTCATTTACATTCTAAAACAATTTCTAAAACAAGGTAAGTTATTGACAAACAAGTTGATGAAACAAGAATATCAGTATTATCGTCTAAAGTCGTCATTTCGCAAGTTCTATGGTCGATACAATGACCTTATCAGCAAATACAATTTATCATTATGTCAAATGCTGACTGACGTTTTTCATACTACGAGGGGTTATCAAAAAGTTCGTGGACTAGCGCCATAAAATTAACACCGTTTTAAGTACATCAATGAATTTTAAAATACTTAGTTCGCATCATCTTTTCTATTTACAGAATAAACCACAAATCATTAGTTTTATTTTTTAATAAATTAGTATTGGTTTTGTAAGCAATGGTATGTCCAGGCGGCGCAACCTCGAACATGACGTTTTTTCAACCTGAGTTTAACTGAGAAAAACTCTTTTGTTATGAGCACTTGACATCCAAAAATCCCGTTAATTCAGACATGTGTTGGGACAAAATTGTTCCGCAAAATGTGCAATTTTAATCTCATTCTGTAAGTTCTATGAAATTTTATGGTATATTTTATAAGGAGTGCCCAAACAATTAAAGGCTTAAAATGACGTCAAAAAGGGGGAGGGGTTTCTTTTTCCAACATTCTATAAAGTTTTGCCCCTGATAAAACTGGTATGAGCCTAGGGAATGTTTAAACTGTCTATAGAGAAATAAAATCCATCCAGAGTACTTGTTTTTTAATACCAAAAGAGATTCAGTAAGATGAGAGATGCACAGTTAATGTTGATTTGTAGTCAAGGTGTGAAAAGTCAATCACGTCAAAGAGTAACGTTGATCATGTGTGGTAGATATTGAACTCCCTCAAGCAAAATATGCTGGCATAATCAAGCGAGGATCTTTCACTATGTATAGATTCATTTACAATTTTATATGCATTGAAATCAGCTGTTCATGACATTGTCATGTCATATAAACAAAACAGGTTTCAGTTTTACTTAACTCCAGGGAATCTCATTAAGATAAGTGAATTGAGACAGAGGGAGTGCGCAATGAGAAATAATGACGTTGTCGGACGTCATGAAACTAAAAGACGACAGCGCCGGGTGATCATATAATGTCTTCCTTATTTTAAAATAATTTGACAAATTATCAACGTATCAAGCTAAAATTTTCAACACTTCTTAAACTTTTGTTGTTTAATGTTCCTTAATAATTTATAAATTTTGTAAACACAGACTACATAGTATTAATTTTATCGCATCAGTCCACGAATTTTTTGATAACCCTCGTAATTGTTAGTTCATTATTTACACACTAAATTGTCGACGGATTTTCCTTTATTTCTCGATCATGACAAGGAGCACACGGTGGGTGTGACCGGTCGGCAGGGGATGCTCACTCCTCCATGGCACCTGATCCACCTCTGATGTTTTAGAGGTCCCTGTTTGCTCTGCTCCAAAATTTGTATTGTTTAATGATCTTCTGAGCTTGAATACTGTTCGTTATCTCCATACATTTCATTAGAGATTTTGAATAATTCTGCTTCATATGAATTCAAAACTAGATCTGCTTATAACGGGGAGCAATAAGTATCCATTGGAATTCCGACAGATTGTTGGAAGACCTCCAAAACCTACGTGGATTTTGTCAATCACAAAATCAAGCATCTTTTTAATATCAACTTCAGAGTACTTGTGTGTACAATCAGAATGTTTTGTTAACAAAATAATGTTGCAATTGACCAATGAAAATGTAAGTATATTCACGAGTTCCATTTTTATTGAAAAAGAAGCTGTCAATGATATCAAAAATCTTGGACTTATCAAACTGCATGGTATGTTTGTTTGTTTGTATGTTGTTTAACGTCCCTCTCGAGAATTTTTCACTCATATGGAGACGCCTCCACTTGCCGGTGGAGAGCTGCAAATTTTGTCCTATACACGGCACTTACGGCCATTGAGCAGTGAGGGATCTTTTTCGTGCGACACGGGACCTCGGTTTATACGGTCTCATCCGAAGGACCGGTCTCCACGTCCTACAGTGGGATTCGAACCCGCGACGTAAGGATCAACTCCTTACTTCGCGACTCTAGAGCAGACGCTCTAACCACTGCGCCACGCGGGCGACTCAAACTGGTATGAGTTCTCCTATCACGACGCTGTCAGAGTCTTTCCAAGCTATTTCAGTTTGGGCCAGAGCATCAATGCCGTTCAATACGGTGTGCACGTGATCGCACAGCGCTAGTAATTTATTTTTCACTGATTCGGCATACAAAGCATATGGATTAAAATTTTGATCAAGGCTTTCTCAGATGAATTGAAATTAGATTTGCATGGTTTACAGATTTGCATAATTAATGATTCAAAGGACAGTGTTCTGACACTACAGAAGTATTAACATCTGTAGAATTGTCATAACTTGTTGCTTAATTATCCAAGTTAGAACATGATGGTCGACAGCAATAGAAAATGTCACATACCCCAGTTATGACACTAATTTTCCCCCTGAAACATCACCGGTCTATGTTCGGCGAATCCTATGTCAGTTTTAAATACTTTTAATATTCCCAACAATCAAAATGAATATATGAATTGCCATACCTATACAGGATTTCTTTACTTCATAAAAATCCTTACAAACAAAGATATATAGCGGGTTCCAGTTCTGCCAAGTCTCTTAAGTGTCTTTACTCCTCACGCAAATATCAACAGCAGTGAAGTAGAAATTTCAGGAGTACTGTACAACTATATTTTTGAGAAATGGTGTAAATTAGATATTGAAATTAAAAATTCTAAGGAACTTTCAGATAATTTGAAATCACAAAATTTTACCAAAAAATCAATACCAAAATCAATAATATCAAAATGTACGACTTTTCCGCACTTTATAAAACCATTCTAGAGATAAATTAAAGTCCAGGATTCTTGACATCATTGACAGCTGTTTTTTCAATATGGAATCCGTTTGGTTTTTTTTCGATCATGACAAGGAGCACACGGCGACCAGTCGACGGGGAATGCTCATTCCTCGATGGCATCTGATCTCTCCTCTGGTGTTTTAAAGGTCTGTGTTTTTTTCTGCTCCTAATTTGTGTTGTTCAAATGGACTTGTGACTTAAAGAAGTTTTCTTTCAACTTTGTATATATATTCTGTAATATTAAATGTGTTGGTAAAGTTTGAATAGCTGATTGCCAAAGCGCGCTTATCAATAGGTTTAACTGAAGTTTTTTTTTTCCTTCATTGTTTCTTTATTATTATAATTATTATTTTTTAATGACATTTACTGGTTTAGCTGCTTTAAAAGCCTACTTCAACGGGTATTTTTGAAATTTTCAATAAATTTTTTTCACATCATTTATTTTAGTTGTTGTTGTTTGGTTCATTGAATGTTTGAAATATGCCTTTCATTTTCTTTTTTTTTTAAGTTTTGATTTTATTATATAAATATTTACCTCAACTTGAATAAAAATTATAAGACTGCTCTTACACATATTTTCGTAATATTTATGAGAACATAAAAATTAAACATAAAAAAAAAATTAGTTCATTATGACAAGCCTCTTCACAGATTTGAACTTTCAGATTTTTTTCTGCCAACGAAATGTCTAAAACTATTTTTTTTTTATTTTTTGTTATCTTGCTCTCTCTCTCTCTCTCTCTCTCTCTGTGTGGGTGTGGGTGTGTGGGTGAGGGTGTGTGTACGTGTGTGTACTATAAATGTTTCATTTTGTTCGAACAAATTATCAAAGGCTACATCGCAGATTGTTTCAAAATCATGCTTTGGTTTTTATTAAAATTATATTCCAGACTTTTAACTATACTTTCCCATTTAGATGAGTAATAAATACGGAACGTGCGAAATAAACAGATATGAAACACACTTAATTATGACAGAGTACATTTAGTAATTTGTAAACGATGAGCAATGATTTATCAAATAAAAATATTCACATTCATACCTTGACAATAAATATTCTTAGATTTGTCAATATTTTATGAATACTGAAATTTATCATCATTGTTATCTAAATAAGACATAATAAGGGTTAAGAAAAAGAAGGAAACAATTAACTAGTTTTGTTTATGTTGACAGAGAAGTAACTACATTCATAATTCAATTGAGCCCCGGGGGTCAAATCAGAATGTGTACACTTACTTGTCCGACAGAGTGAACTTTTTTGTGAATCGCTATAAGGGGGATGTTTGACTGCTGATCATTGACATAAATCGCTGAGGGCGGAAGATGATAACATGTTTTCTGTTGAAGCTGTATCAGAAATGTGATGACCTACTTTTGGATTTTCACTCAGGAGAAACCTAACCACGGTGAGTAAATATAATGTTTTATATACGTGATGTAAAAATATTGTATATTATAATTTATCTCTGTATCCTTTCTAATTATACAGTCACAAATACGTGCATTATCATCAGTATCATGAATATACAGCTTCTCGGTAACTATGAATTGTAAGAACTAGACAAGTAGACACGTGCACATTGTCTAGGAAACCGGCCATTGTTGAGATATTTAGTAGAGAAACAGTGTAAGACAAGACAAAGTCATGTAAAATACATGTGTAGAAAAAACATACATGGACAATTGTCTTTAGAACGAATGAGTGCAAATCGGTTATGGTTCCTTGACAACATGACGGTTTAAAAATAAATTATATTGATACATAATTCATTGGCTTGGACACAATTTTTACAACTTACATTGTCTTTTCCTAAACAAAGAAAATGAACAAACCAAAAATAAAGAGAGACAGACATAGAGAAGAGAGAGAAAAAAGGAGGGCTGTAGAGATAGGAACATGCCTCAATTTAGGTCGAAGACTGGCTGCATTAAGTTGAATACAGTAAAACTCAGTTTTAAGGAAGTTGCTGAGCCTTCTAATTCTACTTCCTTATGCATGCTATACCGGAGATTTTTTGTATCCGTTTAGGAACATACTAAGATTCATAAGAAAAAATTTTATAACCGAGTTGAAGGTTAATAAAATGTACATCAGTACATGGAAAACTACGAAAATCGAGTCATTTGTATAAAAACAGAGAATACTGGCCCATTAATTTATGAAATCGGTGCTACATGTAACAATATTGAATGAAGATCGTCGGAATATTTATCACACACGCATTTATTTACTATAATTCGGGCGGGGACACCCTTATATCTAAAAACAGCTATAGATGATAATTTAGAAATCATGATATTAATAAGCTGTTTTAGACAGATAATAAATCTAAAATCACTACATGTAACTTTATTCAATGAACAGTCGGTATTGAATTTAACATTAAGTACTCCTAGAATAATTATTTTCACTCTAGAAAAAAACGGAAAGGACTTAAAAATAATTCAGAAAAAAAGGATCATTGAAAGTTTTATTTTGCCTCTCATTATCAAATTGAAATTTTTTTCAAAGTACACTCTTAATAAAAGGTCTTTAAGTACACTGATCGGTAACTTATGGATGACCACTCCTGTCATCATTTAAACTTGTTGAATATGAATCCCTCTGATAAGAGAGATAACTTTCCAAGGAATTTATTCCAAGCAATTCAATGTATTGTCTTACCAGAGTTTAATAATGAGGACCATTATATGGTCAACTCATTCAAATCTGAACCATGTTACAAATATCGATTTCTGTTTTCTATTGCCAAATCTTTATTAATTACTTATAATAATTTACCTAAAACATTTAAACTCAGTTCCTTTAAACTGTTAAAATTGAGATATTTCTATCTCTTAACATATAATTCTTTTAATTGTTACAGAAATTCAGATGTAGAATTTTTTATAATTAATAATTTCTCACCTTAAAATTGTATTGATATCAAAAACGGTTCAATATAGCTATATACAAAAACAAACTTTATAGACCTCCAAAGTCGTCTTAGAATTAAGTGAAACTTAATTTAAAAAACAGTGTTAAATATTTATGTAAATCATAAATAGTAAATTTCGTCGAAATAGTAGTTGATTGCATTCTAGTTGATAATTTGTATACAATAATTGCTAAGTATGTGTTTATTTTTTAACAGGTTTCAAACCATTTTTAAGACTATGACTACCAGCATGCGGGCCTCACGAATGGCGAAGCTCGTCCTGTTAATATTGGGCGGGGCAGCAGTGATGTACTTCTCCACTTCCTGGATCAGAAGTTATAATGAAGTGAGAGCAGTCCAAGTCAGTGATCCATGCCAGAGGAACTTCACTGAGTTGTCCAAACTAGAATCTGTACAGCCATTACTTCCAAAGGTTTCACCAAAATTTACAAAAGAGGGTTACTGTGAGGGATTTTCCAAACGCGATAAAAAGTTGACTGCAAGAGAGATGCATCGTAAAAACAGATGTGTAGGAAATTTCAAACTTGACCATGCACGTGGAAATGGACAATTCTGGGAGGGGGAAACTCAGTACATTCGCCATACACACCATAAATATCTGAACTCAGACAGTATAGTTCTTGATATTGGCGGTAACAAAGGCGAGGATGCTGACGCAATGATACAAGCTTACCATCCGGGCACTTATCTAATTCTGGAGCCAATCAACTCTCTCTTTACATCGCTAGTGGAGAAGTTCCGAGGTTATAAAAATGTCATTTTGTATAACTTTGGAATAGCTTCCAAAAACGACATATTTTACGTAAATGTTGTTGGGCACGGTGGGGACGCTACATCTGTTTTCACAGAAAACAAGGGAGGTAAATGTGAGCTCAGGGTTTTTAATACAACCGACTTTATGTATCGATTAGGTGTTCAATGTCTGGATGTGGATCTGATCACCATTAACTGTGAGGGTTGTGAGTTCGACATTCTAGAGACCTTGATTTCCAGTGGGTTAATTTCCCGCTTCAAACACGTGCAGTTCGCCACCCACCCAACCTTGCCACACCTTGAGCGACCTGTTGAACGTTACTGTGAAATCCAGCAGAAATTAGCCCGGACCCATATAATTGACTATCAATACAAATTTTGTTGGGAGACGTGGAGGAGAAAATATGTTAAATAATGTATGCTTTGTAGAGACACTACAAGACGATAAGACAAGTGACGAATGAATACCGGTATTATACACGACGAGAAGACACGAGGTCATGCATTAAAGGAAGGATGAATACTAGGTTATGTCTGACAATTTAGATTTGATATGTCGAGGGTATGGATGGGATTGAATCTGACGACTAAGTGGTGAATGTGACGTTTAAGAATTGGATGACAGGGAATTTAAAAAATGGACTTCATTGCCATAGTTTACCTGGGTCTTAATATCTCTGATCAAAACATTCAAAATTTCGTACAATCTTCAAATATATATTAAAAAACATGTATATATATATATATATATATATATATATATATATATATATATATATATATATATATATATATATATATTGTGCTGCTAGGCATTTAGCAGACAAACTGTATTGCCTTATAATAATAAGCAATATTAGTCCTCGATCAACGTACTTTTTTTAAAATCAAGACCCATGAGTCCAGTGTTTAGGCCCTAAAGTGGGCTTAAACAATGTTAAAGGCTTGTATATTGAAAATTTTAGGAATGTTTTCATGGTTTTCTAGCAAGTATATCGTTTATATGCGTATACTAGATGAAGTCCCGCGCAAGCTCGGGAAATAAAACTGATGCCATTGTCGATAATGCCATTTTTCCAAAGTCATTTGTACTTACAATTTAATACGAGGCCTATGGGCGATATCGCTCATCTTGGCACTTTGGCTAAAGAAAAGCAGTTTTCAGTTCATTATTGAGAAGTTTCAATATATATAAGTGGTCCGCCCCACCACCACCACCAGGGGGTCATGATTTGAACAAAATTGAATCTTCACTACCTGAGCATGCTTCTGTATTAAAATGACTAATCGTGGTTTTCGAAGATTTTAAATTATTTTCCCTATATATTTCTATGTAAATGTTTGATCTTCCATTGTGGCCCCGCCCTACCCCCGGGGGTCATGACCTGAAAAATTTATTAATTTGTATGCTACTGAAAGAATTCATTCCCCTTTGCTATTCACCTATGATCATTAATCATTGTAAATAATGAAATTGAAAGGTCAATTGAATAACAGATTTATACATTCAAGAATTTTCATAATGTTTAATACAGAAAGTACTTTTATTGTTTTTAATGGTCAAGTAACTTTCAAATAAAAGACAAATAAAAATGGGACAAAAATGCCTTATCTTTGTACATTAAAAATTCTTCAAAGCTTAAGAGAGCCAATGTGCGAGGGAATGAGGTGGGTTTACTAAAAGTGCCCAAGAACTATTGTTTTGCTCAGCCCGCATGAGATAGTTACAAATGGGCCAAGTAAAGGCAAATACATACATGTAGATATAACTTTAAGATTTGTTACTGAGCATTAAATTAATTATTTTGCTGATCCCTATTCATCCTATTTCTCTTGCTTTGGGCAACATAGCTTCATTTCTCAGCTTCTTTTGTTTCATTTTATATTCAGTCTATGAATCCTTTATAGTGTCACATTATAATCCGGTGCCCGTTAAGGCCATTGGGCCTCTTGTTTTTATGTACAGTCAAAACTTGCCACTGAATGTATCGCGAAAATTAACTTACCTCCGCCAAAAAGTTTTTTTCTTTTTTGTAAAAGTATCTTTTGCTTGTCGATTATCCCCTCCCTACTCTGAATAAACGATGCTATTTGCTTGTTTCTTATCGAAAGGCGACAATATGAAAAAAAAAGTTTTAGATGATTCTCTCTCTCTCCTATAGTTTTCCGCCTGCGTCATGAGAAGATTTGCAATTATAAGAAAAAATATTAAGCAGCTGAAAAGCAGATTAATGTTAAAACATGGAGAAATTTTCAACACTTGGAAAATATCACTAAAATTGGACATTTTCGGTTTGATGAACTTCTACAGCTATTAGCGACTATGATAAAAAGTGTGGAAACCATGTTGTGCAAAAATGAAATAACTAATACAAATAAAATGGATACAATCTAATTAACCAAACTGGCTACAAGATACATAAGATACTGCATTTTTAATGGCTCAAAGCAAAAAGTAATTTAGCAGAAACGTATTATAATGTTTATACTTCTAAATGATATGATATGCTTTGTTCTGCATATAAACCACAGTATTTCTGATTAATGACCCTCCTGATTCGCGTGCATGGAAGAAAGGCAAGTAGTTAAACACAAATTTCGGACAAATAAAACATTTTGACCGGATGTGAACAGAACAGGCTTTAAAAACGTCATCTCCCTGATCCGGCTCTTCCATAAATTTCATTTGAAATGCTGTATTAACCTTAAAAATCTCCTTCGAAAATGGGAACCCTGTTTGTTTCTTACCTTTAGTATTTCTCTACATTATATAGTATCATAGAGGGGCAACCTCTACAACTTAACAAAAACGGAAAATGATATTAGATATTAGATTATAGGTACGGTAGGCTATGAATTCATGTATTTTTGATAAGTTGTCGTGTCTAATAAAAATTCTCAGAGGGGAGGGGGAGGGGGTATGCACCATCCATTCGTCAGGTGCCTGTGGTCTTGCCTAATACCTTCACAACTTTGGAACTTATTTCGCAATGCAGGCAATTTGACAAGTTTGTCTTAATTGTAATCTGGAATGCATTCTACAGATTGAACTTATTTTGAAATTTATAAATCCAGAATAGAGCCCCAAGAACTGTATTGTTCTGGTTATATACATTATTACACTATTCACGCATATTACTACACTATTCACCCAAAGATTATCGTACGATTGATAATTTGGGGATCGAGGATTGCCAGAATGAGGTCCCTTTTCAGGGCTTGAATAAAGAAACTGGCTTATACTAGAAAATGAAAGAAGCTACTGAATATTACGTTTTTGTAATAATTGCAGTATTATTCAAAGATGACTATCAATTTTATTTGTTAGTAAGGTCGAACTCTGGCAAAGAACTACGCTCGCTTACTCTCGATTCCCACCTACATTTTATCCCAATCTAATTCAGTATAAATGTCATTTTGGCCATCAAAACTTTTTTAAATGCAAAGAAGGTTTCATTAGTAATTGATCTATAATTTTAAAACCAGCGTCAAAAAGTTAATTCCCTTTTTTTTAAACTCTTTTCTTAAGGGGGGGGGGGGTAGAAAATTTTATCCATTGAAATCAGGCTTTAAAAATATCAATCAATCATCAATATGTCAAATATGCACGGAAATGGATAAATTACCCTTAAACCTTTCCGTATGTTAAAATGATGTAAAATTCAAAGTATAAGATTGATAAAGTACATTTTTTTTAATTTACAATTTCATTCGAAATTGGTTTTAAAATGACCATTTTTACTGTTTTTTGTCTGTAAACATATGTACCCCCCCCCCCCCCCCCCGTGAAACACAAAAAGCTTTGGAATGAATTTGTGAAATAACAATCCATATTACATGATTACATGTCAGGCACGTAGCCCCCCCCCCTACTTTTTTCCAAACAATTTTTTTTCTAATGAAAATGTTTATTGAAAGGACAGAAGCCCCCCCCCCCACTTTTTATTGCAGTATAGTCAAATAAGGGTAATGTAGTAGTGTATGAATAAAATTTGTAACTGAATTAAGTCGGAACCTAAATATGGTAATTTTTGAAAACTGACTTGGAAGTAGGTGGGAGAACAATACTATCCTTCACAGTTCTATTTTTTTTTTTTTTTTTTTTTTTTTTTTTTTTGAAAAAAAAATCACCGAAAAGTTACAAATACAAATATTTTATTGGCCCAAACACAATTACAGTAATTGGTAAAGGCCCATACAGAACATATTAATGAGCATGATAATACAGTAGAACACAACTAGAATACAAACAATTGGTGTAGCAAATAATGTAGTGTACTCATCAGATATTAGGTGATTCATAACAATGTAGTTACTCATTTATAGCTAAAACATTTTTTCTTATATCATATATTTGACATAAAAATGAAGATAATATTTTAAGAACCCTTTTACACCTGGTTTTCATCAATGATTTTAACAAATTGTCATTATTATGGATTGTTTGGTTGAAATTGGGGAAAGTAGATAATTTTGTTTTGAATATTTTTCTCTGTGCTTCATATTTCGGACAGAGCAAATTAAAATGAAATGTTTTTCATCCTCCATATCATGGTTTTGACATACTTTACACAACCTATCATTTTTATTAATTTCAACATATCTACCTTTTTCAATTTCTAAATTATGTGCACTTAAACTAATTTTGCTAAAAATGATCTATCATGCAGTGACTCTAGTTTGTCAACATAATGTGCACGTTTATTATTAAAACAGAAGTTCCGATAAAATGATAGTTTTGAGGAATTCATAATACTTGCATTTTGTTCTTGTAATATTTGATCATGAATACGTTGCTTAACAATGCCAAGCACTGGTTTCAATGACATATTAAAATTTGTTAAATAAGAAACCCCTAAGTTATTAAGACAAGTCCTTAAACACATAGACCATGTGTTATTTTCTTTAGTTTTGATGAAAATATCATGTGCCAACGTATGTTCAAAAGAAATTAAATGATCAAGGTATTTGATAGCAAACATAATAATTTTTGATCTGACTGGGAGTCTCCCGAGTTCAGAATAGCAAACATTATTTGAAGTTTTGCAATGAACTCCTAAGATTTCTTTTAAAATTTAATATGAAACTTTTCATAACATGCCGAGCCTGAATTTTTTATGACTGACTCAATACCCCAAATTTCGCTTCCGTATAGCAAAAGAGGAATTACTATAATATCAAATAATTTTTCAAGTAATCGGCAGGAATTATGTAATCCGAGGGTTTTCTTTATCTTGAATAAAGCTTTTCTGGCTTTATCCACTAACTGAGCTGCAGCAAGGTTAAATTTTCCATTACATTTAAGATTAATACCAAGATAGCAATATTTGTCAACAGTTTCAATACAGATACCATTAATAGAAAAATGGTTTTAAAAAGTTTTATCATTAGAATTAAATACTATAATTTTTGATTTGGACGTGTTAATATCTAGCTTCCAATTAACGCAATAATTTTCAAGAATATTCAGGCTACATTGTAGACTATCAGGACTACTTGACAACAAAATTAAGTCATCTGCATATAACAGGCAGTGTATTTTTGTGCGCTTTACTAATATTAGATCAGAGTTGATTGATACTGTTCAATTTATCAACAAGTTTGTTTATGAAAATGTTAAAAAGCAAGGGACTTAGTACATCACCTTGTTTGACACCCCTTTCGGATATTAATGGTTCACTTAACCCCTTAACCACTTAAACTTTACTTTGTTCATGGTGTTCGCATACATAGAATAAATCAATTAATAAAGTTTTCTTTGGAATACCAGTATGTAAAATAATCCTATTCTCCAAATCGTATCAAATGCTTTTTTCAGATCAATGAATGCTGCATAAACTTTTTTTCTTTTTGAGTTTGTAGTGCTCAATTATTGATTTTATAGAAAATATATGGTCAGCTGTTCTGCTGTGTTCCATAAAGCCAATTTAATTTTTGCTAATCTGATTATTATCTAGAGTAAATTTGATTAATCTCAAATGTATGATCTTATTGAATACTTTCCCCAAGTTTGATAATCCTCTATAGTTGTTTGGATCAGATTTACTACCTGTCTTATGCTGTGGGACAAAAACAATTCAAATACAAAATTCAAAAGTTTAGTAAGTGACTTGAGCAAAGTATGTGTATTATTTTTTATCATTTCATTTGATATTAAATCAATAGATGGGGATTTAACATTCTTCAGATTTAATGGCTTTTAGTATTTCGCTAGATGTGATTGCACTATTCAGTACATTTGTGTCAAAATATGAGTTCTTGTTTCTTCTTTAGCTCTTCAAATTTGTCAATAATTTCCCTTTGAAATGTATTAAAATTTGAATTATCCAAAGATAATTTTTTAAAATGATCCTTAAAATTATCGTGGGGTAATACATCATCAATTGGGCACTTTGATGAACGATCAAGTTTGTTAATTAATTTCCAAAATGATTTAGGACTGGAATCAAGGGAGTTTTCTAGCTCAGTACAAATCTTTTGTTTGCATTGACAATCTCTGCTCGTATTTACATCGACGTCTGAAACGAGAACGAAATGAAGAAAACGCTTTTCGGTATTCAGCATTAAAAGGGAATTTGTAAACTAATTTTTCATAGTTTTCAACTGAAATTCTTAGTTCTTCACATGAATCTGAAAACCATGTTTTTTTGTTATGTTTTTTTTTTAATTTTCTACAATGTACTTGTTTATTACTCCTTTTGACAAATTTGGCTGACATGTGGGCTGTTTCAATTAAAATTGAGTTAACCTCATCAATCATATTATTAACATTATCCAAATCTTTCTTCATGAAATTATAGTAATTTTACTTTTTATAGTTTCACTTTGAATGTTAGACTTGAACAACTTAATGGCTTGATCTGTCCAAATGAACTTGGTAAAGGAGCAAGTTTTGATGATGGAGTGGTACACTCTGTGTTACACTTAGAAATTAAACCACATACAATAGGACAATGATTTGACAAAGCAGTAAAATCTTCTACTTGAAAAATTCCTGTAGATTGTAAAAGTTCATTTGATACAATGGTATAATCTACAAGCCTACACCCATTATAAGTAAAACATGTTGGTCTACCAAATATATCACATGTGGTTTGACCATTCAGGATTCTTAGACCTGCTTCTTTACAAACATTTAAAAGATGTTTACCACTATTATTTCTAGGCAAATTTATATCATGTTTATTTATGTAAAGTACATATAATAAATTGCCACGTTCATGTATTGAAATGCGAACAGGTAATAATGCTATTTGTAGTACTCATATTAACAACGTAGCAAAAGACATTTGTAATATATTCACCAGAACAGCGAAAGAAACATTTGAAACTTCTTCCGCGGGTAAATATTCATATAATAAAAAACAAAGCAAACAAAACAAAACAAAGAAAAAAATTCACTTAGCTAAAAAAAATTCATAACGTGTGTAAATCGGAAATAAAAAAAAAAATCTTAGGGAGATGAGTAGAAGTTACAAAAAAAGTAATGGATAAATGTATTAGAAAGTTTAAGAGTGACCTAACTCGTAAACTTATGTAATTACGCACTACTAATACTAAGGCTTATTGGAAAATACTGAACTCTTCTAATAAAGAAGCAAAGTGTGCTGTAAATATCGAAGATATGATTCAATATTTGACAGGTATTAATGAACGTAGCTATGAGATTGATGAAGAAGATTTTTATTCAGTTGAAGGGATCGAGAGAAAGCTCTGATGAAATACTCAATGGTGAAATAAGTGATTCTGAAATTATTGAAGCAGTAAATATATTTTAAAAAAAAATGGTAAAGCATCTGGTTTTGATAACATTGTAAATGAACATATTTCATTAACATTGTATACTTTTTTACCTGTGTACAAGATACTTTTTAACATTATCTTTGACAGTGGTCTGGTCCCAGATGAGTGGTCAGTGGGTATTGTTAAACCTATTTACAAAAATAAGGGTGATCCGACTTCCCCAGAAAATTATCGTCCTATAACTCTACTGAGTTGTTTAGGCAAACTTTTCACATGTAATTTATGCAAGCGATTAGAAATGTATTCAGCTGAAATTGAACTTATTCAAGTAAATCGAGCAGGTTTTAGGAAAGGTTATTCTACTTTAGACCATATTCTGACTTTACACTTTTTATCAAACACACTGATGAAGTGTAAGAAAAAACTTTTTTGTGCTTTTATAGACCCGTTATGAAATTCCTGGATCCGCCACTGCAAAGTCTTACTACTTCAATAGAAAACGAATTATGTATGTATTTGAAACTTTTTTAAATATCTTACATGCCGATGATACTATCATTTTAGCAGAAACTCCTGATGATCTACAGAATGCTTTGAATGAATTTGAATGCTATTGTACAGAGTAAAAATTGCATGTTAATACTGACAAGACCAAAATATTAATTTTTCAAAAGGTCCCTTATTCAAGAGAACAACAATAACAAGAGTCTAGAAAATGTAAAAGAATTTAAATATCTTGGTATCATTTTCTCAAGATCTGACTCCTTTTTAAAAGCCAAGAAACATCTATGCGACCAAGCCCAAAAAGCAATGTATGGTGTAATCAGAAAAATTAAACAATTCAACCTCCCTTTAGCATGTCAATTTGAATTGTTCGATAAAATGGTTGTACCAGTGTTACTCTATGGTTGTGAAATCTGGGGTTTTGAAAACCTAGACATTATTGAACGTGTTCATTTAAAATTTTTGAAACATATACTTTACTTGAAAAGTAGTACCCCAAATTTTATGGTTTATGGTGAAACAGGACGCTTTTCATTATCTGTCTTTGTTTATTTTAAAATAGCTTCATACTGGTGTAAATTAATTAATACCCCCGGAAACAAAACTTCATGTATATTATATATTATGTATATTAATATTGAATCGTTAACTCACAATCTGAAATTGGTAAGAATCCATGGATTGACTGTGTGCATCGTATATTTGATTCAGTATTTAAGCATTTTGTCATTAAAATTTAGGAAAATACTTGTAAAATTTCGTACTTCCAATCACCGTCTACAAGTTGAATTGGGAAGATGGGCAGGTATACCATTAAATGAAAGGTTATGTACACTTTGTAAAACTAAACGTGTTGTCGATGAATTTCATTTTATACTTGAATGCACTTCAATGTCAAACATTAGGAAAAAGTATATTAATGAATACTACTTTGCTAGACCAAATATACTTAAATTTTCTCAATTCATGACAAAAGAAGATGCTAAAACTCTGGAAAAAAACTCTGTTTTATTTTAAACAATATTTTATTCACAGATGTAAGAGTGAATAGGATTGGGCAGCAGGCTCAGCCTATTTTAGCCCTCTCCCTACATCAAGGTCAAGGCAAATACATAGTAAATTAATTATTAAAGCAAAAGTAAGAATGTACAAAAGAGGAAAGCAAAAACAAAAATGAACAAAATTACAGAAGGCAAAAGAAGCAAAATTACAAAAGGAAAGAAAAAAGAAAAATAATTAAAAAAAATAAGCAAGAGTACAAAGTAGTACCGGTTTGGAAATACTGAGAGTATTACAATATACCACATATGTATATGACAGTGATTATATAAATCGCTTTGTTGCTGCTATAAATGTATGTACAGCTTCAAATATTTGTATATTAATATCAAGTCCATGATTAGAACTACCATTTAACAATAAATCACATTCAGATATATGGTCACAATTTATAATATTATGTATTGATTGAAAAAGTACATTTCTTGGAATTGTATATCTTGGACATACAAAAAAGTAATGATAGGCATCTTCAATACTGCCAGCACAATGTTCACACATTGGAGTTTCTGCTAAACATTGATTATATAAATCTGCCATCAAATTACTAGCATTATTCCTTATCTGACAATGTATTATATTATATTTTCTTACTCCAAAATGAAAAAGTTCATTACTTTTTCTACAAAAATAGGATTTTAAGAGACTCTTAAATGAACATATTCCAGGAGCATTTTTAATATAATCTGGCAAGATATTCCATTGTTTGACTGTAGAGGGAAGAAAACTTTCCATATAAGATGTTGTTCTAATATTAGGAATTTTGAATTGCACAACATTGGTTCTGAGATTATAAGAATGAATTGATGGGCGATAGGGTTCAATCAAGTCATACAAATATTGCGGGGAATAACCATTAATAATTTTATAAAACAATATAAGCTTATGAATTTTTCTCCTTGTTTTTAGAAGATCCCATCCTAGTTCATCATACAATTTTGAACGAGAAGAAGTACATCTTAATCCAGTGATAATTCTGCCTGCTTCAACTTGTATGTCTTCTAAAAGTTTAGAATCTTTTTCAGAACAATTGTCCCAAACAACATCAGAATACTCCATTACAGGTCGAATAAATGCAAAATATATTTTAACAAGTGTTTTACGTGTAACCTTATACTTAAGCATTCTAAGAATGTTTAATCTTTTTGTAGCTTTTTCATGAATTATTTGTATGTGTGATGTCCACGTGGCATCTCTTTGAAAATGTAAGCCTAGATGAGTATGAGAATTTTTTTGAATAATATCTGGGCCGTGTTCGCCAAATTTAACAGGAGAATATACAAGGTTTTTTCTACTAAAATTTAAATTCACAGTTTTGTTAGGATTAAAATCAACCAGCCATTTCTTTGACCATTTATCAATGTGTTCTAGATCATCAGTAAGAGATTGTGCTACATTTCCATTGTCTACAATATCATATAAAGAAGTGTCATCAGCAAAAAGTCTTATATTATTAACTAGATCATCACAAATATCATTAATGTACAAAAGAAATAGAAATGGTCCCAGAACAGAACCCTGAGGAACACCAGCATTTACCGTTTCAGGGTTTGATGTAAAACCATCTATTACAACTTTCTGTTGTCTATCAGACAAATAATTCTCAATCCAACCTAATACATTGCCATTAATATCATAATTTTTTAGCTTAGTTAACAGGCCTTTATGCCAAACTTTATCGAACGCTTTTGAAATATCACAAAAGATAAATCTTACATCTTTTCCTTTATCAAGATTTGAAATAATAGTATTATATATCTCTACCAGTTGATTGACTCTGTACTTTTATATTAAAAATATATGAGTTAGTCTGTCCTCCATGATTTTTTTCCTCATTTATACTATTAGTATATGTATTATATGTATTTATCTTCTTTTTTTTTTTCTTTTGTCTTCTTTCACTTTCATTTTCTGAATAAGTATATCATATACTTGTACCTCTAATCTGAATTTATATGTTGTAAATATTTTTCATTGTCCTCATGTACCATATATTTCAGATAGTTTTGAGTGAATAAATGAACATGAACTTGTACAAAATGCACATTTTTGGACAAAGGTGCTGAACTGTACCTGTTGAAAAAAAAATGTTGAAAAGATCGGAGAGCATTTACAGTCCTCATCTATTCTGGACGCTGATAGTTTTTTATTTATTTATTTTTTTTTTTTTGGGGGGGGGGGTATATTTCTTTTGCCTGCCCCCCCCCCCCTTAAAAAGGTAAACAAAACAAATATTTGATAAGGAGAGATTCTATTTAACACAGAATCTTTTATTCAGAAATTATGTCACTCAACTGTTTATGCATACATGAAATATCCGAAACCAACGAATTTGCGAATGCCAAAAACCCCTTGTTAACTTATTATTGTAATTGGTTTCAACAATGTAAATTTGTATATCATGCTGCTACGAAAGAATTAACTTGTCTGTTTTTAAATATATATTTTTAAAAATCCTATTTTTTTTTCCTTTTTCCGTTCTGCGTTTTAGCAACACTCGAAAATACCCCCCCCCCCCCACAGAAACATTCGACTCACAAAATCTCACATTGTGAGATAGGATTTTCGAGTTTTTGGCAGTTTGTGTTTGGGGGGTTGGGAATGTCATTTATAGGCCTGAAAAGTAGTTAAGTCATCCATTAAAACACTGTTCGAATGTATATAGAATCGCCCCCGTTGGCAAACGTGTCATGTGACGACAAACCAGGAAGAATAAAACCAAACCGAAAGTACACTTAGGAACACCCCAAGAGCACGTAAAAGTAGCCAGGCCATGTACGTATTCATCTATATAGATACAATGTAACAACGTTTATAAAATGTAAATCAGATTCTAGCTTTTTACAACAAAATTGTGAATCAATTTGAATGCAAGTTGCAAAATTATTTAAAGTTTCCTTTAAAAAATGTGAAGATGAAAATGGTGGCCGCAGGCCAAGGGCAACATTTTCACCTTCAGGTCCAACAATTCATATTTTGCCCGATTCCCAGTCTATAACTGTTTTGTTATACCCTTCACTTCAGATAGAACAATTAAAATGAAAACATTTGAACAGATTTAATCAATATATAATCAATTACTTTCTTCGGAAAATTTTGGCTTCATCAATAAAAATAAAACAATAGGAGAGAATGAATCAAAAATCAAATTATTATTTCACAAAAATTATTTATCACAAATTTAAACATACTCTTTCATATAGCAAACAACAACTCTTGCAGCTCTAAACTTCGGCTATTTCTGTGTCGCCGATATTGAATGATGATTAATCACTTGAGACGTTGTGGTCTAACAATTCTTATGTTGGACTGGCAGGCCGGTCAACAATAAAATTGTTGGACCGATGCAATAAACATTTCTTTTGTTGGACTTTTTATTAGTAATAAATTAATATATAAAAAGATATTTATGAGGGTTTAACAATGTGATATATTTAATGTGAATTAACACATATTAGTGATCATCTCCTTAGAAAAATTGTCATTCCTACAAATACTACAGTACTATATTACTTCTTGTAAAACAGCTTTGACAAAAGAAAGCAACAATGACTACAAGTTAGAAATATGTGAATATATTCTACAGTTTTCTCAATTTAATGTTTACCTGTTTGACTGTATGCCAAAATGGTAATTGTCAATGAAGTGAATTGAATAAGGTATATTTTTTCCTCTCACTCAATCCACCCCACCACCTAGAAGGGCAATTAAGGGTTGGAATTATAAATTAATAATTTATTATCAATCGTTGTATGTATTTTTTCCATAAGGTATTGGTAATTAATTTTACTGCTTAAAAAGCCTAGTAATGTGACAGTGAGAAAAATATCTTCTTGCTACACGCTTGCTTTAGAAACCTATGCAATTGTTTGAAAAATGTAATTTAAAAAAATCTGTACTACTTTTGTTATTGTTTTCTTTTGTGTATGTGTGTGTGTTTTTTTAAAGGTCATATGAAACAATGTCCAGTGCATTTTGGGTTGTATACGGAAATGAGTTCATCTGAGCTACTTTAATAAGCCTGAAATTATATTTTGAATTTTTTATGCAAGTTAGCGGCAGCAGAGTCGATCAAAATTACTCGACTACAAAAATGAACTTCAACTAGCGCGGCTTATCTCCCTTTGCTTATGACGTCAGTAAGACCCAGTCGTACATTCAGTACTAACATTTATACAACCGATCATGTGTTTTGCAGCGTAATTTTTCAGAAATATCATTATTTAGGCTAAAACGTCGCATAAATATACGATATTCAAACAAGATAGTATTTGTCTTTTAACATCCTACTGTATATTTGCAAGATATTAGTATGTTTTATCTGTGTAATTTATTGTCGTCCTTCGAGACTTCAATCGACAGAGAGAGATGATACTACAAATAGAGGGGGTCCGTACTCGAGTAAGTGAATATAGACGCTGTCAAATAATTTACAATTAAATAAATTTCTTACATAAGAATACTGATGATTTGTTTTCTGATTAAATTTTTAAGCCATGATTAGATGATGCTATCTAGGTACTCGGTAGCACGCGCATTTATAAAGCTGAATTCGATTGACCGCGCTGTGTGTGAAAGTGAAACTAAACCTGCATATAAATGATTTCATTTATTTATGGGAAATGAAATGATTCTATTGCTTTCTCCCGTTCTCAGTCACTTTTCTCTCTTTGGTTTTCCCTGTCTCGATGACCCCCCCCCTCTCTCTCTCCGTATTTTTTTTCTTACCAAAAAGTCGGTACATATACGCATAACACTGTAACTATATTATCGTAATAATTTTAAAAAGTCAGACATTAAACGTAATTCTATCTATGTAATCCTACTTTTCTGTATGTATATATTTACAGACAGTTTATTTTAACACAGATTATTTTATATAGTATGGTTTTAAAAAAAAGTTGAACTGTAAAAGTATTAATTTTGAGAATTAATTATTACGGGTTCAGTCTCGCAAATAATGGGGGCATGGATTTTTTTTAACTGATCAATTTATGCACGAAGTGTATAAGAGTATTTTCAAACTGAATTGCTCAGCCAAACGGTAAGAAGTATCAGCACCGTAACATTACAGTGTATGTATATACATTCTCGTAATGCAGGTAAGTTTTGAGCCATTTTTTTTTTAAATCATGCTTCTTGTGACAGCAAGATTACGGTGATGTCGTCATAAACCCCTATTTCTATATCGTTTTTACATTAGTCCTCGTGTATCAGATTGCAGAAAGCGTGCATTCAAATACGCCGGCTTTTCATTGATCCATGTTTATCATGAACTTCAATATCCCCGTGTTAATTTGGGGAAAAAAGGGGGGTTACTCTTGAGCTACATATTTTTCCCTCTCAATATATGACACAACTTTACAGATTTTGCATGCCCATTAAATTTTTTATTGTAAGAAGCTTAAGGTCAATGTTAATTAATTACGCTGTTTTTGTTGTTAATTATACAATTTTACTGGGAATGGAAAAAATATATATCATATACGTATCAAACAGAAGTTTTAAATTGTTTCTAAAGTATTAATTTAAAATAAGTAGTCATAGTTGGAGGAGAAATATCTTAATTTCTAAGGGGTATTCATCAGGATCATCCTACGATTAAAAGCTCTCGTTTTCAGTTGCTGTGTCTAATAAACGATTAGTTCAAATAGAGTAAACTGTACTTTAGAATCAGATAGCTCATCTGAATACATAATCACATTTATACTCACAAAAATGACTAAAATTAACTCAATAAATTACGGTAAAATTACACTAGATCTAATGCGTTATTTACATCAGTGGGTCTTTGTGACGTCATAAAAACACAAAATCAAGAGCGATAAGCGGGTAACAAATTTATCAAGTGTACACGTTTAGGCCTTCATTTTTCAGTTAAGCAAAGGCAAAATTTTTTTATTAAACGTGATTTGACATTCTTTCATACCAGTCTTTATGTTTAAAAAGTAAAATCCTAGTGTTAAGAATCGTTTCATATGACCTTTAATTAGTATTCTGATTGGCTGCATCATATGTCATATAAAACAGAATACCAACTTTTGTTTTAATTGATATAAGATTTTCAAAAATATACTAAGTATTCTTTTTTTTTCAGTCATGGCCTCACTGTAGAAATAGGAATGGCCACTGCCACCACCCAGGCACAAGAACTCATAACCTGCGACCTTTGTGTAAAACCTGTCCAGCAATTCTGTAACAGCTGCCAAGTCGGTCTGTGTGAAGAATGCATCAACAAACATGTCAAGAGCCTCAAGTCCATGAAGCATGACATTGTTCCTTTCAGAAAGCGTACAGTACAGCTTGTGTTTCCTCAGTGTACATCTCATTCCCACCAGAGATGTGAGGTCCACTGTCAACAGTGTGATGTACCGGTCTGCATCAAATGTCTCACTGGTCAACATAAAGGTCATGACATTGTGGACATGACAGATATCATAGCTACAAAGAGAGAAAAAATCAAACAAGAAACTGAAGAAATTTAGACCATTATTTCAAATAACACGGCACAGGAAAAAGCCACTGAAAACAAAATTTCTGAATCCATGGCCCATTATGCAGATTTACAGAAACGGACCAATGATCATAGAAATCAATGGCACCTAGAGGTGGACAACATCTTTAACAAAATGGAATCCCTTATCCAGTCACTCAGAGATCATCATATTACAACTCTAAAATCATGTCAGTCCCAACTCAGAAGTCAGAATTCCAGTATGAGCCAAACTTGTCAAGAAAACAAGAAAATTCTGAAGTCCAACAAAGTGTCTGATGTCAACAGCTACCAATCTAAACTGAAGGAATACAGAATCATTCCACAAATACCTGATTTACCATTGCCCTCCATTCAAACAAACACAGTCCAAGGGAGAGAATTCAATATAGAATTTGGAGAATACAAGGCTACACTGACACAGACATCACTATCCAGTCTGACAGATGAAGTCTCCTTTTTATCTGTTAAGGAATTATTAAAAGAAGCTAAAGTGATTGCAAACTTTCCAACAAATGTTAAACACTTATGTAAAGTGGCCTGTGTAGGATCAGATAAAGCTTGGATTAGTGGAACAGACAAAATGATAACCTGTGTGGACATACATGGAGCTGTACAAGACACTGTTACCAGTACATGTAATCAATTCCCTAATGACATTACAGCGACCAGACAGGGAGAACTGATATACAGTGATGGTGTCAATAGAACTGTGAACATTGTCAGAGATGGGAAGACAGAGACACTGATCACCACACCAAGGGGCTGGTATCCAGAGGGACTGTGTTGTACCAGGTCAGGGGACATCCTAGTTAGTATGGGTACTGCTGATGATAGTCATTATAAAATAGTCCGTTATCAGGGACAGAGAGTGACACAGGAAATAGATAAAGATGAACATGGTGATCCAATCTATCAAGGAGGAGAATATTCACTGTTTGTGGTGGAGAACAACAATGGAGACATAGTGGCCTCTGATGGTAATGCTGACACCATGGTAGTGGTGGACAGGACAGGAAAAGTCAGATTCAGATACAATAAACCTCCAGGGGGAAAGGAATCATTTGGTCCTGTACAAATAGTGACAGACTCCATGGGTCACATCATTGTGGCTGATTATTTAAATGACTGTCTACACATCATAGATCAGAATGGACAGTTCCTGAGATGTGTGGATAATTGTGGACTAAAGCATCCTATTGGACTGAGTGTGGACAGTGAGGGGAGGTTGTGGGTAGGACTGTTAGATTCAAAGGAAGTGAAAGTCATACAATACATGAAATAAACACCAAACATTTTCTCCTTGTGAAATATGTGTATCCTAAGTTAATTACATGAATTAAACATTTAAACACACATCAAATAATTTTCATTTCATGTTCCAGATCAGGATTTGTAACTTCAGATAGAGAAATAATTATGTATAAAATATTGGTTAAATATGATAAAATAAAAAATAAATATAAATTTATATAATCAATTCAATGAAAGATTTATAAACCTTCATTATTGTATCAATTGCAACTCTGAATAAAGTATATAAACAGTCTGACAGATGTTATTTGTAGAAAAAAAAAACATCATTGAACCAGCATCACCAAACATTTCAGGTAACTGTAAACTACAAGAAGGAAAGAAAAAGAATAGAAGAACGGTTTGAAAAAAAAAATTATTTTAATTATTTTATTAGTACTAAACTTATTATGATATTAATTTCAAATTGGGGGGGGGGGGCTTACTTCTATGATACATGGTTTGTTTTTTTTAAATTAGGTTCTTTGATCCACTCACCTACGATCGCTACACAGATCGTAACAATCGTGGGTAAGCGGATCAAAGGATCTATTTTTCACCTAATTGACCTTTGGCAAAAATTAATAAATAAAATAAAAATTGAATCCCTCCTTTCGGTGACGACGCGAAAAAGTTCATTGTCCATGGCACAAATATATTTGATATTTGGATATAATTAAAACAAAGTAGGATCATTTTACAGTACTATAGATTCCTAAGAATTTAAAATAAAGTCCACTTATTTGCTTTTGACTTTGACATATACCTTATTTTAGGTGTAATTAAATTAGATACAGTTATAAACTGAACCGAGTAAAATCAGAACCCTGGATTTGGCACTATTTTATGCTGCCTCCCACTCCCTCCCCTCGCCATTGTAATGATTTTTTTTGCTATCCATAGAAAAGAGCCTGGATCTGCATTGCTTTTGGTTTGTCAAGAATGATAGGGAAGCAAATTAATCTAGTCAAAACGATACTACAGACTGAAGCTCAAACAAAGGGCCGCTTCATTACTTATTATTTAATTTTATGACGGATTTTTCTAATGTTTAATATATTTTTTTAAATTAAAAAACAAGGGCCCTGAAGGGGAAGAGGGTAGTTTTATTACTATGAACATTTTAGACTAGCGAATGAAGGGGGACTACCCCTCTCCTCCCTTCCTGGAATATTAGCAATTCAGCCTCTCCCTCTTTTTAAATTTCACAGAAAGTACATTACCTAGCAAAGTTAACAACAACCCCATTTTCTAATTTGATTCCGACCCCCAAACACTGTTTTGAGTGCTGATGATAATATAGATATTTGTCGATAAAAACCATTCCCCTTTATGTTTACATCTGCCACGGTAAATACTTTTCATTTCCGTTTCTTTTTCTTTTCGTACTTTACAGTACCCCCAATTTTATGGCGCAATTTTTAATTTACCAATAAATAAATAAAATAAAAATATTCCTGGAAACGGTATAAATCCATGCGCGGATCAAGAGGGGGTCGGGGGGTCCGTCCGGACCCCCCCCCCCGGGAATTGGCAGAGGTATTAAAAATATATACTGAAGAAAATTAAAAAAATGACTTTGGACCCCCCCCCCCCAAAAAAAAAAAAAGAAAACGTGGACCCCACCATCATCACTACGAAATATGTTTTTTCACGTCTAGGAAGTGGATTTTAGGGGGGGGGGGGGTTGTCTTTTTGCTTGTCAAGAAATTTCTGGGTAGGAAATTTTTTATTGACTGGGATGGAACACCCCCCCCCCCCTGGAAAAAATTCCTGCATCTGCGCCTGAAATTATTCCACAGATTTTTTTCTCTCCTAATGAAATTTTCCTGTCTAACTAAGAATGAGGGGGGGGGGGGGAGGGATAATTCAGCTTACGTCATAAAAACTTAGGCTTCCAGAATATCTTTACACGGCCAGATCTCGTTATCTCGTACTGTATTGGACAGAGAAAAAAAGATATCCAAGAATTCGATATATCGGAGTTAAAATACATAAAGACAAGGTAGTTGGTACACCCTACTTTGACATATACATGGTATTCGAGAGATAAAAGTTCCATATAGTTCAACTGTAGTTATATTTACCTCGTCTGAGCATTACGCTCAAGTTTCAGTCAGTCATCTTCTGTCCTTTTGATATAAAGCTTGGATGAATGGATTCTGTCTTCGGGGACTCTATAAACCAAAAAGAACAGCATTCTTCAGAACCCTTAACGATTGTCTTTTTTCTAATTTTGATTTCTTATTAAATCAATGCCACATTTAACTTAGGGATGATTTCCCATATAGTGCATGGCCGTAGGAACCAGGGTTGTGCCCCTTCAACAAAAACGTAAATTTTTGGTAGTGTCCCCTTAACTGTCAACTGAAAATGTATGGCTGTGCCCCCCCCCCCCCCCGACAGAATCGATGGAATAGTAAGTAATAATAATGTAAAATAAACTGAAACTCATAAAAAAAGAGAGAGAGAGAGAGAGATAAAGGATGATCAGGGATAACATAATAGTTAATCTGGTAATCAACAACTCATAATTGAACTTTCCTTTCATGTCACTGCTATCTACATGTACAATCTCGTACAGTCTCTTACTTTCACCAAACACAGAATTCACATGGTAAACTCGGCACCTCTCCCTATACGTGTGTGTGTGAGGTTTGTGTGTGACACTTTTAAGTCTATCTGACTAGTATCAGAAACTAAAAAATAGTTTTGCATTATATATTAAGAATTCTTGTATAATTCTGTTTATAAATCTACCTATCGATAAGATTATTTACAATGATTAATTATCATAGATGAATAACAAAGGGGAATAGCTTCTCTAAAAGTGGGAAAATTTCCTTACATTATCATGTTTGCCCTCCCTATCTCTAGAGGCCCTGGCTCAGGGGCCATGAATTTCACAAATTTGGAAGAAGCACTCCCAGGCTCATCATAACGATGAACAAGAAGTTTGTCTGCTAAATACACAGAAGCATAGAAGATTTTCAAAGAATTCCTGCATTTCTACTATAAGATCGGTAAGTATAACCTCTCTGCATGAGATAGGGGTGCTATAAGTTCTACTACATTCACTTCCATTATTATAAAAATTATAAAACAGTACTTTCTCTGTTTTAAATTCCAAGACTATGTGTCTGTTTAATTTTTGGATTATCATGGCAGTAATACTGTAAGCTATGGATTTCCAGCTGCATATTTAAGATGTTATGATCAGGTATTGGATCTGCCATTATATCCATCAGGTAGCACATACAGGTATTTTTTGGAATGAAGTCAAAAAGCTATTTGCTTAGTGCTTAAAGAATACTTAATTTGTAATATGTCGTGAATGAAAATTCAAGGTTATACCATACTTTACGAAACAAATCCAAATTAAAGAGCATCTAGTGACAACTCGATCCTCAACAACCTTATCATTGACATCTTAGTGAACTTAGGTATTTGGAAGACACATCAACTTGTAAATCCACTGTACCAAGTCAAAGAATAAACAATCAAACAAGATTATTAACAAGAAACTTTAATTTGATACAAAAGTTTTTTCTAAATTTAGAAAGCCCTGTCCTATTGGTTTTCTATAATTATAGTAATTCTTATTATTACTAAGTTTTTCTAGTTAAAATGTGCAGTCCAAATCTACTTCAACATCATTGATCATATTCATAATATTGCCTTAATACAATACTCATGTCTGCAGAATGGAGTCTTTGGGTTGGGAATAAATGCCCCTGAATGAGAAATTCTTTGTATAAGAACGATATCTTTCTCTGGGCAATGAAGTTTAATCAGTCAAAAAATATTTAAACATCTTTAAACTTAAAATCTAAAAGGTGTCAATAAAATAATACCTTAAAGAGAATTTTTTAAAACAATGAAAATACTGTACATGTATACCCAGGTAATAATATCTAAAAACTTAACTGATTTCATTATAATTAAGCTATCATGAAGAAGAAAAAAATCTTAAAAGGTACAGTATAGTTATAAGTGCAATAAGAAACAAGTTGCTTCATGGATTTGCATAAAACTTGGTAGGAAGACACATGCACACAAATATATCACAGCACTGTTTTAGAAGGAAACATACACACCTGTACCATACATGTAGTTCTCTGTCAAAAATAAGGGAATATTTAAGGAATAACTGTCTAATTTTTTGGATTCATGATGTGATCAATCGAGTGGCTTGCGTGATAATTTGCATAAACGCCGAAGGCATTTATGCATAAAATTATCACGCAAGCCAATCGATTGATCATCGTCATGAATCAAAAAAATCTGACAGTTATTCCTTATATTTACATGCTCCTGATTCTGCAAATTCCCATGCTAATAGCCCCGCTTCTGTCTCTATTTGTCCCGCCCCGCTTGTGATTTTTTTTAACCGCGCCTATCGATGACCCAGTAGATTTATGTAGAAATAAAGTATTTTGACAATTTGTAATTTTATCTCGGACAAAGACATTGGAAATGTAAATATATTACAATATACAGTTCAGAGTGTACAACTAATGAAAATGTCAGAAGAACTTGCTATCTAGGAATTCATTGTCAGTATTTATGTTTCAAACTGAAATCTCTCAGGTAACTCTCACACTGGGTGGAATAATGTTAAAATTCAGTTGTTATTGTGTTTATAACTTCAAAACTATTTTTTTTTATAACAAGAGATCTACATGTATTTACATGAAAGCTTGTGAATACAGACACACAAAATAATTTCTTTTCAATTTCAAAACTCCTTTTTCATGTAAAACGTAATTACTGTTCAATAAAAAATCAGCTTACAGTAAATAGGATATTCTTTTTATCAGTAAAGAAAATGTAACTCGGGTTAGCATTCTGGCCTATGGGCCAGTGTTTCAGCTGTTTCACTTTAAAGAGCTGAACTGTATACAATAGAACTAACCCTCAATGCCTGCAACACCAAAGGCATATAATAAAGTCAATCCAACCGTATTATGAATTCAAATTTCAACACTGGTATCTCAAACTCTCGGATTTCTCTCAAAGTCTTTTGACAGCTGACTGTATGTCACTGTGTTAGAAAAAGAATTTTTTTAAAAAAGATCACAGCAAACATTCATTCACACAATAATGAAATCTGTTCAACCACTTCAACATGATGAAAAAAAATTCATGAAAAAATGTTTTGGGATGAAGTACTGGCTCTTAGTTGTGTCACAAAACAAAACAACTCGAGTAAAATTAAACAATCACTAAATCTACATCAAAATCACCTCTGTTTCTGTGAAAATTATCCACGTCTGTCCCCACTAGACATTGTACTTAAAGAATTCAATGCATGGACTTATTTGAAGAATATCGAAACAAATAGATGCATTAAAATCAACGAATACAAAAAAGGCAGAGTCAGTATATAAAACACTACTAAATGTACTACAAGCAGGCAATAACTTTCTCCAGAAACCGGGGTGAATGTGTCACCACGTGAGGTAAAAGTTCTAATAGGAATACACTAATAATAAAAACAATCCAGGAATCACATCTACAACTTGTCTACCAAGTACATAAGTAATATCATGGACTGGAAAACTACATTAAAGACTGACTAGTAAGAATAATAGAATGATACAAAATCTATATACTTCTAATGTATGTCAACATAAATGCACCAATTCATAAAACAGACATTCCTCTATTAATCATTTGATTACTGAAATGTGACACACACTGTAAATACTTCAAGCTAAGTCAAATTCTATATTTATTAATTTATTAGACATATGGGTACCTCCACCATTTTGAGTAATAATGTCTTCTCCATAGCCTTTTCTTATTAATCTGATCAAATTACAATCATGGCACACTTTAATGTAGAGACTGAACTGAAGGGAAAAAGTATATCTTATATCTTTGCAAAATGACTTTTTTTTCTTCAGAAGATACAAAACAAGCACTCCCATAAGGAGACTAAAAGTCTGAACATTCTGGCTAAACAAGGTCTCTATTCCTGTACGATCAACAGCTGACTAGTGTTAATCCTTGAAGTTAATGACTCTACCGATGTAACAGTACCTAACACATTACACGATGAATTAACAAAACGTACGACTTTCTGATCAACCCTGGAGAATACTGTGTAGAAACTGAGCATGGATTATAACCTTATTATGCTTCCCAGTGGATTTCATTTCGACACTTACATGTACTGTAATTGTTAACTAGTGATCTAACTTAAATATTAAAACTAAAACATTAGAACTGACAAAATCTACTCTACATTCAAAATCTGAGTCCCATTGGACCAGGAACCTAAATAATCTTCACTCAGCAAAACCAAACTTCATTTTTTTTTTAAAAAGTCACCTGATGTCGTTACTGAACAATTTGTCACCAGAACAGTCAATCTCATTGATCTTCAAGCTTCAACAATAACATTTCCTTATCTTTCCTTATAAAATAAACAAAAACAAACAAACAAATAAACCAACAAACCTAACATATGCTCATATTATACACATACAATGTACACTACCTGTAATTAAGTTTCCCATGTCATTTTACTGCTTACAACAAACATCCATAAAAATTAAAATGCTCAAAAATAATGCCACAAAAAATAAAATAAAAAACAAAATATGATTTAAAAAAAAAACCCACACAAGTTAAACAGCAATGAAAAGATATTGGTTTCAGCATCTAAAATTCTTACTACATTCTGACACCATGACACTGGGTTTTCTTAAAGAAGAAAAATCTTACTAAAAAAAAAACACGGGGAAAACAATGTGGTTGATGAGGTTTTGAATGGATGTGGTATTGGCAGTTTTGAGTCATTCCTCCTCAGAGAAACGAAGCAGTACACATCATGTGTGGTGAAAAGTTGTACACATTATAAACACATTATAATCATGTATCAAGACAATGGATTTATGGAGGGTATCATGGATGAAGATAAACTGTGTGTCAGGACAACCTCTCTACAAAATGCAGAGGAAGATGTGAGGAGAGAAATGAAGTCCTATTCAGACTGTCCGAGTCCAGACACGACACAATCTTCTCCCAGCAGATTTCCTGAAGACTCGGCGTAGTCAGCCAGATCCTCTGTAAACAATTGGTTCGGACTTTGTCTATTTTGGACACACCCCCAAACACATACATACAGCCCTCCTGAAAAGTTCAGTTTTAAAATATAAGCATTAAAGATTAACATAAAGCTACAGGTATTTTCTATCTTCAATATGGATCATTTACAAACTTCATTTACAGGTATAAAATATCACAATCATAAAAGTGGACAAACACCTCTTAGTATCAACATAGATAGTCAAGGTCTTTCATTATTTTATTTTGGAAACCTTAAACATGTATACACCACAAGATATATCTGTCTCATGTAAAAACAATGTATTTTTATTAGAGATGTCAACGAGTACCCGGTTAACCGGGTACTTGATCGAACGTCCGAGTATCGAATACAAAAAATGTACTCGGTTACTCGGAAGTGTATTTTTTCTTATTTCAAAGTACATATTTTTATCAAAAACTTAATATCAAAAAATAACTTAAATATGCATACGGTAGTTAGGGTGTCATCATCTACACCTGTGAAACACCCGTTATAGCCTGTGGCTGTGTATATGCAGTAGTGACAATCACCTGGTACACAACTGTTCTCACCTATTGTGGTCCTTAATTTTTGGATGACTTTAATGAATGGTCTTCAAATCATTTTTAAATTATTTAATTAATATACGGTAGCGAAATCGGACATGCATAGAAATGTCGCTACCCACTTCAAAATTGAAGAAGTATTTAGAAATAACTAAAGATTAAAAAAAATGTTGAAAGTCAGTTTCCGTAGTAAGTTTAGTGTATATGGGGGAAACAACCAACATATGGAATAATATTAGACTAGCGATCCCAACAACGTCCGTTCCTTCTATTTCGCTAGTCTAATCACCACAAACCTGTGCAACAGATTGTCCTCCTTTTGCGTTGATGAAATAGATCCTAAACAAGAACTGTAAACCATTTGTAATTTTTGATGTATTAATTCTTTTGTGTCTATTCTATAAATTAATTTAGTACCATAAAACCATTTCCCTTGGATTCGATTGTTTATATACATTTATAAACGTGATAAAATCAACTTTGGGGTTTAACAGAGCTTAATATGGGGTTCAAGAAAATTAACACACTTGCATTTTTATTTCTACCGAGTACCCGGGTACTCGATCGGAAAAACATCCGAGTAACCGATTATCAAAAATTGACCGATTTGACATCCCTAATTTTTAGCCATTTTTAAAGGGGCCTGGACACAGTTGCATTGCCATTTTGTTTACAATTTTAAATTTCTACTTTTTATTTCAAACATTAACCAAATTGAACTTACACAAAACCTCTTAAAATTCAATGACAATGACATTCTTCATAACATTACATGAACACCTTTGTCTGTCAACAAGACACAGACTCTGTCATTGTTAATGTTTACATTTAACCAGGTGTGTTCAATTTGTTTACTCTGCACACATCACTGAGCACGGACTGACAATACTGATGAGATGGTTTTGCTTTCTCACATATCTACTCTGAATTTTCTGGATTATAATTTTAACATTTTTGATTAATACACAACAAATTTTCTTAAACATTAAGAATAAAATTTACTTGTGAAAGTGCAAGGAGATGTGTCATTTAAATGCATCCCAAAATTTTAAAATAATTTTAGATAGTTTTAAATAGTTTTAAGATAAAAGAAGTTTCTAAACACACTTTTAAAATATTTCAGTGTGAAATGCTCTAGCAACATAAAAGGCATAATACGAGACTGAAAATTTTAGAAAATATTAACTTTAAATCTGTGTCCAAGCCCCTTTAAGATAACAGAACATTATCTTTTGAGTAAAAAAGCAAACACCTTAGAAGTTCTTTTATCATATAATTTATCATATTGTAATATTTAAGGTTGTCTGTCCCTCAGGTTCTCTGAATCAGCAGTAAGTTGCTTAAGGAATTCACTTTAAGTTTAAATTCACCAAATAAAGTGCATATACTCCTATGTTTATGTTCAATCAGTAATTGTCTGTCTTTATAAGTACACATGTACCTGTTTTCATGGAGGAAGCAGTCGAGGTCAGATTTTAGGAACACTGCTTTCATAGTTCAGTGTAAAGAAATGAACATTAAAAAATATTTAAAAATCTTTTCGTCAGTGATTACACAAGAAACACAGTGTAGTGGATCTTCATTTTTATGATGATAATGTACACAAATTCTTACAGTTGCTTAAATTTACAAAAACTTACACACTGTAAATGGAACCCCTAAACTCAAATGGACCTATACATCGTGAATCAAACTTTCTCTAAATGAGTCCATACATAATAAATGGACCACTATATATGATTTACAGTTCTGTGAGTGTACTTACATGTAAATGAATCTCTGCATTGTAAGTGTACAAGTAACTTTATACAGAACAGTTTTATAAATGAGGCATTGTTACCATGTTACCTGAGTAATGTCAGCTGAGTGGAAGTACACAGGAACTTGTAGAGATGAGGGTAACTTTGTCCATGTGTACGTCTGTAGGGAGAACTTCCAAATGTCTCCAAATATTGTATGTGTGTCAAATCCACCACATATGTACACGTCTAGCAAAATAAAAACCAGTGTTACAAGATATCATTTTTAGAGTTTCATTGGGATATGACATGAAGTTGGTCATGTGATCAAATCCTGTAACGCCCAATTTAGATTTGATCACATACCAACTCCATGTCATATCCCAATGAAACTCTAAAAATGATATTTTATTTCTTACATTTATTTTCTAGACTCTGTTATGGAAATGCAACTAATATACATGTATGGTGTCATGTGACGTCACAGTCTAGACATTCCAAATGTCTTGTGCAGTCTGCTTTTTGTATGCAAGAAAGTCTGATTGTGTGACCAACTTCATGTCGTCAAAAATTGAATGTCAATTTTGTTAGTATCACTTAAGGAAAAACACCGGCAAATGTAAATATATCTGAATAAATATTGTCTGTTTGTCAAATCCACCACAGATGTACACATCTAGTAAAATAAAATCAAGATGTAACATCTAAAGAAATACTGTGTCCTATATTAAACACATTAAATACAATAAAACAGAATCTAGAAATGCATTTGAATATATATTTTGTGACTGTCCAATTCTTGGGAGAATTAATTTTGCAATTATGTCAAAGTTGCAAAAAATATAACAGTAAAAGGTAGACGGACACTTCGGCCCAACGACACCTCGGCCCGTCACGTTTGACACCTAGGCCCTGACAGGTCGGCCCAAAATTACTGACACCTCGGCCCATACTGAAGACACCTCGGCCCAAGGATTTTTTATTTATTTTCAGAATTATTATCTGTATTCACTATGGTAGTATAAATGTATGTATGTATAATGACGATATGTAAATAGGAGTTGATAATTTCAGAATTTTTGAACGAATGACAGCATAGATATCAGTGAGTATCTATTGAGTGGGAGGTAAGAGGTCTACTTATTTATTCATTTTGTTGCTTATTACAATGCAACTTTATTCATTTCATGATGTTAAGAATTCTTTTTTTTTGGTTAGGATATGTTAAAAATTGCATATAATCTAACATTTATTTTCACTTAAAAATTTTCTGAGGGTCTTTAAAAAAACTAACTGGTTTTCAATTTTTTTTTTTATATTTCATTAAACTAATCCCTATACATGCATTTATAAATTTAAAATATGATTAAAAAAATTTAAAACGAAATCTGTATTAGTTGTTGACAAATGTATTTCTATCAAAAATATCAAGCACCCAATGATGGACCTAAGTTCACTTGATTGACGGGGGTACACAGACCAGATAAATCTGAAGGCAGTGCTTATCTGGAGCTTTAATCCTGCTCGTAATTAACTCCTCATTGTCACCACCCCATATGACTCTAAAGGATGCGCCGCGTCTTCTTGTTTGTTTAATGATTAGCACTTTGAAATGGATTATCTTTTTTTAATTACCGTCAATTTACTCTCGGAAGATCATTCATTTTCTTTCTCGCTTCATGGGTATATAACAATATAATCCGTCGCATAATCCTTGTATAGTCCCTATCATAATAAAATACTTCAGAATATATTGAATAAATATATTCAAAATTATACATTTTTGTTTGTGTCGAGGTGTCTTTTATGTGAGCCGAGATGTCTAAAATCTTGGGCCGAGCCGTCGGGGCCGAGGTGTCAATGGGCCGAGATGTCGTTGGGCCGAGGTGTCGTTGGGCCGAGATGTCTGACATTCCAGTAAAATATTCCAATTCACAGCTATATAAAATGTTTAATAGGTTTTATGGATCAAAAGAAATTACAAATAATCGTAAACATAAACCAGAAGTCTCTGACGAGACTGTAGCTCTACTGGTTGTACTTATAAAGGAAGATAAAAGTAGCACTTGGACTTGATGCAACAGCAGTAAATAGAAAAATGATCCTTGGTGTAGTCTCTTTTTGTGACAAGATTTATTGCAATCTAAAACTGTATGTAACACAGTCATCTACATCATTATATAATATTACACAATCTATTTTGATTAAGAAAATATAAAAATATAAATGATTTCTATATAAATGATTTCTTATTTAGCAATTATTAATTCTACATTGCTTAAAGTGATCTATGTTATGAGAGAAATCTAAGCACATAAGAACTAGAACACAACCTTGGTCAGTGACCTTGTTTACTCGTAAACATTTTGTTTATTATTGATGGTCAGTTAGAGCGGACCAACCGTAAACCTTGTTTCAACGCAGTAATTTATATTACAGATCACTTATTTCTATTTTTGTGTATTTATGGGTATTTGTTAGACTTTCAGTCTCCTAGATATGGTAGATCAGAGCAGTTATCAAGTGCAAGCTGGTCATCTCTATTAATTATTGCTGGTCACTCCAAATAAATATCCTGAGACTAGTACATCTGGTGGTCACTTCGACAGTTTATGGTCACCGAGGAAACCTAAGTAGGACAAAAGGCGGGACCACTGGAGTCCATTGAGGTCAACCGGACATACTGTGATGGAGCGTCCTTGGATACGAGATTAACGTGGGCAATACGAGACTTGGTCATCACCAATAGGACAAGGTCTTTCTAAGGCATTGGAGTTTGATGTCAGTAGTATAAATGTTACCGCACAGTGAATTTTGTGTGTTCCCCCGACGCTCTCCGTATAAACAACTACCAAGAACTTTTCTGTCTGTGAGGGAAACCCAACTTACGTCTCCACAGGATTACTGGACTTTATTAAATATTTGATTGGCTTGGACGTTTGCTAACTCTATTTTACTCTATGAACATTTTAAAGTGAAATGCATTTGTTTGATGTTAAAGAACTTTGATCAGATTATTTTTTTTATTTGTTAAATTGCGCGAATCTTTTTCACAAGTTTAATTCAAGAACTTTTTGACAATTTAAGATCTTATTGATATTTTAAAACACAACGCAAAGTACTCTTTTATTGTTGTTTCACTACACGGTAATAAATTCAATTATACCTGTTGATAACTCTTGTGATTATTATGTCATAATTGCAATTGTCTTACATGTAGGAGGAGTAGCCTTTTAAAACAATTTTACAGAAATTTCAATTTAAGTAACCATAGCAACATCGTTCAACAAAATCAAAAAACAATATAAGACAATTATGTATCTAAGTGTAGTCTACTTGTATGCCACATTATACTGAAATCAGACAAAAAGTGTAGGAGGAGTAGTGTTTGAAAATATTTAAGAAACTTCTATTTTTAGTAACCATGGCAACACCGTTCATCAAAATCAAAAACTGATATAGAGAATTATGTATCTTAGTGTAGTCTACTTGTGTGCCAAGTTACATTGAAATCAGACCAAAACTGTAGGAGGAGTAGCGTTTTGAAAAATTGTTTACAGATGAACAGACAGCTAGACAGTTAGACGGACAGACAACGGACACCTTACTATCGCATAAGCTCTTCTGGTCTCTGACCGGTAGAGCTAAAAATCTGAATTATCAAATCACAAAAAATTTCCAACTAAAGAAAATTCACTTTTTTACGTCATTAAAAACAAATCTAATTTCTTTTGATGAATGGTTAGTTCTTACCTTGTTTGAATTTTACACAACTGTGACATTTCCTAAGAGGAGGAAAACCTGTGAGGAAAATTAAAATAAACATTTCTTATTGTAAATCTATATATTGTCAACAAATTCTACTTTCAATGCCACCCCTATCAAATTTCTATAAACATCATTGTTATTTTGTGAAAATTCCAATATTAGTATAACTACAGACCAGTGATAATTTATCTCAAAGTACAAATGTTTTAAACAGATTTTTCCAAATGTAACAAAACTGAACTCGAATAAAGAAGAAACAATATACATTTCTTTGAATATAAGATAATTACATACTTTTTTTGGCAAACTTGGAAGAATTACATGTATAAGATTACCATGTTTGGGATCTGGAATGGACTTGATGTTCTCCCATTTACAGGTTGGAATGTGGAACGCTGGAACCTACAGTAAAACAGACAGAAGGTTACTGGAACCTACGGAAAAAACAGACATAAGATAACAAGGATGATGCCTTCACAGATATACATGTACAGGGACATCTGGTACTGAGGAGGGTGCTGCAACTGTGACCATTAGAGTGAATTTTCAGCTTTTCCAATTTCACTTTCTTATTTATTCAAATCCAAAAATGGACAAATCATTCTTTCAAATTTAAATCCAAAAGTGGTCGTATTCAAATCTAAAAGTGGACAGATCATTTGAAATCTTATGCATTCAAATCCAAAAGTGGACAAATTATTCTTACGTATTCAAATCCAAAAGTGGATGAGGCTGTTCCACCACCAAACACATACAGACGATTGTCATGGCTAGCCACCTCATGTCGATACCTGAAATAAAACACAAGTAGGTCCCCTTTAAACTTCCTTAAAAATTCATTTATCACTTATTTAAAACAATTTCATGGTCTCTAATTGGCAAAATTCAGTTTTGTTTTAAATGGCAGTGAATAAGTTACCATATTCAAATTTTACCAATAATAGTGTCTGAAAGTTTTTATTTTCTGTACAGTTACCTGCTCTCTGGAACAAAGTCTGACTGGGCAGGTAACTCCTCCCAGGTCAGTGACTGAAGGTCAAGTCTGTGAATGTGAAGGTCATACGTGTACCCTGACGTCCCACCACACACGTACATGTGCTTGCCGATCTTTGTCAGTGTCTGTTGATTGAATATGAGAGATTTAACATTTATACTGTACATTTGCTTGCTGATCTTTGAGCATGTTGAGAGAGTCTGTTGATTGAATATGAGATATTTAACATTATACTGTACGTTTATAAATGTGCGCATGTAATTTACTGTTTTCACTGTAGTACATGTATATAACACTGAAGTAAACACTGTAAGGAACTTATCTTTGAAAATGAATAAATAATGTCAGGAAAAGAGGTATAAAATCTGAGAATTCAAAACATATTTTATAAGCATCATTTATTTTTTTAAATTAATCTGATTGAGTAGTCAGGCATTCCTTGTTGATTTTCTATTTGCCAACATGACATTACACAGCATAAGAATACAAAGTGTGGGATAGGAAATTGACAAAGAAATTTATCCGGTGATGCATATCCACTGTATAAAGGAGTGAAGACTATTAACCAATCTTCACCTGATATAAAATATACATGTAGATTTCTGACATCTGAGTGACACATGGACATTCTGAAGATTTTAAAGTGATAAACATTAAACTACAGTCTCCACAATATATCTAGATAATTGCCTTATATTCACATGACCATTATTTTTCTGTGTGATACTCACATGACCATTATTTTTCTTTTTGATACTCACATGACCATATTTTCTGTGTGATACTCACATGACCATATTTTTCTGTGTGATACTCACATGACTGTATTTTTTCTGTGTGATACTCACATGACCGTATTTTTTCTGTGTGATACTCACATGGCCATACTTTTTCTGTGTGATACTCATATGACTGTATTTTTTCTGTGCGATACTCACATAACAAATTTTTCTGTGTGATACTCACATGACCGTATTTTTTCTGTGTGATACTCACATAACCATACTTTTTCTGTGCGATACTAACAAGACCGTATTTTTTCTGTGTGTTACTCACATGACTGTATTTTTTCTGTGTGATACTCACATGACTATTTTTTTCTGTGTGATATACTCACATGACCGTATTTTTTCTGTGGAGATTCTCCTGCACACTTCATATGTCTCCACTTCAGTGTGTCCAGGTTACAAATGTTCAGCTGATTACTGCTGTTAGAACCAAAAGGAACCCCGGTCCCTCCAAAACACAAAAGGTTCCTCCCAGACCTCAGGACTGAAGTGAAAAAAAAACCTCATTCATCACACTGTCAGATATATTAAGTGTTTATACTTCAGATGTACAAGGAAACCTGTAAAAGAAACAGCTGTTGCCTCTGAATAACAGCGACATTTGTATAAACGATATTGAAGGACAGACCCAAAAAGAACAAGGAAATCACACGAGCTCAAAATTTCTTTTACAACAGTTTACATGTAATTGGCATGTTGATGACAATGCCTTAGGAAAAGTAAAAGAAAAACCTTCATATTTAAACATAATACCTACCTGCATGTGATGCCAGCTCTATCGGCATGTTACCATCAGTTTCTAGTTTTGTCCATTCCCGTCTTGCAAAGTTAAACTTCCATAACTGTCGTATGATATCAATAAAACTTAAACAACAAAGAATGCATAAACAGTGAGTATTTGGCAAAATGTGAGCTGTCTATATTTGTGATCTTGGCTTTTAGAAAATTGGGTCAATTTTCAGTGCATCTCTATTTTGCTTTGTGAATAATGTCACTGATACAATATATATTATACAAAAAATATGCAGAATTAGACGAAAGAAAATACAATTTCTTCTTCTGGATGCAACAATTTAAAAAAAATAAATTGATAAACTGATACAAATTAACTATGAAAAACAGCTGCATGATAGCTACTGTCTGAAATCCAGATTTTTCACCCAAATTTTACCTCTTTGAACAGTGGGTAGTAGGTATCCTCTGTGTTTGGAACATTCAGGAACTTTGGGTTATAGCCTCCCAGTACATAAAGGTTACTGTCGTCTACCACGACTCGATGACCACTTCGTGGAAACAGAAAATCTGAAAATGGGTGTATAAAAAACAAATTATGATTCATACAAGTCAGAAATAAGCTTTCTGTTTAAAGAACAATATAACTGAGTAACAGGAAGGGAGAAAATATGTGACAAATCAGACCAGGATTTGAAACCCGGTCCAATAAACTCTAGAAGCTGAAATACCATATGAGCTAGACACTGGCTGACCTCGACTGTTGTACGTACAATGTGTATAGTTTCACACATTGACACATTCACAAATATAAAACTGAAATATTAGTGCAAAAGTAAACTGGTAAACCAGCCCTTGCAGTTCATTTTGAGTTTGTGATCATGGTGATGCATGAATTCTTTTGTTCTCTTAAATAAAGTAAATACTCCGATACTTTAGGTAAGTAACACAAAATGCGGCTAACAAAGATCTTTAAACGCAATTAATTTTTTATCCTCCCCACCCCCCCCCCAACAAAACTTTCACCTATAATGTTTAAATTCATGTGTTTTGAGCAATGTCTTTTATTTTAATCAATCATGTTAAAAAGACTTAATTTATTTTTTAATATCATAAAAGATATTATAAAAGATATTATGATTTGTGAAAAAACCGTTATACTAAAAACAAAATAAAAAAGGATACACAGTGTTTATATATGTGTAGTTGGTATCCTGGAGGTTATACATGCATCAAATAAGTCAATGAATTACCTCTCTTTTTAAAAGGGTTTCCCCATTCACTGAAAATAATAATGAATCGAGAAAGTACAGAACGCCAGTGATTGATGCAAGAATCACTTAAATCAGAACCACAAACTGTTCTAGACATTGAGACCTAGGACAAAATGACCCAAGACAAAGTACTTGCCCAGCTCCAATACTGACTGGCCCTAAGCCATATATTTTATTCTTATTTTAGAAGATTATTCATATCAGCAAAATTCAAAACACATGTATTTTCATTTTTTTTTTTACCACACAGAGACAGATATTGATATGAACAAATTTATTCACATAGATTGTGCCATCAAAAATCATAGATACTCCGTAAAAATGCACAACTTGCAATTAAAAATGTCAGGGTTTCTAATTTCATGTGTTTACAAAGATCTACTTTTATGTTGAACTTCCCTTTCTTCTCTTGGAACATAACATAAGTACAAGATTCTTTTCCTGGCCCTCAATGGCTTACTTTTACCCTTCCTCAGCTTAAGAAAAAAAGAAGGCATGAACCTGAAACTCATCGGACTTATATCTTGTGTAAGTGTTGATATATAAGCCATTCATTTATTTTTATTTTTAAAAACAATACATGCAATAGCCAAATAAAAATTAAAAAGTTGGCAATTGACCTCAATGATGCACATTTAAATCATCTGTAAATTATACACAGTGTAACGATGCTCTAGTCTAGGTTTTACTAGGAAGTATTTTCCTTTGTGTAATCCATACCGATCTGAATGGAGTCTAGTGTTAACCAGACAAGTATGTAAACTGTATTAGGACGGCACTCCAGGTGGCTTTCATTATCTCATGTCTCTCGTGGATAACTCAACATTCACTTCATTATTATAATAATTTCTTGGCAATTTGAAAATACAGTAAAACACGGTTATAACAAAGTACCAGGGACGAACAGTTTTGCTTAGTTATAAGCGTAATTCATTATATCTGTTTTAAGCATGTTAAGTGTTCAATATATTTTAAAGTCAAGGGGAATGAAAATCACTTTGCTATATGCCTCAATTCATTATAAATGTGTTCGCTATAAGCATGTTTTACTTTACTTTGATCATGTTAATTGTACAAATTTTATATTATAATTACAACATCCTGTTAGTATTTTCAATACAGCTTGCCTGCATTATCAGCACCTGTTTGTAATATATACCAACATTATAAAAGTGCTCACAATACAGTGTTATCAGTCGGAAACTGTGAATAGATTGCATTCTTTTTACTTAAACTAGTTCCGTCATGTTCGGGGAAAAGTCTGCCTAGGGCTGCTTTCTTAAACACACCTGCCGCGTCAAGTAATCCGTTACAACCGTGTACCGATTGCACAATCTGTCAGATCAGCTGTTATTCATCAAGTCGTTTCTCCTAACTGCAAGTTTGCAAAATCTCATTTTTGTTCTAATATAAAAAAGTATACATACCTAAATTGCTTCTGTCGATATTTTCCGTAGCTTCGTCGTCTTGCTCTGGAGATCCAAATTTTTCTACGACCAGTCCCCTAACTGCCATTTTCTAAGGGCGAATTTGTTTCTCAAAAACTGGTTTTAGTTTCGAACCAGTTTGGTTAACCGTTCATTTGTTCCTCAAACTGGTTTTAAACTAGTTTCAACCCAGAACCGGTTTTCCATTTGTTTTTGCTGTAACCGAAACCAGTTCCTTGAACCAACCAAACCACCTCCGATGGTGGTTTATTCGGTTTACGAAATAGCGGGAAGCTTTTCCAGCATGGCGACAGCGTCTGCAATATTGCTGAAATGTGCTGTCTGCTCTTTTGAAACGGAAGTAATTCCGGAGTTTGAAAAACATTTTTGTAAGATAATTGATTCTGCATTTATTTGATTTGAATGTAACAAAAGGATTTTCTTGTTAATAAAACATCTTTCAGTTATAAAATCCAAAAAAACCAGCATTTGTATGGGATAGAGGAAATTCTAGTTACAGTATAACTGATGAACAGTAATATATACTTATAGTGATATGGTCTGTCAACAAATATATCTTTACGTTGACAATTTTCATTTACTGACAGAGAATTTTAGTTTTTAATGTTAAATTTCTGAACATTTCTCACAAAGATTCATTGATTTGAGCAGTATCATTTATATTTGCTTTACTATTATTATATACCTTTTTCATAGGCTCTACCAACAACAATGTAGTTCAAGTGAAAGAGTTGGTGTCAAAAAAATATCATACGTTAATTTCAGAAGAATTTCTTAACACATATGTGTTTGAAAATGAAACTGAAGCCAATAACTTTAGAGAGAAAGACCAAGGGAATGATGATAAGGCAGTTATGGTTTTCAACAAAACCAAACCAATTTACCCAAAAGTTAACGAAAATTTGTCTGTTTTTGGAAAAGAATTTGTACGAAATACAAAACCATGGGTGGTCAATCTCCTTACTGATTGGTGTAGATTCGACGAAGTTATATGCTGCAAATCTTCAAGATACTCTGAGGCCAATGAAAGCACTGAAACAACTGGTAAAAAATTTATGTCTCTAATTATATAATATATCTATATTTTTAATTCAAAGTGAAACATCATAAAATGCTGAGTTTGTACATTGTATATTTACCCATTTATGTCAAGCCCCTGATAATATTTGCTATCCCCATGCTTGAATACTACTTAATATGCTTTGAACAGAATATGTACATAATATACCAGTCATGATTTTTTTCCAAATTATTTGCAGATGAAAGTAAAACAGATGTACCAAGTACCAGCAATAATTCATTATGGTCTGATATACCAAGTACCAGCAATAATTCATCAAGTACCAGCAATAATTCATCAAGTACCAGCAATAGTACCAGCAATAATTCATCAAGAACCAGCAATAATTCATCAAGTACCAGCAATATTTCATCATGGTCTAAAGTTGCAACCAGTCATCTAATAGAATTACACACCATGCATTCTGCCAAATTCACAAAACCCTCTATGAAAAAGAAGGAAGTTTGGAAGATAATTTGTTCTGAAATGCACAACAGGGGTTTCTCTTTCACAGTGAATCAATGTGAACAGAAATGGAAAAATCTTACAAAAGCATATAGAGATTGCGTTGATCACAACTCAAAATCAGGCAATGAACGGAAAGAATGTCCATTTTATAAAGAACTAGAAGACTGTTATGGGTATAAACCGAATGTTAAACCCGTATTCACTCTAGGAACACGCAAGGAGGATGAAACCGATAACGAAGAATCAAAGGCAGAGTCAACTTCAAGTGACTGTGATGTGACCCCCAAAAGAAAGAAGAGTAAGCAGGCAAGTGAAATAGTAGAAATCTTGGATGACATGAGAAAAGAACACAAGGAGATGATGAAGACACTGAAGGAACAACATCAGAAGAAAATGGAAAATGAAGAAAAAAAACTTGAAATAATGGCTCAGTTGGTTGAAGCCATGAAAAAATAGTAACAGTAGTAACTATTATGTTATCTTTTAGTGTAAGAAAGATTACTTAATGGTAATTTCTGGCAAGTTAGCGGACTGGTTTGTAGTTGACAGGAGAATCTGATACGACCATTAGTCAATTTTTCATGCCTTGTTATTATCAGATAAGATTATTTCATTGTTGATGAAAGTTCCTATTGTGGTATATTAAGTAAAGACTTAAGTAAGTTTTTAGTATCAAGTTTGTCTGGTCTTGGCTGTTGTCACTGTTGACTTTCTTTTGATTTAAATATTTATTATCTTCTGTAGAACCCAGATGATTATCATAAATAAAGCTTTTTTCTTAAATTTGAAAATGAAAAGTATGGAGACTATTTTTAAAAAGTTTTAAATATTTGAAAATTGTTTTGTTCTTCAAGGAGAAATAATTCTTTGGCCTTTAATTCCACTGTTTGATGCATGTATTTTATAAGGCTTTAGAGAATAGATAAATAATTTGAATTTGTTCATAATAGTGGTCAGAAATCAAAATATTAAAAGTTTTCTCTTCAAAAATGAGTTTTGGTTAATTTGGTTATTAGTTTTAGAATCATTAGAAAAATAGTTAACATGTATTGTAAGGTAAATTATTAAACATACTGTAAAGTTGGTTTGAATAATGGAAATCTAAAGTACATTTACCTGTGTGGACCTATGATAATCCAATTGTTTTAAATTATTACAATGTGATTACTAGTAGTCATCCATTCATAAATCATGATGTATACAGTATACATGTATCAGAATGTTTTGTAAAATTATTTATATAAGCCCTTGAGTATAATAGAAGGGGAGCACTAGCTTCAAGACCGCATTATTTTGAGGAAGGTATCCTCTGTCTTTGATTTATTTTTGTGTTACAATAAAATTTAATATACCTGAGTTTTTATCTTTCCACTGTGTTGAAAAAAAAAAATTCAGAATTTGATCATTGATGAATATTTGATGCATTAATATAAATACTTCATTTTAAGTAAGATTAACAATGAACAAATAAACTTTTTTTGGATTCTTTATTAAGAAAGGAGTTTCAGTTTCTCATGCATGTGTAATTTAGATATGTTTTTCTGTTCATAACAAGGTGCCTACGTTGTATATGAACAGGAAAAATATTATAACATTCTTGCAATACTATCCCTCTTTTCTCCTGCAGCATTATTTACACATAAAATTTGCACAAAGTTGTTGACTTCATCCTCTCCTCCCTCCTCTATATACTCTACACAATCATCGTCATGCTGTAGACAAAATTCGTGCAATACACAGCAACTGATCACTACTTTTACAATTTTTTCAATGTCCTGAATGTCTACAAATTTTAAGCGGCGAAATCTTCCTTTTATGGCCCCAAAAGTGCGTTCAATTACCATCCTAGTACTGCTGTGAATATAGTTGTACTGATACTGACTTTGTGTTAGGTTTCCACGGTCCCTGTAGGGAGTCATCATCCACATTTCAAGACCATAAGCAGAGTCCCCCAAAAGGTGTGTATTGTTGGGAAACATCCCCTCTGGGTCTTTCTGAATCCTTTGGTACAATTCTGAATTTTTAAAAACTCGGGAGTCATGCACAGATCCCGGCCAACCACAGTTAACATCTAATAAATGCATTTTTGAATCACACACGGCCTGAAGAATGACAGACGGAAATGACTTTCGATTAATGTAGTTTTCTGGACAATGATTTGGAGTTTTTATAGGTATGTGACTACCGTCAATGGCACCAATTACAGCAGGGAAATTTTTTAAATCTTTAAACCCTTTAACAATGTTGGAAACTTTTTCACCATCTGGCCATTTTATGCATTGCTGCAGAAGTTCACGGCAAACAATGTTTGCGAGGCGCTTTACAATATCAAAGACTGTATATTCACATACTCCGAATTGGTCAGCAATAGCTTGGATTGTCATTTGTGTTGTCAAATAGCGTATGAAAATTAATAACTGTTTTTCCATTGGTATAATTGTTTTCTCTTTAAATTCTAAGAAAATTGTTAAAAGAGATGAAAATGTTCCTGGGCTCATTCGAAACCTTCGTCTAAAAACTTTGGAATGATCTCCTCAACATAGTTAAGCGCTCGAGGAATTCTGATCCGACGCTGAGGAATCAGGGTCATAAGAGCAGAACACATTGAAGTATGCATTTGGAGTTGAGACAATAGACCAACTTCATGATCTTCTAAGTTGCTATCATTTTCTAAAAATGCAGAATTAATAATCATGCAAACACAGGCATGTTTGTGCCTTTTAGACGCCATCTTTATGTCTAAACTGTTCATTTGTTTTACCGAGGCAAACCGGATTGAAACTAGAAACCAGTTTGAAAACTAGTTTCAAACTATAAACCAAAACCTGAACCAGTTTAAGCGCAACAAATTCGCCCTAAGTTTTTTTCTGTCATTGAAAACGTTCATCTGACCGTGATTCAATAACTGTTAAGATTTTATATTATCACTTTGCTGATTGGTTCATCTTTCCAAGTATGTCCAATCAAAAAGATCGTATCTAATTGGACTCGGTATAAAGTACAAAATGGAGAATTTTGTAAACAATAAACGAATTTCAAGTTGCAGTGTAATGTATTGTAATTTACTCCTGAATTTTCCAATATTGATTTTTTTTGTCATCTTTCTCGAGAGATGACACATTAAGTTTGTAACCCCGGATATGAAGCCCCAGTGTAAGCTGCCATTGATAAGCTGGTGGTCTGGCAAATGACACGATTTCTAAATATAGATATGTAAACAAAACTGCTCAAAGACGAGGAATGGGCGATCTGTCAAACAGGCCATCTTAAAAAAGAAAAACTACACATAAATCATAGAGAGTCAAAGAGACAATATCGCTTGGGTAGTGGTGGGTCTTCAAAATACATGCAGTTATCTAATCATGGTCAGCGCGTTGTGTATAAGAATGCACTAAACATGGCATCGATTAGAACGGCCAAGGCGTGGATCAAAGTATTTACAGAAAAACAAAGCGGGGGGTCTTCAAATAACTTGCAGTTATCTAGGCTGTTACGTAAATGATGGCCAGTGCGTGTGTTACATGGCATCGATTAGATCAGCCAAGGCGTGGATCTAAGAATTTACAGAAAAACAAAATCAAAGTAAATACTCGCATTAAAAGTTTAAATACGACTGATGTGAATTGATGTCGAAAATTTCACCTTTATGTGTATCTTAGTCATTCAATAACCTGATGCCATTTTTAATTTTTTTTTTAAACAAATAGTTAATGTTAAAACTACAGGCATTGGAAGAAAGATTATATAATCATTGTGAATTTTTACGCATGTCTGCACTATTCTTTGTTTTTTGTTCTGTAAAAAGTAAATGTCAGAAATACAATATTGTTACCTTTGTATAAAAGACGGAATTTCTTTACCCGACTCGTATTTTGAGAATTTATAATTATAGCATCTGCAATCATTTTCTTTGTGTAATTTTAAATTGCATTATTGGTTAGTGTCAAAAAAGCTATCAAATCACTTCTGTTATACTTGAAATATTATTTAAATTGATTGTTTCCTTGAACAGCCTAAATATCAGGGTTGGTAAATTGGTACTCTTTCAGATAATTTGTAAATGCCTAATTTTAGCTTATACCGTGTTAATTTTATTACTGACCTATATTTAAATGCATGTGAGGGTTATTTCTTTGGATAAACCATATATTTAAAAGTGGAAAATCTTTCGAAATCAATTGAGGGTCATTGTCGTATAGTGAGACTTCCCCATAGTGAGATTTCCCCGGAAGACTGGCTATGTAGTGAGATATACCCCGGGAAGACTGGCTATATAGTGAGACTTCCCCCCGGAAGATCGACTGGCAATAGAGTGAGACTTCTCCCGGGGAAGTCTCACTATATAGCCAGTCTCTCCCCCTTTCATAGTGAGACTTCCCCTCAAATGTAGTTTCCGGAATATTTATTTCATTGTAAAACAATATTTTTCAGTATATGAATAAAAGTTCTCCGTTAATTAATAATTAAAACATCTTAATAACCTTTTAACAGTTTGTTAGCCAAAAATAATTATGGGATGACATGTACATGTATATTGATGTGAGATAACTGAATGAAAAATGTACGTTATTGTTACAAGTATACATCTTTCTTTACTATATTGTATTTATTGCATTCCCCATGAAGGTTAACATAAGCAAATTCCAAGAGTCCTCGAGTAATGATCTCTTAAATGTTAAATGTATTTCTTTTGATAAGAATCATTTTGGAACAATGCAATTATTTACTGTGCACGATAAATTTTTAATGCGCACTTCTATATTTATTCATACATGTATCTACTTTATAAGATCATTATCAAAATGCAAGTATATATACATCGTCGATGTAAATAAAATACAACTGAACATGGAAGTGGGAAGCCTCACTATGGTCGTTTAGGGGGGAAGACTCACTATATAGTAATTCTCCCCCCCCCCCCCACCGGGGAGTCTTACCGCTATATATAGCCGCATTTCCGGGGGGAAGTCTCACTATGGGGGTGGGAGTCTCACTATATGACACCGGACTAATTCAAGTTAGCGCTTTAAACTTCTTGGCTGTTGTCTGAGTAAGCTGCTGTGATGTAAAGTCAATAGGAACGCTAAGGTTTTACCCATCCTCTTGTATAACAATTGTTTACAAATTTTACGAATACTGCTCAGTGGTTACATTTTTTAAACACATATACAAAAAATATTTGAAATTACTGTTGGAAATGTTTACTGAAAGGCAGCTTGCCTCTACCTTCCCCATTTTTTTTGTTGCAGCATATTCATACTCCCCCCTTCCCCCCCCCCCCCCCAATGTGTTTTCGAGAGAGTCAAAAAGTTTAAATCTTCCCTCCCATCCACGAAAAAGAATTTCGAGTTTGAACACCCTCTTTTTTTCCTAGTGAAAGATTATTCAGGTAGGTTGAAATTTTTTTTCTGACTACCCCCCCCTTTTTTTTGAAAAAAAAGTTCTTCTGCTTGTAATCGCTGAGGAAAAAAAATGTTACATTCCACTGTTTATTCTGTGCCCCCTTCCCCCCTTTTGAAAAAAAGTTCTTCTGTCTGTAATAGCTGAGGAAAAAATGTTGCATTCCACTGTTTATTCTGTCCCCCCCCCCTTTTGAAAAAAAAGTTCTTCTGTCTGTAATAGCTGAGGAAAAAATGTTACATTCCACTGTTTATTCTGTGACATTAATGAAGCCAAAGAGATGACATTTCAGGCTTTCTGGAAAGCCAAACTTGTTTCAGATTAAGTACGTTAAAAACAAAAGTGACCGATAATACAAAATTTCATGTGGAATAAATAGAGTTTTATTGTGAAGGGGTGGACGGGGTGATTAAGACAAAATGCTTTTTGTTCAGTGCTTTGGTCTTTAATATATTTTTTTATATTGAGCACAAAAGTCATTTTGTGGTTGGGATGGGGTACATTAAATCTGAACGCTGAACATAAGAATCCACATTCAAAATCCTATGTGGTGGTGGTAGTGCATTATTAGATAGAACGTTCTATCGTTAAAATGATATTGTCCTACGGACCCGGTGGTGAGGGCTTGTTCCGAGACACAGTTAGATTATTCTATAACTAGTGCATTATGGCCGATGGGGGTAATATTGCTTACTTATTAAAAATAATGAATTAACGTGTAAAAAATATTTACTTTCCATATATTAATATTTCCTTCAATAAATTTATATGAAAAATAATAAGAATTTAATAATTTCGAGTCAAAACAGGGCAAAATCAATAAAAAAAAATCTTATCATAAGTCTGTGACATTAAGAATGCTTTGGGAATTTTGATATACGTGTATAATCATGTGTATGTAATACAATTGGATACACGCAAGTTAGATAGAAAGCAATCTTATTAAAATTAGATGTTAGATCCGCTCGCATACTCGCTACACTGACATCGATGATAGTGTAAAGAGTCGGGCGATTGAAAGGAAAACATTTAAAAAGAGGGAATAAACCAGAAAATATATATACATTTACATAAGTTCTGAGCAAATTTATTTATTGAATTCAAACTGAGAAAATGACAAATTAAAGAAATTAAATCCAATTTTTATTAATTAATTGTGGGGTTAAGTAAATAAATAAAAAAGAAAAATATGCATATTTTCTTAAGTGTATTGCAATTGCTGACAATTTAAGTACGTATGTAACTAAAGTGTTCGATATCTAAAGTAAATCTTTAAGCCTTCCAAGGTTGGTTTTAAAAACAATGGAAATAGATTAATGCCATCTAGAGAAATTATAGATTCTTAATTACACATGTACTAGGATTGACTGACTGGCTGACTTACTCACTTACTGAATTTCTTACTTTTTGACTGACTTACTTACTTAATTACTGACTGACTTACTTACTGATTTAATTACTAATTTACTTCTTTACTGACTAACTTATTGATTGAATTACAGGCTTTCTTACTAACTTACTGTCTAATTGACTTACCGACTATATATGGCATACTTTTTTGACTTATATACTTGCTTACTAACTGACTTAATTATTTATCCTCTTTCTCACTACCCCCCCCCCCCCATGGGTTTACTAGGAATTGTAGAAACTAAATTAATTCTCACTTTTACGGGACCATATTAGTGCATTCTCATCAAACTTAAATGTTCCGAATCAGCTACCGGTAGCCGTTTCGGAACATCTAATTTTGAATTATATTGCATACATGTATAAGTGCATATATGCCAGGTTGGATTTTTTTCTTCTAAAAATTCCATCTTTAAACTTGAATTTTATAAGGAGAAAAAATCCGATGTGGCACTAATAAGCTTTCGTAAACTTTATTGCAATCATTAATTTTTCCTTTGAAAAACCTCAATAATAAGATCTCCTGAAAAATATGGGCTCATCTCTTGTACACAATTGGAAAATAAGCTTTAAGACCATTAAATCTCTTAATTACAACAACTTGATGTGTAAATAATAAACACTGAAATACTTAAAACAGCTGCTTACTTAAAAAAAATAAAGGAACTTAATTGATTTTGGCAATCCAATAAAATTCAGACTTCTTGAAATCCGCGCTATATACACAATGTGTAAGAACGCAGAGTGTATACGGCGCGGATCTAAGAATACCACTTTTGGTGCAATTTAATCTTGCGAGGACTGGAGAGAATTATAAGTCAATAAGATTATCGCTAACAATGTAGCTATGCATGTACAAAAAATATGGTTTTGATGTACTATGTACATAAAATCGAGATATAAGATATAAACTAAAAAAAAAAATCTACAAGATCTCTTTAAACAATCGCAGAATTTTATTAAATAAACTTTCATGTTCGGAAAAAAAACTATATTCTAGTCATCTTTCCATAATACGAGTGTCAACTATGCGTAAATTAACCATTTTTGAAATAGCCTTAATTTTTTTTTTTAATAAATATAAAAATCTAGCTGAATTTCAAATATCAGAAACTGATATTTTAAATTATTTTTTTTATATCATATATGATGGGCCAGACAAATGTTCTACGTACCAAGCCTCTTTCTTTACTCCTGGCTAAAATATATATTAACAGTAGTAAAGGAGAAACTTTAGGAGTACTGTGCAACAATATATTCGAGAAGTGGAAAATTTTGAAATCACAAAAATTTTACCAAAATCAAAAATATAAAAACTTACGACTTTTCAACTTTATATATACAACCATTCCCCACGATAAATTAGAGTCCAGATCTTTTTATATATCATTGACAGCTGCTTTTTCAATAAAAATGGAACTCTTAAATTTACTTACCTTGCCATTGGTCATTTGCAAAATTATTTTGTTAAAAAACAATCTGATTGTACACACACGTACTCTAGCTGAAGTTGATATTAAAAAGATGCTTGAGTCTCTGATTGACAATATCTATGTGATTTTTGGAGACCAGGTCTTCCAACAATCTGTTGGAATTCCCAGACCTTTTTTGTATTCATATGAAGCAGAATTTGTTCAAAATCTTATATGTGAAAAGAAGAAAACACTTGCTGTGGCCTTCAATTCGACATTTAGATGTATCGACGACGTATTGTTAAAACAATGGTTATTTCCATTCTTATGTCAATACGACATATCCCGGTGATCTTGAAATAAAAGATACCACAAAGTCTGACACATCTGTTTCATATTTGGATAATTTACTAGAAAAAAGACGTTAATGGTAATCTAACAACCAAGCTTTATGATAAACGTGATGACTTTAACTTTTCAATCGTCAACCTCCCTTACTTATGCAGCAATATACCTTCATCACCGTGATACGGGGTTTATATCTCTCAGCTGATTCGATACGCAAGAGCATGCTCTACGTATGAACAATTTCTAAAATGAGGTAAGTTAATGACAAACAAGTTGATGAAACAAAAATATCAGCTGTCTCGTTTAAAGTCATCCTTTCGTAAGTTCTATGGTCGATACAATGACCTTGTCAGCAAATACAATTTATCATTAAGTCAAATGCTGACTGACGTTTTTCATACCAATTGTTAGGCCATTATTTACACACTGAATTGTCGACGGATTTTTCCGTTATTTCCCAATCATGACAAGGAGCACACGGCGGGTGTGACCGGTCGGCAGGGGATGCTCACTCCTCCATGGCACCTGATCCCACCTCTGATGTTCAGAGGTCCGTGTTTGCTCTGCTCCTATTTTGTATTGTTTAATGGACTTTTGAGCTTGAATACTGTTCGTTATCTCCATATATATCATATAGAAAAGACGAATTTACTTTGACATTGGGGATGTCAAAGTATTAAACAAATGAGTTGCTTTCATCAATATCACGGTATATAAACATATATATATATTGTCAGCTAGTGTATAAAGTGGAAGACGAGTGAAAGACAAGAACACCCATGGGTATCTGACGATGAAAGTTGACTAGAAAGATCAATATGTAGAGAGAAACATTTCTTTGAAATGAAGCTAAATTTAAAGCAGGGATCAAGATCATACAGAAAATAATGTTTTTGCTTTTTGTTTGTTTGTTTTCATACACATTTTCTCTCGATAACGGGGAAAAGTGACAAACAGACCAAAGGACGTACGTTCACAAGATGGACATGACCAGCGGCAAACGCTGCATCACATGACCCAGCCATATTCATGAGATAATTTATTTTGTAAAAAATATGAATAACAGGTCAATGTACTCAAGATCTTTTTCTATTAGGACGTTTAAATAAAAAAAAGACCGTTATTTTCCATAAAATGGTGTTAATAGCTGTTCATTGTGAAATTTTATATACACAATTCAAAACAATTTTTTTCTGACAATAAATATATAGTTAACAAGAGGCCCATGGGCCACAACGCTCACCTGAATAACTTTGGCCCTGCTGTTCTTCACCAGATTTCCCCCTTGTAATACGTATTGTGGCCCCACCCTATCCCCAGGGATCATGATTTGAACAATTTAAAATTTACACTACCCCAGGATGCTTCCTTGTAAGTTTCAGCTATTCTGACCCAGTGATTCTTGAGAAGAAGATTTTTTAAAAAGATTTTTCCTATATATTTCAATGTAAAGCTTTGATTCCCCATTGTGGCCCAACCCTACCCCCACGGGTCATGATTTAAACAATTGAGAATCTATACTACCCCAGAATGCTTCCTTGTAAGTTTCAGCTTTTCTGGCCCACTGGTTCTTCAGAAGAAGATTTTCTAAGATTTTTCTTATATATTTCAATGTAAAACTTTGATTCCCCATTGTGGCCCCACCCTAACCCCCACTGGTCATGATTTGAACAATTTTAAAACTTACACTACCCCAGGATGCTTCCTTGTAAGTTTCAGCTTTTCTGACCCAGTGTTTCTTGAGAAGAAGATTTTTTCCTATATATTTCAATGTAGAACTTCCCCATTGTGGCCCCACCCTACCGTCCAGGGGTCATGATTTGAACAATTTAGAATCTACACTACCCCAGAATGCTTCCATGTAAGTTTCAGCTTTTTCTGGCCTAGTGGTTCTTGAGAAGAAGATTTTTAAAGATTTTTCCTATATATTTCTATGTGAAATTTTGATTCCACATTGGGGCCCCACCCTACCCCCTGGGGGTCATGATTTGAACAATTTAGAATCTACACTACCCCCGGATCCTTCCATGTAATTTTCAGATTTTCTGACCCAGTGGTTCTTGAGAAGATTTTTCAATGACCCCATCCTATTTTTGTCTTTTCTTGATTATCTCCCCTTGTTAGGGGGCTTGGTCCTTCATTTCAACACCCTTAGATGCTTTGTACCAATTTTTGTCAAAATTGGCCCAGTGGTTCTTGAGAAGAAATTTAAAATGTGGAAAGTTTACAGACGTACGGACGACAGACAACAGGTGATCAGAAAAGCCCACTTGAGATTTCAGTTGAGGTGAGCTGAAAAACGCGAAGGGGACAAATTTAGATACGAAACGAATGGAATGGGCACCTTGCAGTTCGATAGCACTGGTTCTCTGCCCTTGATTCCAGTCGCTGCCGCTAGGAATTAATTGCGCCCGTTAACCAATGTCAGGGTACCAGTCTAGCAGTTCGATTGTTTTCTTCCGATTTTATCGTTCAGTTACGAAAGCTATTAGTTATGAAGGATTTTTCCTGACTGGGTTATTGACAAATCTTTCTTCAGTGTGTGCAATGGAGGAGTCCGCGAAACCAAAGGTAAAAGTTCTCAACGAGCACGGCAAAGCAGAGAAGAATGCCATTAAAGCCGTGGAACTATCGAAAAAACTTCAGAAGACTATGCTAAGGTAAACCACAGGAGTATCCGACTCCTGTGGGTAAACTTCGTAGTTCGTCGTGTGTTTACCAGGTCCGGCACAATCTCTTGATTTAGCTATATACAGTCTGGTCGAACCCCCGAACGGGGGTAAACGGAAATGGGAAATCCATACCCCCAAACGGGGGTACGAGCATGCGCAGATGCTTAAAAATGTGCGTATTTCACGCAAAAAGTAGGGGTTTACAAAAATCGCCTGTGCAAAGTAACGGATTATTTGGCAAATGTAAAACCACTCGGAAATGATAGATTAAAGGTGTTTTTAGAGTTTGTATTTTACAAAAATACAACTTTATTGTACAAATCGGGATTTATTCACTGGCAAAGTTGGCGATCTTTTGCTCCTTGACATGCAGGTATTTAAGATAAAACATTCGATAAACAGACATAAGCAACTAATACTAAATTGAAATTATATAAAAAATGTATTATTCTACATTATATCTTTTATTTTCATAATAAAATGCAAGAAAAAATGGTGCTAATATCGAATTGTTTATGATCGTGGGTTTCAGTCCGCGTTTCCTCTGACAAGCAATCAACGGTCTTTATTATCGATAATCATGCCCAGGAAGTGTAACAAAAATACATATAAAAATAAAATTCAAATGAAATCTATCGTATTTATTGTCTTTTATATCTTATAAGAATTAAATAAAATGTTTGGCAACATGTAGTTTTTTTTATATTACTAAATATGATTGTTTGAGAAAACACGATTGTATTTTATTTTATTTAATTCTAGGTTCTAAATTAATATTTTCTCATTCTTAGAATATTTTTCCTTGTGTTTTAAATTCCACAATCTTAATTTGAGAAGTCCTACAAAATAATAAATAATTTCATGAAATGATGGAAAATATTTCGTTATTCCTACAGTATAAATTCAAACTATGGAAAACTTAACCTGTTAATTTTTTTTCTGTAGAAATTTTACCAATTTCATAGCAGAAATAACATTATTATCGATCTTTTTCCTTAGATAAATGATATATAGGCAAGATTGTTTATATTGGATACGGCAAGAGTTACTGTTCTTGCGCATTGCATGACGGGACGGAAAACCCTCGTTTGGGGGTATACCCCCGTTCGGGGGTTCGACTAGACTGATATAGCTTGATTTAGCTATATAGCTTTATTAAGCTATTCAGAATAGCTTAATTTAGCTATTTTATCACACTTTTTTCTTAAATGTTTTATTTTCTCAGCATGCACAAAAAGTCGCACCTTGGTGCAGTGATAATATTCAACCTTGAACTCTTCTGGAAATAATGCATGTAAAAATCACTCATCAAATTACGTCTCCTTAATAGACTTTGTACTCAAAGTTCTAAAAGTTTTGGGGCTATATAAAGCAATTGATACAGTTACTTCTTCATTGAAATTATAAGAGAGGCCAATTATGGTCAACAAGATAATGGATTGGTAATAATTCCGTACAAAGAGAAGCAATCATACTTATCCATGCCTCAACGCACACAAGGTGGTGTACAGTTACTCAAACAATGGAAATTCATCTTTTGCTTAAAAGTATTCAAATGCTGCAATGTTAGAACTATCTTTGATTTCAGTTGTTGTTTTGATAGCCCATAGTACATATATGAATAGTCTAATACTTGCGACTTTTTGTCTTTTTCTTACAAAAAACATTTTTCTGAAAAACTGCACATAAATAGCTTTATCAAGCTATTTTGAATAGCTTAATAAAGCTATATAGCTTTTTCAAGCTATATAGCTAAATCAAGAGATTGTGCTGGACCTGTTTACCAGGTCCGGCACAATCTCTTGATTAAGCTATATAGCTTGAAAAAGCTATATAGCTCTATTAAGCTATTCAGAATAGCTTGATTTAGCTATTTTATCACACTTTTTTCTCAAATGTGTTATATTTCAAGTATGCTCAAAAAGTCGCACCTTGGTGCAGTGATGATATTCAACCTTGAACTCTTATGAAAATAATGCATGTAAAAATCACTCATCAAATTGCGTCTCCTTATAGAGGCTGGGTGTGGCCATGTTTAAACTATATTGATCTCCTTTAGAAGAAGAGCTCCATATGAAGATATAGAAAATGATCAAATTTTAAAACTAAATTTTTGAAATTTTTCTTTTCCAAATGATAGTTGACAGCTTAAAATATCATATCTAAAAAATTAAGTTAAATCTGGTGGTTAATTTGTGGTTAATTTGTTGACCCCCCAGCCTCCTTAAGAGACTTTGTACTCAAAGTTCTAAAAGTTTCGGGGCTATATAGAGCAATTGATACAGTTACTTCTTCAATGAAATTATAAAGGAAGCCAATTATGGTCAATAAGATAATTGATTGGTAATAATTCAGTACAATGAGAAGCAATCATACTTATCCATGCCTCAACGCACACAAGGTAGTGTACAGTTACCCAAACAATGGAAATTCATCTTTTGCTTAAAAGTATTCAAATGCTGCAGTGTTAGAACTATCTTTGATTTGGGTTGTTGATTTGATAACCCATATTACATATATGAATAGTCAAATAGGTACCTACTTGCGACTTTTTGTCTATTTTGTACAAATAACATTTTTGTGAAAACATCACTGTCTTATTAATCACTTATTACGCTAGCCCAAACAAATATTTACATGCCCAGAATTTTATCAAGTAATTTTATTCTTATTTGCCTTTTCATGCCAAGGAATGATCCGAAATCCAATTCTATTGATCTATTGTCTAGCCATTAATATTGTTTTCAACCTGTACACTTTTTGTGTCTCCTTTGCAAAAGAGTTCCTTGGAAGTCACGTATTGTTTTCAACGTCTATACTTTTTGTGTCTCCTTTGCAAAAGAGTTCCTTGGAAATCGCGGTAGAATAAACTATCGTTAAAATTTTATTTGGTGCTCCACTTTAGATGAAAAATCAGACTTTTAAATACATTTAATGTTATTGGTATTATTTAATTTGATAATACGGAGGCTTAGACCTCAGAATTTACATGCCCTTCGGGCTTGTAAGTATGCAATTTCCACATGCCCGCTTCCAATTTTACCAGGTCCCGGGCTTCGGACTCCCGGGATTTGTCGAAGTCTGAAACATGCATATAAATAGCTTGATCAAGCTATTTTGAATAGCTTAATAAAGCTATATAGCTATTTCAAGCTATATAGCTTAATCAAGAGATTGTGCTGAACCTGTTTACAGAGTACCCAATATATAACACCTTAACATTACATTGTTTCCAGTGTGATGAAAATTAATGACAGTCATCAGAAACATACGTATTTATTATGTACGTCCATGAAATTATTCAATCTGTAAAAAATGCTTCTCCTAAAATAACTAATAGCTGAACTAAATCTGGTAAATGCAAATATAAAATGTAAGTTATGATTTCTAAAGACTCAGGATCTGCAGAGTTGAGAACACTATCAGCTGTAGGTGGGCCTCTGTCAAGACACCAAAGGCCCACATTGTGTCTAACCAGTCGATCATTTTCGGTTTGGTGTGAGACTAACCCTAATTTTTGGTTCTGTTGTGAGGACTTACCCTGCCCTAGTCGAAATCCCCCCTAGTCTATGAGTTTGGTGCAAGACTAATAACTCTAATCAGTCAAGAGTTGTGTGAGATTAACCCTAATCAGTTGAGTGGCAGCACCTAAACTAGAGCAATGGGAGAGTAGATCTTGCTGATCTGGGGAACTGCTTGTGAAGTATGAAGTCTACCCCCTCCAAATTTTCATCAAAATTTAACAGTATTCTTCTTCCAGAACAAGTCATGCAGAAATTCCTTTTTTGGAGGAAAAAAATTGCCTAAACATGCTAAACATTGACCAAAATTTCTCCTTTTGTGTGAAGATACATGTATAAATTTGTATCTTACATCTTTGAGAAAACAGCCTAAAATCTGCTGAAACTGCTGAACTTTGCTTAATATCCTGAAGGACATACTCTTATGAATGATGCAGACTGAGAATGTGTGATGGGGGATCTTAGAATTGATTATTTGTTTTTTAGCTATGCAGGAGAGGATCTAGGAATTAATGATCTGATTATGTGTTATTTATTTCAGTATCAAGGGCGAATGTATAGGGGAGGATCGTAGAATTGACTATGATAAATTAAAGAAAAGTGAAGCATTTAAAGAATACAAAAAGGAGACTTTACAACTACAGTTTGTCTCCCTTGATGACCTCAGTGAAGCAGAGAGGAAGGCCTTCTTCATCAGTATCCTTAAAATTGTGTGCTGAGGGCGATGTTCATGTCAGCAAATTTTAATATTATGCCTCTTCAAGGGAAGTACACTACTGTACAGTATAATATGCTTATAGCAAAGTACTGGAGATGGATGATTTTGCTTCATTATAAGTTATTAGTTAATATTAAGTTCACAATATAATTTAAAGCTTCGGGGAATCAAAATCCTTTCGCTCTTTCAACTCATTATGATCACATTCACAGTAAGTTTTTTACTGTATCTACTTTTATTTCTTGTGAGGTATGTGCTCCTTGGTTTCAACTCGATTGATAAAGACTACAAGATAACAGCTAGTGTAAGTAAAGAGGTTTAATTTATAGAGATCACCAGATAATTGTGTACACACAAACATCAAAGCATTTGTACAGTATTTGAAGCAACTATTAATCATCTAAAACAACTCAAATATCAAATGTGAGCATGGAACACTGTCTTTGGAATATAATCTTTCAATTTTAGCCTTTTAAAGTAAAAATGAAGCTGTACGGTTTTTCCTGTGACCAAGTAAATATTATGCAGTAAACCAACGAAAACCACATGTCTCGTAAACACATAGTAGACAGTCATGCTTTGCGACTCCTTCATTTGATTGGAGAATGGGTTTGACAATAACATCGTCTTGTGTTGAAAAGTGCCTTCCATAAAAGGTAGTGTACCCAACCTGATCAAGCCATAAATTCTGATCTCTTTCCATCATTTATAAATATTTCATGTCGGAGAGGAATATTTTTGCCAGCATTTGTCAACAGCCAGTCAGGTAATAAAACTGAGTCAACTATATATTGCAAAAAAGAAGGCATTGATGTAAATTGATCTCTTTCAAGCCTCTAGCATCAGTGTATTAATTATTCACTAACCACTCAAGTGATTGATCAACCCTTTACAAAGGTAAAAATAAAGTATTTATGTGTATTGTCAAAATGTTAAAAAAAATTATGTAAACATTATTAATAACAAATTTGCACACACGAAAGTTATTTACAAACAATCATGTCAATAGTTTTAAAGAAAATCCTGACATTTAAATCAATTTTTATTTTATACAAAATTAATGATTACTGTTTATTTTTGGCCTCAGTCAACTCATGATAGCTGCTTGCTTACTTTTGTAACAGAAACAATTCTGATCTTGCTAAAAACTTTAATTAATTAATTAACTGCATTAAAGTTACACTTTTTTTTAATTAAAACTTGGACCCTAGACTTGCTAGCAATTCAGAATAATTCTTAATTCATCTAGACTATATCTTAATTCTGATGTTTATTTACATGAAATATTTTTTTTAGTTGTTATTGATTTGTTTAGAGGCAGTCTGTCGAATGGTTTAACCTTGTTAGGTGACATTGTACATATAGAGTGCAATATTTTTAGTATATATATTTCAATTAAGTTGATGCTGATTTTATATGCATGTGACCTGTGACCTCTGTCAGGTTCCTTAACTCTACTCAGACTTATATAAAGCCCTGACCATCCATGGTCTTGCTGAACAAGAATCTCTTCCTAGTTCTGTCCTTGACATTCATCAGTTCTGGAAGACCACTGCCTATAACGTAGGGGGACTAGTTTACAGCCTCGAGGACATCAGGCATGGCATTCTCAGAGGTGAGTCTGACCACCTCCTATCATGTAGGGGGACTAGTTTACAGCCTCGATGACATCGAGCATGGCATTCTCAGAGGTGAGTCTGACCACAGCCTCTAACATAGGGGAACTAGTTTACAGTCTTGATGACATTGAGCATGGCATTCTCAGAGGTGAATCTGACCACCGCCTATAATGTAGGGGGACTAGTTTACAGCCTCGATGACATCGAGCATGTCATTCTCAGGGGTGAGTCTAATTGCCAGCTAGTCTATAATCCACTCATAAATTTGAGTGTCCAATAAATCTTTAATATTAGTTCAAAAGGTATGGAAGTCCTCTCTAAATGTAAAGTAAGTTTTTGAAAATGGAAAAAGGTCAATTTTAGAATTATCAAGATGCAGCACTGTGATCAGATTTGAGTTCTGTTGAATTGATTTTCATATGTATATAAACAAGTTGTGAATTTTTCTTAAGCTTTTGCACAAGACACTGGTGCCCAGGTGTTTGTTTTTGCACACAACCCTTTACTAAAAATCTGGGTATATAAACTAAAAGCTGAGTCAGTTAAAGCATCAGTCTTGAGTTAGTATTTGCAGAAAATAGACATGATAACACAAGCAATGATGAATTCTAATTATGTTTCAGCTCAGAATTATGTTCCACTTAGGAATACAGGACTGGAATATGCCTTACCAACAATGCTTGAAATACAGGATGCCAAGGAATTAGGCTTGAATATTCCAGAACTGATGAGCAAGGACGATTTTGAATGGTTAGTGAATGAGGTTATTCCCATTGGATTGGATTTGGGAATGTACAACATTCCAGAACCCATGATCAAAGAAGATATGACCATCTTATTAGACATGGCACAAGCAATGATGAATCTTAATCCACCTCAGAATTATGTTCCACCTCAGAATACAGGGCTGGAATATGCCTTACCAACAATGCTTGAAACACAAGGTGCCAAGGAATTAGACTCGAATATTTCAGAACTTATGACCAAAGAAGATATGAGGATCTTGACCACTGAGATGTGTCAAAGTTAGTTAAGTTATTTTTAATGAATAAAAAATTAAAAAAAGAACAACTATGTACTCAATAGTAAAACAGGCTATAAAGATGTATTAAAAGTAGGAGAGTTTGTATATTCAGTGTTCTTGTTTTTATTTCTTTAGGTTCTTAAAAAATACACTGCTGGAGAAATGACTGTGTTTATTTCTTATAATTTAATTTTGGTTATAACGCGGTATTTGATTGGATAAAAAATTTACTTTATATTGTGTAAATTGGGTTGCCTACGTCACAATGACTTGCGTCAAAAAACGTATCGATCCGCCGGACGTTACTTTTAAATTTTGTACAATTTGAAGTCATTTTTTACAGGGTAATCATCTTTTTTCTTACACTAAATGAATGAAAATTAAATTATAAGGAATGAATTTAATAGCTACCCAATTTATACGGTATGAAGTGGGTGGGAACAGTTTACGCTTTTTTATAAACCGCGAAGCGGTTTATAAAGAGTGAATGACTAACATGACGTCACAATCAAAGTGCAAAGACGTAGTACAAACTTTAAGGTAGATGTAATGTCTTGTTTTTTCCTTAACCAGAGGAGGGTGTACTAGGTTGACCCACCTATCACACCAAGTACTAACTTGACCCCTATATCCTCCCAAGTATACTAAGTTGACCCATCCATATCCCCCAGGGGTTAAAAACACTCAGTCGACACCCCTATCCAGGATCTGGGGGTCAAAAGTGTACTCAGTCGACCCGCCTGGCTAAAAGTGCACTCAGTTGACCCGGCTGACTAAAAGTGCACTCAGTTGACCCAGCCGGTCATGCCCGTTATTACTACTGCTGTGGCCTTCAACTCGACATTTAGATATATCGACGACGTATTGTTAAAACAATGGTTAGTTCCATTCTTATGTCGATACGATATATCCCAGTGAGCTTGAAATAAAAGATACCACAGAGTCTGACACATCTGTTTCATATTTGGATATTTTACTAGAAAAAAACGTTAATGTTAATCTAACAACCAATCTTTATATGTATGATAAATGTGATGACTTTAACTTTTCAGTCGTCAACTTCCCTAACTTATGCAGCAATATACCTTCATCACCTGTTTATATCTCTCAGTATGATTCGATACTCAAGAGCAAGATCTACGTATGAACAATTTCTAAAACGAGGTACATGTAAGTTATTGACAAACAAGTTGATGGAACAAGAATATCAGCAGTCTCGTTTCAATTCAACATTTCGTAAATTCTATGGTCGATACAATGAACCTGTCAGCAAATACAATTTATCATTAAGTCAAATGCTGACTGACGTTTTTCATACTAATTGTTAGGCCATTATTTACACACTGAATTGTCGACGGATTTTCCGTTATTTCTCGATCATGACAAGGAGCACACGGCGGGTGTGACCGGTCGGCAGGGGATGCTCACTCCTCCATGGCACCTGATCCAACCTCTGATGTTTTGGAGGTCCGTGTTTGCTCTGCTCTAAAATTTGTATTGTTTAATGGACTTTTGGGCTTGAATACTGTTCGTTATCTCCATTATTTCATATAGAAAAGAGGAATTTACTTTGACAAAGGGTATGTCAAAGTATTTAACAAATGAGCTGCTTTCATCAGTATCACAGTTTATATATGTTTTATATATTGTCAGCTCGTGTATAAAGTGGAAGATGAGTGAAAGACGAGATCACGTACCCGTGGGTTTCCATGCGCGGATCGACCTAGAGGGGGGTTGGAGGTCGATCCGGACCCCCCCCCCCCACCCCCTGGAATTTGCAGAGTTATTAAAAGTATATACTGAAGCAAATAAAAAATGACTTTGAGCCCCCCTAGAAAACGTGGACCCCAGTATCACCACCATGAAATAGGGTTTTTCACGTTTGGGTAATGGATTTTGCTTCTTTTTTTTTGTTTTTTGTTTTTTGTTTGTCAAGAAAGAATATGGGCGAACAAGGCGAGCGCAATGCCTATATTGAAATTATTTGCATATGAAATAGCATACACACACTAGAGAGGGCAAAAAGGATTATTTTCTCATACTAAAACACGATTTTTCGATATGAGTGGGTCTTCGCTCCATATTTTTCAAAGTTTATCCTCAAAGTTTGCGAAAAAAATATACATTTTTTGGTCAACAAAAACATGGAGCAAAAGACCCACTATGCCTTAAAAATACACTTTAATGACACAACATTCGCATCTTTCTTGAAAATACTTGAACTCCATTTAGTCAAGGGTCATCACAAACATGATTTAAATGCCACAATTCATCAAGAGCTGTGTAGTGTAGTGGTTAGCGTGTTAGTCTCGAAGGAAAATGATATTCAGGATTTTTATTGCTAGGGTTCGAACCCCACGAATACCACACTACATTTTTATTAACAGAATATTTTTTGCCGAGAAAATTTTCATCAGATAAATTTTGTTAATCATAATTTCATAAATTTCAATAATGAGAACTTTACTCTTAATACTTAATTTACGAACTGATTATGATTTTTATACATCTGAAGCTATAGGCATTCTGTGCGCCCTGTTCACCCATCTCCTTTCCGGGTTTAATACGTTTGGGAAGGGAAATTTAGTGTGTGTGTGTGTGTGTGTGTGTGTGTGTGTGTGTGTGTGTGTGTTTGTTTTTTTTTACTTTTGCTCGTCAAAAAATTTCTAGGTATAGGATTTTTTTTATAGGATTGGAACACCCCCCCCCCCCCCTCTGGAAAAAATTCCTGGATCCGCGCCTGGGTATCCGACGATGAAAGTTGACTAGAAATATCAATATGTAGAGAGGATCATTTCTTTGAAATGAAGCTAAATTTAAAGCGGGGATCAAGATCATACAGAAAATAAGTTGGGTTTTTTTCTTGTTTTTGTTTTGTTTGTTTTGTTGCTTTTTTTGTTTTGTGTTTTTTTTCTTTATATAAACATTTTCTCTCGATAATAGGGAAAAGTGACAAACAGACCAAAGGTCGTACGTTCATGAGATGGACATGACCAGCGGCAAACGCTGCATCACATGACCCAGCCATATTCATGAGATACGTTAATTTATTTTTTAAAAAATATGAGATTAACAGGTCAATGTACTCAAGATCTTTTTCTATTTTTTTTTTTCATAAAATGTTGTTATTATAATAGCTGTTCATTGTGAAATATTATATACACAAAACAGTTTTTTCTTGACAATAAATATGTAGTTTAAACCGAGAAGGGGGCAAATTTAGATACGGAACGAATGGAATGGGCACCTTGCAGTTCGATCGTAAATACTCGGTTATTTTCATTTAGATTTTATCGTTCATGGAAATGGCCGAGTAATTACGAAAGCTATTAGTTATGAAGGATTTTTCCTAACTGGGTTATTGACAAATCTTTCTTCAGTGTGTGCAATGGAGGAGTCCCCGAAACCAAAGGTAAAAGTTCTCAACGAGCACGGCAAAGCAGAGAAGAATGCCATTAAAGCTGTGGAACTATCGAAAAAACTTCAGAAGACTATGCTAAGGTAAACTTCGTAGTTCGTCGTGTGTTTACGAGTACCCAATTATAACACCCCCTTAACATATATTGTTATAATTTCCAGTGTGATGAAAATTAATGACAGTCATCAGAAACATACATATTTATTATGTACGTACCTGCAATTATTCAATCTGTAAAAAATACTTCTTCTAAAATAACTAACTCTGTAAAAGCAAATATATATAAAATGTAAGTCGTGATTTCTAAAGACTCAGGATCTGCAGAGTTGAGAACACTATCAGCTGTAGGTGGGCCTCTGTCAAGACACCAAAGGCCCACATTGTGTCTAACCAGTCGATCATTTTTGGTTTGGTGTGAGACTAACCCTAATCTCTGGTTTTGTTGTGAGGACTTACCCTGCCCTAGTCGATCCACAAGGGCTTGCTCCCGGCGTGTAATACTTATTTATTTTAAAAAAATCATGTACGGTAATACTAAGTATTACCATATATGATTTTTTTTAAATAAATAATTATTACACGCCGGGAGCAAGCCCCTGTGGTTGATCTATGAGTTTGGTGCAAGACTAAATCTAATAAGTCAAAAGTTGTGGGAGATTAACCCTAATCAGTTGAATGGCAGCACCTAAACTAGACCTTAGAGCAACCATAGCAATGGGAGCTAGAGTAGATCTTGCTGATCTGGGGAACTGTGTGTAAAGTATGAAGCCTACCCCCTCTAGATTTTCATCAAAATTTAACAGTATTCTTCTTCCGAAACAAGTCATGCAGATATTCCTTTTTTGGAGAAAAAAAATTGCCTAAACATTAACCAAAATTTCTCCTTTTAACTTGTGTGAAGATACATGTATAAATTTGTATCAATATATCTTTGAAAAACAGCCTGAAACTGCTGAATTTTGCTTCATTTCCTGAAGGACATGCTCTTATGAATGATGCAGACTGAGAATATGTGATTGGGGATCTTAGAATTGATTATTTGTTTTTTAGCTATGCAGGGCAGGATCTACATGATCTAGGAATTAATGATCTGATAATTCTTTATTTATTTCAGTATCAAGGGTGAATGTATAGGGGAGGATCGTGGAATTGACTATGATAAATTAAAGAAAAGTGAAGCATTTAAAGAATACAAAAAGGAGACTTTACAACTACAGTTTGTCTCCCTTGATGACCTCAGTGAAGCAGAGAGGAAGGCCTTCTTCATCAGTATCCTTATAATTGTGTGCTGTCAGAGAGTGATGTTCATGTCAGCAAATTTTAATATTATTAAGGGATGTACACTACTGTACAGTATAATATGCTTATAGCAAAGTACTTGAGATGGATGATTTTGCTTCATTATAAGTTATTAAGTTCACAATATAATTTAAAGCTTTGGGGAATCAAAATCCTTTCGCTGTGTCAACTCATTATGATCACGTTCACAGTAAGTTTTTACTGTATCTACATGTACTTTAATTTTTTGTGAATGATGTGGTCCTTGGTTTCAAATCAATTGATTGAACCTACAAGAAAACAGCTCATCTAAGTGTAGGATTTTTATGCAGACCACAACATAACAGCTAGTGTAATTGTAGGGGTTTTATAGAGACCACAACATAACAGCTAGTGTAATTGTAGGGGTTTTATAGAGACTACAACATAACAGCTAGTGTAAGTGTAGGGGTTTTATAGAGACTACAACATAACATCTAGTGTATTAAAGTATAGGGGTTTTATAGAGACCACAACATAACAGCTAGTGTAAGTGTAGGGATTTTATAGAGACTACAACATAACAGCTAGTGTAAGTGTAGGGGTTTTATAGAGACTACAACATAACATCTAGTGTATTAAAGTATAGGGGTTTTATAGAGACCACAACATAACAGCTAGTGTAAGTAAAGTGGTTTTATAGAGACCACAACATAACAGCTAGTGTAATTGTAGGGGTTTTATAGAGACCACAACATAACAGCTAGTGTAAGTGTAGGGGTTTTATACAGACCACAGCATAACAGCTAGTGTAAGTGTAGGGGTTTTATACAGACCACAACATAACAGCTAGTGTAAGTGTAGGGGTTTTATACAGACCACAACATAACAGCTAGTGTAATTGTAGAGGGTTTATAGAGACCACAACATAACAGCTAGTGTAAGTGTAGGGGTTTTGTAGAGATCACAACATAACAGCTTGTGTAATTGTAGGGGGTTTATACAGACCACAACATAACAGCTAGTGTAATTGTAGGGGTTTTATACAGACCACAACATAACAGCTAGTGTAATTGTAGGGGTTTTATAGAGACCACAACATAACAGCTAGTGTAAGTGTAGGGGTTTTATAGAGACCACAAGATAACAGCTAGTGTAAGTGTAGGGGTTTTATAGAGACCACAACATAACAGCTAGTGTAAGTGTAGGGGTTTTATAGAGACCACAACATAACAGCTAGTGTAATTGTAGGGGTTTTGTAGAGATCACAACATAACAGCTAGTGTAAGTGTAGGGGTTTTATAGAGACTACAACATAACAGCTAGTGTAATTGTAGGGGTTTTATAGAGATCACAACATAACAGCTAGTGTAAGTGTAGGGGATTTATACAGACCACAACATAACAGCTAGTGTAATTGTAGGGGTTTTATAGAGATCACAACATAACAGCTAGTGTAAGTGTAGGGGTTTTATACAGACCACAACGTAACAGTTAGTGTAAGTGTAGGGGTTTTATAGAGATCACAGCATAACAGTTAGTGTAAGTGTAGGGGTTTTTTAGAGATCACAACATAACAGCTAGTGTAATTGTAGGGGTTTTATACAGATCACAACATAACAGCTAGTGTAAGTGTAGGGGTTTATAGAGACCACACGATAACAGCTAGTGTAAGTGTAGGGGTTTTATACAGACCACAATATAACAGTTAGTGTAAGTGTAGGGGTTTTATAGAGACCACAACATAACAGCTCATGTACATGTAGGGGTTTTATAGAGATCACAACATAACAGCTAGTGTAAGTGTAGGGGTTTTATAGAGATCACAAGTTAACAGCTAGTGTAAGTAAAGTGGTTTTATACAGACCACAACATAACAGCTAGTGTAAGTGTAGGGGTTTTATACAGACCACAACATAACAGCTAGTGTAAGTGTAGGGGTTTTATACAGACCACAACATAACAGCTAGTGTAAGTGTAGGGGTTTTATACAGACCACAACATAACAGCTAGTGTAATTGTAGGGGGTTTATAGAGACCACAACATAACAGCTAGTGTAAGTGTAGGGGTTTTGTAGAGATCACAACATAACAGCTTGTGTAATTGTAGGGGGTTTATACAGACCACAACATAACAGCTAGTGTAATTGTAGGGGTTTTATAGAGACCACAACATAACAGCTAGTGTAATTGTAGGGGTTTTATAGAGACCACAACATAACAGCTAGTGTAAGTGTAGGGGTTTTATAGAGACCACAAGATAACAGCTAGTGTAAGTGTAGGGGTTTATAGAGACCACAAGATAACAGCTAGTGTGAGCGTAGGGGTTTTATAGAGACCACAACATAACCATGAGCTCAGTTCCTGAGGACTGGATTTTAATAATTGATTGTATTTAAGATAATGACTCTATTTAGCAGTTTAATCCATCAATAATAATAAGCATAGGTTCCACTGGCTGATGCTATGATAACCTGCATACTTTATCTGACACAAGGCAGTAATGATTACCTATAGCTATTCCTTACTTTTAAAGTTGGGAGAAATTGATCTCTCTTATAATATCTTATATTACAAAGAGGAAATATATGGACAAATATTATTGTTCTATAATAGCTAGATCAGGAGGAAATTTAATGTTAATGGAGATTCTTATTATAACTTAAGCTGATGCTGCTTCATAATCTCTGGCATTAATTGTGTGGTACATAACTGACATTTTATGAGATTAGAACAACAGAAAAGAGGGTGGGTGGGAGGGTGGGGGGGGGGGGGGTTAAAGTTGATCATCATTTGCCCTTTGACCTTCACAGAGCTGGTCCACACAGATATTTCATGGCTGTAGGAACCGGGGTGGGGGGGAGGGGACACAGGCCCCCACCATCATTTGCCAATATATAGATTACTATAGAAATATTACTACTATATGCTTGTGCCCCCTCAAATAAAAACGTCTGATGACCTTTTTTTTTTTATTATTTTTTTTTTGCTTGTCAAGGAATTTTTGGTAGTTCATAGTGTCCCCCCTGAAAATGTATTGTATGGCTGTGCCCCCCCCCCCCCCCCCCCAATTGAAATTGCTTCCTACAGGCTTGTTTTTGTACACAATCATGGTCCAAGTTCTCAAGATCTGCATTGTTCATCAAGCTCACTAGATCCAGAGGCTCAAGAGAACTTTTCTCATCAAAGCCTGTCTGGCATTTATTGTTTGTCTCTACATATATTGCTGCCTAAACTAGATACTGGTTCATTTATGTATTTTGTGTCACTTTTTTTTAACAACTGTAAAATCAATCATTTACAACTGCTATCAAGCTATAAAAAACAGTCTGACTGGATTGGAAAGATAAACATAGATTGTGTTGTGTTTTATGACAACCATGCAAAGTCCTATTTACCAGTTTACAAAAAACCATCAAGATATGCTGGACAGAATTACATCATACCCTGCTACTAAGTCCAGGGGCTATATTGACAAAAGAGGGATTTAAATAATTAAATGTTTGTTTACTGGTGTCTGATCCCCTTTATGTGTAAGATTAGTTTGCTGGTCTTCAATGATCTTTTATTCTTTAAACATTATTTTGGAGGTGCTATCATATACTCCGTTCTTCTATTAATTTCTTTTAAAATTTGAGTTTGGTTAAAGTTGGCAACCCCTAATGTTTTATGACTTTTTTTTGCATTGTTATATTCAAGATTAGAAAAAAATATTATACTACAATGGAATTTAGTAACTTTTATCTTTAAATAAAGTTTGTATTAAAAATGTAGGTATCTTTTCTGATCTCTTTCCGTCATTTATAAATATTTCATGTTGGAGTGGAATATTTTGCCAGCATTTGTCAACAGTCAGACAGGTAATAAAACGGAATCAAATACACAAAAAAGAAGGCATTGATGCATACATCACAGTAAATTGATCTGTTTCAAGCCTCTAGCATCAGTGTATTAATTATTCACTAACCACTCAAGTATTGATCAACCCTTTACAAAGGCAAAAATAAAGTATTTATGTGTATTGTCAAAATGTAAAAAAAAAAAAAAAAAAAAAAAAAAATTATGTAAACATTATGAGCATTTTTGTTAAAAAACAAATTTGCACCAATGAAAGTTATTTACAAACAATCCTAACAATAGTTTTAAAAAAATCCTGATATTTAAATCAATTTTGTTTTGTTTTAAACAAACAAATGCTTACTGTTTACTTTTAGCCTCAGTCAACTCATCATGATAGCTGCTTGCAGCTTTAGTTTTTAATTGTAAATTTTATACTTTTGTAACGGAAACAATTCTGATGTTGCTGAAAATTTTAATTAACTGCATTACAAGTTACACCTTTTTTTTATGTAAACCACCTGGACCTTAGACTTAATTCAGAATAATTCTTAATTCTTCTCTTTCTTTATTCTGATGTTTATTTGCATGAAAACAGTTATTTTTAGTTGTTATTAATTTCTTTATAGGCAGTCTGGAATGTTCTATCCTTGTTAAGAAAATTGTGTATATTTATTCTCAAAAGTTTTGAATGTCTGTCCTCCTGTAATCTCTGCTCATCCATAATTATTGTAAATATGTATATATGTACCTCTTGTACCATTCATATGGTTTTTGAGAGAATAAATGAATGAATGAATGAATGAATGTTAGGTGATGTAATAATTTTAGTACATGTATTTTAAGTTAAGTTGATGCTGATTTTATATGCATGTGACCTGTGACCTCTGTCAGGTTCCTTAACTCTACTCAGACTTATATAATGCCCTGACCATCCATGGTCTTGCTGAACAGGAATCTCTTCCTAGTTCTGTCCTTGACATTCAGCAGTTCTGGAAGACCACCGCCTATAATGTAGGGGGACTAGTTTACAGCCTTGATGACATCGAGCATGGCATTCTCAGAGGTGAGTCTGACCACAGCCTATTACGTAGGGGGACTAGTTTACAGCCTCGATGACATCGAGCATGGCATTCTCAGGGGTGAGTCTAATTGCCAGCTAGTCTATAATCCACTCATAAATTTGAGTGTCCAATAAATCTTTAATATTAGTTCATATGATATGGAAGTCCTCTCTAAATGTAAAGTAAGATTTTGAAAACGGGAAAAAGCCAATTTTAGAATTTAATCAAGATGCAGTACCGAAATCAAATCTGAGTTCTGTTGAATTAATATTTTCAAATGTATGTAAACAAGTTGTGAATTTTTAAATACTACAAACTGAGCTGTTCGATCTTTTACTTCATTTTGGTCAATTTTATTTAAATCTAGGTCTGCTTTGGTTGGTTTTGTTAGACTGTAATCTAATTTCATATGATAAAATATTTTCATTACCAAATAGATACATAACCATGATAACTTTGAAACCTTTCTTAAATTTCATTTGTGGATAAAATATTCTGACAATTTTGAAAATAATGTATTTCTTAGAAAAGAGCACAGCAATCTTGCTCATTTTATTAATACACCACAATTGGCAGTAATGTTTAAAGAGGTGTCTTGATAAGAGTGTCCTACCAGCTAGGTGTGGGTTATGAGAGTGTCTCACCAAGTGTAGATAATGGGAGTGTCTGACCAAGTGTGGGTTATAAGAGTGTCTCACCAAGTGTAGGTTATGAGAGTGTCTCACCAAGTGTAGGTTATGACAGTGTCTCACCAAGTGTAGATTATGAGATTGTCTCACCAAGGTTAGATTATGAGATTGTCTCACCAAGTGTAGGTTATGAGAGTGTCTCACCAAGTGTAGGTTATGACAGTGTCTCACCAAGTGTAGATTATGAGTGTGTCTCACCAAGTATAGGTTATGAGATTGTCTCACCAAGTATAGGTTATGAGAGTGTCTCACCAAGTGTAGGTTATGAGAGTGTCTCTCCAAGTGCAGGCTACAAGAGTGTCTTACCAAGTGTAGGTTATGAGAGTGTCTCACCAAGTGTAGATTATGAGAGTGTCTCACCAAGTGTAGATTATGAGAGTGTCTCACCAAGTGTAGATTATGAGAGTGTCTCACCAAGTGTAGGTTATGAGTGTGTCTCACCAAGTGTAGGTTATGAGAGTGTCTCACCAAGTGTAGATTATGAGAGTGTCTCACCAACTGTAGATTATGAGTGTGTCTCACCAAGTATAGGTTATGAGAGTGTCTCACCAAGTGTAGGTTATGAGATTGTCTCACCAAGTGTAGGCTACAAGAGTGTCTTACCAAGTGTAGGTTATGAGAGTGTCTCACCAAGGGTAGGTTATGACAGTGTCTCACCAAGGGTAGGTTATGAGTGTGTCTCACCAAGGGTAGGTTATGAGAGTGTCTCACCAAGGGTAGGTTAAGAGAGTGTCTCACCAAGGGTAGGTTATGAGAGTGTCTCACCAAGTGTAGGTTATGAGTGTGTCCCACAAGGTATAGGTTATGAGTGTATCTCACCAAGTGTAGGTTATGAGAGTGTCCCACCAAGTATAGGTTATGAGTGTGTCTCACCAAGTGTAGATTATGAGTGTGTCCCACCAAGTATAGGTTATGAGTGTGTCCCACCAAGTGTAGGTTATGAGAGTGTCCCACCAAGTATAGGCTATGAGAGTGTCCCACCAAGTATAGGCTATGAGAGTGTCCCACCAAGTATAGGCTATGAGAGTGTCTCACCAAGTGTAGGCTATGAGAGTGTCTCACCAAGGGTAGGTTATGAGAGTGTCTGACCAAGGGTAGGCTATGAGAGTGTCTCACCAAGTGTAGGTTATGAGAGTGTCTCACCAAGTGTAGGTTATGAGAGTGTCTTACCAAGGGTAGGTTATGACAGTGTCTCACCAAGGGTAGGTTAAGAGAGTGTCTCACCAAGGGTAGGTTATGAGAGTGTCTCACCAAGGGTAGGTTATGAGTGTGTCTCACCAAGTGTAGATTATGAGTGTGTCCCACCAAGTATAGGTTATGAGTGTGTCCCACCAAGTGTAGGTTATGAGAGTGTCCCACCAAGTATAGGCTATGAGAGTGTCCCACCAAGTATAGGCTATGAGAGTGTCTCACCAAGTATAGGCTATGAGAGTGTCTCACCAAGTATAGGCTATGAGAGTGTCTCACCAAGGGTAGGTTATGAGAGTGTCTCACCAAGTGTAGGTTATGAGAGTGTCTCATCAAGTGTAGGTTATGAGAGTGTCTCACCAAGTGTTGGTTATGAGAGTGTCTCACCAAGGGTAGGTTATGAGAGTGTCTCACCAAGTGTAGGTTATGAGAGTGTCTCACCAAGTGTAGGTTATGAGAGTGAGAGTGTCTCACCAAGTGTAGGTTATGAGAGTGTCTGACCAAGGGTAGGCTATGAGAGTGTCTCACCAAGTGTAGGTTATGAGAGTGTCTCACCAAGTGTAGGGTATGAGAGTGTCTTACCAAGGGTAGGTTATGACAGTGTCTCACCAAGGGTAGGTTATGAGAGTGTCTCACCAAGGGTAGGTTATGAGAGTGTCTCACCAAGTGTAGGTTATGAGAGTGTCTTACCAAGGGTAGGTTATGACAGTGTCTCACCAAGGGTAGGTTAAGAGAGTGTCTTACCAAGAGTAGGTTATGAGAGTGTCTCACCAAGGGTAGGTTATGACAGCGTCTCACCAAGTGTAGGTTATGACAATGTCTCACCAAGTGTAGGTTATGACAGTGTCTCACCAAGTGTAGGCTATGAGAGTGTCCCACCAAGTGTAGGTTATGGGAGTATCTTACTATGGGTATGTTTTGAGAGTGTTCCTTTAAGGGTAGGTTATGAGAGTGTCCTGCCTAGGAAAGGTTTTGAGAGGAGATCTTTACCAGTACTGTAGTTTGTTATAAGTGTCCTTCTCATTTTTTTATATCAGGGAACCGGAGCCACCCGGCCTCTACCAAACCCCAGTTTTCAGAGGGAGACCCTCGCCTTAAATATGTCATGAAAAAACTGGATCCCAGAATTCACTTTGCTCTCGTGTGCGGAGCAGTGGTATGTAGATTTCTATTAAATGGGTACAATGTATAGGTATTGGCAGTTGATTTCACTCATTGAAGTTTGGATAAGGAAAAATTTATATCTTATAGAAGCAGTTATCCATTAGCAACAAATGTTAACATTCTTATATTGCAAAACTATCTTCTTATTTGTAAGTACATGATGTGTACATAATAAATACTTATTCTGCAGTCCTGTCCAGCCATCAATGTGTACACTGCAGAAAACTTAGATAAGGCTTTGGACCAGGCCACACGGAATTTCTGTAAACAGGAGGTGTCCATGTTCACAGAGGTGGATGAAGTCTGGCTCTCCAAGATCTTCCTGTGGTATCGCGATGACTTTGGGGGAAACAGTGTTTCAGTTATTGAGTAAGCAGTTTATAATCTATTAAACAGTAGTATGAACTTATATTTGGAAATTATCTCATTTAAATCAGATTCATTCTATTTATATGTAGCACAATTTCCAAAACAAATATGTAAAAGGAACTTCATAAGTCATGATGTTGATGCTGAATTCCAAAGTTCATCACAGGATTCATTTCACATTCACTATTCACTCAGGATCATATTCATGAAAAGGGGTGAAGATAAGGCCAATATATAAAATACCTTTGTTTACCCTAACGCGACCGACCCAATTAAATCCTGCCAACTGAAAAGTTTTTTTCGAATTAGATTATTCAAATAATTTTTTTTAATATTAACAAGTTTTTAATATTTTTACAAGTTCAATTGAATAATAATTGTGAATTAATTTACCTTGAAGTTTGCTTAAAAACGGCATTGGTAATGGTGAGATAATTCTGTTAAATCGTTTTCTTTGTACTTTTCTTATTTTTAAAGGTTATATTCCATTATATATAAATTTATATATTTTTATATTGATTAAAAGTTGCTGTCAGAAAAAAAATTATCGACCTACCTACCTACCCAACTTGAGATTTTAGGGTCAGGTTAAGGGAAACAATGATATTTTTAATGATGGCCTAATGAACAGTGTGAATTATGAACTCAATCACGTTGAAATTAATTTAATTTTAATTCTTTTGATTTGTTATTTTAGATGGATTATGCCATATCTTGAGAAAGACATTCAGGACAGAGCTGTAGTCCTTCTATTTAAAATTAAAAATGTAGGTCAGGTGGACATTAAGTACAATGAGTATGATTGGCGGCTTAACAAGCTGGGAGTCACGCCTCTCATTCTGTGATGGACAGCTATAAGACACACCCACCTTCTGTGATGGACAGCTGTAAGACATGCCCACCTTTTGTGATGACTGGTATAGAGATAATCATGTGCAGTCCTTTACACATGTACCAACACAGGGATGAAAAGGTTTCAACCTATCATATATGCAACCTATCATATGTAAAGCACCATTTTGAATTCTGTTATGTACTTCATAGATTCTAAATTTTATAATAAGCAGTAAAGTTATATCATACATGTACATTTAGAGTGCCATATTTATGGAGAATGTTAGATATTTTTGCTTGTCCATCATTCTACCTGTAATTCAACATTCACCTTGTCCCCCATCATGTTTACCAGCAGTAATATAGTCAGAACTGTCATTATTCAGGTATTTTAATTCCAATGAACTGAATTTCAACTTTCATTTAGAGGCTAAAGCTCTCTCTCTCTCTCTCTCTCTCTCTCTCTCTATATATATATATGAGGGATGGCAATCGAATACAGAATTGCCAATCGGTTAACCGCAAGACGTTCCGACCGATTAGTCGGTTAATCGTATCAAAAATTCTCGACATAACTACACTCGAATAAGTAAGACTATAAAGATGTTCATGTAGTAATATTATGCTTATATTTATATATGATCAGAAAACTACATATATTGTATTTCAATTCTAAACTGAAGTTGCAGATGCATTAAAAAAAATTCAGAAAAGATGTCAAGGAAGTTCATTTTGCATTGTCACCATAATCAAAATTAAGTCTGAATTATCGCTTATCTTACGATGTTTGTTTTAGAATATAGTTTGATAGGTAACTGTAAAGGATAGAAGAGGTAAGGTACACCTTATAATCAGTTCACAGTAGTAAAAGATCATTTAATTAAAATCATTAAAGAAACACAGGACAGGGTGTGTAACGACGAGTGTTTAAACAGCAATTAACGACTCGAAAAGTGACCAATTACCCCCACGCGATGTCAATCTGGAGAGCCTTAATTATCTCCGAATCAGCGTAAATAGATAGGTGAACATACTAACATTTCAGAAAATTTTATTTGTATTTTTTAAATTGAATTTTCAGGAAATTGTATTCAAATTTACACATATATTAATTTTTTCCCGACTAACTGATTACAGATTTTCTAACCGATTGCCATCGTTCCGACCGAGTAACCGGTTAACCGATTACAAATTGCCATCCCTAATATATATACATGTATATATTAGTGGAACTGATCCCCATCCTTTAGTCTGTTTTTTTTATAATCAAGTTTGAAGATCTTCAGTGCATTACTTAAGGACGTTCGATCCTGAGCTTTTGAGCAGATTTTGGTCTGGAGCTTTATTTCTAAAATTCTGCATTATTTTTAAGTTCTAACATTAAATCTGGATTCTACAATGCAAATTATGCTATATCCAATGAAAAAAACGCGATTAAATTCCATTCAAATAGGATTAAGCCAGGAACTATATTTTGTGGCGGAAGATTTTTTAGAAGAAAATGATCATTTTTTCCCTTTTGAAATACATACAGTACTGTTAAGTTTAGATTCCTATTTTTCCATGCTGGTTGCACACAGAGCTATTTTGTGCATTGAAATGTTTAATGCTGGTTCTAAAATATTAATTAAATCAGTTTTTGTGAATTCTATCATCATATTGTGACAAATATAGAAAATATATTCTGAAACTCCAGGAAAAAATTGAGCCAATTTTATCACAAAATTAACAGTTTTTTAGTAATATCTAAAAAATAACATCATAGACCTCCACTTTTGATTTTCTTTTCTGAATATATAAGATAACTCTGATCAATCTACTTAAATTCAGCAAAAGTTTAAGACTTTAAAATATTTTTCTTGCTTGTTATATTTTTAATGCCTGAAAAATGACATTTTGTGAGTGCAGAAAGGTCAAATAATTGATTATGCGAAGCAATTTGAAAATTTTTCTTTGTCACAATTTTAATGTGTCTTTTTTAAGAGAGAATAATAGCATACTTTGTCCCATGATTTATTTGGATAAAAAATATTGGAGGGAAAACGTCGAAGATGTTATTTTTGATTAAGACACAAATTCAGTGCAAAAAGGTCATTTTAAATGTACTGTAGCGCCAAAAGAAGCATATTGACCCCCATTTTTTGTTTTGATTTTTAATTAAGCTATGTGTGTACAAACTAAAAATATACTTGACAAAAAAAGTTTAAGACTTTAAATATCAAGATCCAACGTCGTTAATGTACTTTGTAATGTGTTACAATATACCCCTAAAGACAAGTTATAACAACATAAAAATGGCATATTTCTGGGCTAAGCTAGCTAGCTTAGTTCTTAGGCTAGGTATTTAGGTCCATTGTACAGTGTACAAATTAGGCTAGCTTATTTCATTCAAGAATGTAGCTCTGCACAGAGCTACATGTATGTAATTGGTATGATCTTGAATACAGCCTTAGTTTGCATATTATTCAATTTTATGAAACAGATTTGGGTTAACTTTTTTTTTTTGTAATATTAGTTTGGCACAGTCCCTTTATATTGTGACCTCCACAGGTGATCGTGAAACCTCATCATTTTATCTGTGTAGAGTCTGTACCATGCAATGTTTGTGAATAGTAAAACATGATTATAGCAAAGCTTTAAGCATAGTACAGATTAAATAATTTTTATGTCTTTATCTCTTTGTGTCGAGTTAATAGTAATTTAATACACTCTAATGTAGTGCTGGTTTTACAAAACTACAAGTTTGGTAATCAGTATTCAGTGTGCAAAATTTGCTGTAATCAAGGTTTACTGGTGTAAACAAATTATGATCAGGGAAAAATGTTCTTGCCAGACATTGAAAAGGATCTTCAGTACAGCCTGTTCTTAAGTTTGTGTTGCAAGAGTTGTTTAAATTAAAATTTTGTTAAAAAGTAATACAGAAAGGGCATTCCATAAGTTTTCAGGATCAAAATGTTACCGAGTTCAATACTAACAACTGGTATATGAATATTTGTAACATTGTAACATTAGCATTTTGTAAATATTATTGAGTGAAGTACATGTAGATAGTTGTTATTTGTATATTTTAAATCAAGCACTTGACTTTCTTTGTTATAAAAAGTTGTTAGTGGTATGTTAATGTACAGGGTTGTCTGTGGACTAATTCTTTAGTATAGTGTGGCATACTATAGTTTTGTTATCAAGCTCTAGAATAATAATTAGATTGTTTGATTTAATTAAATTATTTTAATTGTGAAAGACATGTATAAAAATGATTGTCTAATTTATTTAAGTTTTTTTTTGTCTGTTTGTTTTAAATCATGTTACATGTAATTTGAGAGTAATTTCTAGTTGGTGCATTCTTTGTATTTTATAAAAAGCTGACATATCTTTGTACTTGACAGTATGGTAGCTTGAATTCATGTACCGGTACATATATTTTCATTACTTAGTTTAGTATCTGCATTAAGCTGTTTATTAAGCCAAGTTTTTTCTTCTTCTTTGTTTTGTTTTATTGCTGCATTATCTCCCTTGCTTTCTATCTGTATTCTATGCATTTACAAAGTATCACCTATATTCTAAGTATTTGTAAATATAAGTTAATATTGTACTGCTATATTTTCTTATCAGTTTAAAGTGTTTATTTGACAGTGAGGCAGGTGCTGTATTTTCTGTTTTAATTCTTTTTTGAAAAAAATATGTTTGTGACAGGATTTTTATTTAATTTGTAAGTTCATGAGTGATAATTTTAATATGTTTTGTGTATAGTATAAGGTCCTATTCTATTATTATAATTAATTTTGTGAATTTGATACAATTCTAAATTCCTCTAAATCGATAGTCCCTCTATTTAGTTTTTATTCTTTGTCTGTCAGTCTGTATGTGCATCAGTTAAGAGTCCTCTATGTAAGTCCATGCTCATTGCTCCCTATAACTATCCATTCCTTTTCACTCAGACTACATGAGTATATATTGTGTCCTTTGATCTGTATGTACATGTATAGACAGAAAAGGAAAATAACACTCCACAATTAATCTACAACATGTTTAGCTGATAATAATGATCCCGTTATTCCTTTCTGTACTTGCATGGAAGACGTCCTTGTTACTTAATTACTTTGTTTATACACGTCACCTTAATGTTGGTGCTGGCCATGATTTCCTTGTCTTCCAAACACAGACCTGACCTTGATGTTTATAAATAGAACCCCAAAACCTCTGTATTTGCTTAATTAAAACTTAAATACATATATTTCTTAATATTTGGTACTTGTAATTTGATAAACAATCATAGCTACATATTTGGAAAAAAAATGAATCAAGAGAAGATGGTCTGTGAAATCTACCGGTATATATTTACTACATGTTGTATAATTCTTTTTTTTCTCATGGCTTTCAAGGGTGTCAGTATTATTGATACTGAAAGCATGATTGATTAAATATTGCTTTTCTGGAACTCAAATGTACTTAAAAAAAACATAGAAATGTAAAACTTACAATAATTACATGTATCATTTAAATTGAGTCTAAAAAGATTTTGGTAGAGTAGAAATTTTGGTTTAGAACTTGCACATCCTAGGGTTTTTTTTGTATCCCACAAGTGTTCTATATATTTTGCAACATTGTTTGTTATTATTGTTAGAAGTAGTTGAAAGAGGCTGACTTAAGCTTTAGATATCTTAATTCATAAAATCAGTACAAGATAATTTAATACAACTGCTACATTTGATGGTAGTTTGATGATCCAGCATGCCTCCCAGACCCACAATACTAGGAGACTTAATAATCAATCATCATCTAAACAATCGTTACAAGAATGTTCTCTATTTTTGTGTAAGTCTGACCCAATGAACGAGTTAAGCAGTTACACAGTATTTTTCTTTCCATGCCCGTTTTTTTTTTCATGACAGAGTACATTACCTCATTTAAATTTATCCCTCTAAGCAATCAATTTTATTATTAATTTTTTTTTACTAAATAATATCTTGAGCTAGACATTTAATATTAATATGTCTACTTTTTGTAGAATGTCAAAGTTGATAAACATTGTGTCATGGGAAAACTCGGATTTATTCTATGTTGCAAGCTTAAGCCAGCCTTCATAGCTAATATTTAACTGAATTATTACTTTTCATTTAATTATGGCTTAGTTAGAAAAAATTTGTATATAGATTTTGTGTTATTCAAACTTTTCTCAGATTTTCTCCTTGAGATGGAGAACAGTTGATTATGATTTTCAGTGTAAATAACAGAAATAATTCTTAACAAAAACAAATAACATTAAATGCATGCAAGCAATAATTACAATATAAAGTTGAAAATATATGCGAAAAGTGTTTAATAATGCACTTCTAAGAGTTTGTAATTTGTTTGAAAAAATAATCAAAATAACATGGTGAATGACGTTTCACTGAATTTATTCACCTTGTATCATTATGTACTGACTAATTATATAAGTAGCAGGGTTGTCCTTAAGACCTGGGGGCTGGGGAATTTCCCTGCCTTTAATGACATAATCCCCGGTTATTCTCCCTTCATTCCCTGTTAGGGGAGACACCCCAGACCCCCTTCTACTTTTTTAAAGTCCCCTGCTATTTCAATTCTTAGGGACAACCCTAAAGTAGTAAAGAAAGTTTATCATATATTGATTTTGTTAAATTATAAATTATTTTAATTCTTTTTAAATTGTTTATCTGAGAGATGAAGGATATATCTTTTTTAATAAATATATGAGGACACTCAATTAAGTTACTGACTTTATGATAACTGAGCTATGTGGATCACTGCATCTTTGCCTTTATAGTGAATTGCCAGGGACTTTATGATAACTGAGTTATGTGGATCAGTGCATCTTTGCCTTTATAGTGAATTGCCAGGAACATCTCTATACCCATTACATTTCTAGTTAATATTTTGCAATAATGTATATCCACATTTGCTGTAAACATCGCTGCCTGTCTTGTGGCATCATTCTCCTGTGATATTTTTTTCTACGCCGTAACGCTTCTAGTGTCTCTGTATATCATTCGTCCCTTCTATAATTATAAATTACGATTATTTTTATATACATTTCTAGATTGCTCTATATTTATATAATTCTGATAGCTTAGAATTTTGGCTTAATGGTTTTCTTACACAATATAATGTATCTAATAAAGATTGCAAAATGTGTATATTACACAATAAAGACATTATAAATCAAAGCATTGAGTTGATCTTCAGTCTATATACAATCTACCTGTAATCGCTAGCAAACTTGACAAATGACAGAGCACTGTACACCTCTTGTGTGCCAAGTCTTATTGAAATCTGAGCAAAACTGGGGGGGAGTAGTGTTTTTGAAAAATTATTTACAGATAGACAGACACCTTACCAATGAATTAAGCTCTTCTTTAACTAGTGATCTAAAAAGGAGCCAAAACGGATTTTGTTTAGGAAACAAAAGGCAGACATTAAAGCTGACATGCAGGACTTAAGGATTCTATAGAGGAAAAATAAATCTAATTGTACAATATGACTCCAAACAAAAAGAGAAAAGGCAATCTGTTGTACAACCATGAAATCTTGTTTTCACCTCTGTGGCCAATGCCAGAATAAGGATTAACACATTTAACATGTCATATTTTGAATACTTTAACAGAAAGTTGTTCTGATAAACACTGAAGATGATGTTTTGTGGAGTGTTGTATAAGAATAATATATCACAGTCACTGAAACATGGAACTGATATAAACATCTGTACATACATGAATGTTATTATTAAAAGTAATTTATTCTGAAAGAAAGACTTGTGATAAACAGGACATGCACCTATCCAGTCATAACAGCTAAACACAGATGATTAAATGTAGAAATCAGACACATGGATGAACCACTGGTTGGTTTATATACATTTTACAGACATGTCCTCAGACAGAAATGCTCCCCTCTCTGAAGTTGGTCTTCCCGATGAGGATGTTGACTAGGATGCTATTTCCTTCTCTGTTCAGTTTAATCGTCTCCTTTAAGATCTCGCGGATCTTGTCTTCATTACTTCTGTCCAGCTTCAGTCCCATGCCTCCATAACCAATGGCAACCTTTTCATAGTCTGTGAACTAAAAATAAACACAGAATTTTTTTTATTAATCAAATTCTAATTTTCTATGTGAAAAGAGCCTAAAGACAATTTAATACATCCAATTTGATGTAGTGTATTCTTTAATAAGGTGTTTACTGTGGTATTTTTTCGGGGGGGGGGGGGGGGGGGGGTATTAATTTAGTGATTGAGTAAAAACTTTGGATTTTCTTGCAATGACAATACCATTAAACATTCTGCAATTCCTTAATTTAAACATTAGATAATGATTGAATTTCACACATTCACTTGAAAAGGAAACCAAGAGATGAGCTGACCACAATGTGTATGCCCTGGTCTTGCTGACTGATGTATAATTTTTGAATCTAAACATTATACTTCTAATGTGGTATGATGCATGCATCAAAATTAATTTTGACAAACTATAAACAATTCTCTATAAGATTTTTTCCAACATACTAGATCTCCTTAAGAAACCTTAGACATTATTAACTCATCTATTGTAAACATAGTAAAAATAAAAATAAAAGTAAAAATATAGAGAGGGGGCTCACATTTCTTTCTTATCTATGGTGTTATTTACTTACTGCTAATTTACAGGCCACACTGCTATGGTGTCGTTTACTTACTGCTAATTTACAGGCCACACTGCTATGGTGTTATTTACTTACTGCTAATTTACAGGCCACACTGCTATGGTGTCGTTTACTTACTGCTAATTTACAGGCCACACTGCTATGGTGTTATTTACTTACTGCTAATTTACAAGCCACACTGCTATGGTGTCGTTTACTACTGCTAATTTACAGGCTATGATGTCATGATTTCGTTTACTTACTGCTAATTTACAAGCCACACTGCTATGGTCTCGTTTACTTACTGCTAATTTACAAGCCACACTGCTATGGTCTCGTTTACTTACTGCTAATGTACAGGCCACACTGCTATGGTGTTATTTACTTACTGCTAATTTACAGGCCACACTGCTATGGTGTCGTTTACTACTGCTAATTTACAGGCTATGATGTCATGATTTCGTTTACTTACTGCTAATTTACAAGCCACACTGCTATGGTCTTGTTTACTTACTGCTAATTTACAGGCCACACTGCTATGGTCTCAATTACTTACTGCTAATTTACAAGCCACACTGCTATGGTCTCGTTTACTTACTGCTAATTTACAGGCCACACTGCTATGGTCTCGTTTACTTACTGCTAATTTACAGGCCACACTGCTATGGTCTTGTTTACTTACTGCTAATTTACAGGCCACACTGCTACCAAACATAGGAACTTGTTCTCTCTCAATCTGTGTCCACCCAGCATCATTGCCAACCAATGCCATCACAGGTATCTATGAAAGTAACCAATGAAGGTGTAAAAATATATTAAATGGTCAACATTATTCTTTGTAAGATATGAACCCATATACATGTAACCAAACTGAGTAAATCCATGTGCATGTGTGTGGCAATATTATTCATTCATCATTTTATTATGCAATAAAATAGCTGTTCAGTTTGTTTTAAAATGAAAAAAAAAATTCGTTGTTTATTATCAAATCTACACACATACCAGTGATACAAGTAGTTAAATCATATAATAACATGATTGGATGAGATTTACTTACAAGTATATGTAAAATAAGTCTAGAATTTGTAAATCAAACCTTGTGCCTGGTGAAGGTATCAAACTCTGCGATGCTGTAACCAAGGGAACCGTCGCCATAGATAATCCACACATCAGAGTCAGGGCGACATAGCTTAGCTCCCAGGGCGAATCCTCCCCCAACCCCCAGGGTACCAAATGCTCCAGGGTCTAACCAGTGGAGGGGGGCACGGGGTCTGGTGAGAGACAACAGGATATCAGTTATAGGATACAGTATTAGGCAGATCAAATGTAACAACAGGTCAATGGGCCACTATGCTCCCCTGAATCATATTCATGTACTGGAATATATCAGTATAAAAGAGAATTTGTATTTATTGCCTAAAATTCATTCTGACCATTTTTTAGATCACCTGAGCTGAAAGCTCAAGTGAGCTTTTCTGATCACCCGTTGTCCATCGTCCGTCCATCTGTCTGTCCGTCCGTCCGTCTGTAAACTTTTCACATTTCCAAATTCTTCTCAAGAACCACTGTGCCAATTTTAACCAAACTTGGTACAAAGTATCCTTGGGTGAAGGGGAGTTTAAATTGTTAAAATTAAGGGCCAAATCCCCTTACAGGGGGAGATAATCAAGAAAAGACAAAAATAAGGTGGGGTCATTAAAAAATCTTCTTCTCAAGAACCACTGGGCCAAAAAAGCTGAAACTTATGTGGAAGCATCCTGTGATAGTGTAGATTTTAAATTGTTAAATCATGACCCCTGGGGGTAAGGCGGGGCCACAATAGGGAATCCAAGTTTTACATTGAAATAAATGGGAAAAATCTTTAAAAATCTTCTTCTCAAGAACCACTGGGCCAGAAAAGCTTAAACTTATGTGGAAGCATCCTTGGGTAGTGGAGATTTTAAATTGTTCAAATCATGACCCCCGGGGGTAGGGCGGGGCCACAATAGAAAATCCAAATTTTACATTGAAATAAATGGGAAAAATCTTTAAAAAACTTCTTCTCAAGAACCACTGAGCAACAAAAGCTTAAACTTATGTGGAAGCATCCTGGGGTAGTGTAGATTCTAAATTGTAAAAATCATGACTTCCGGGGGTAGGGCGGGGCCACAATAGAAAATCCAAATTTTACATTGAAATAAATGGGAAAAATCTTTAAAAATCTTCTTCTCAAGAACCACAAGGCCAGAAAAGATGAAATTTATGTGGAAGCATCCTGGGATAGTGTAGATTTTAAATTGTAAAAATCATGACCCCCTGGGGTAGGGCGGGGCCACAATAAGTATTACAATGGGGAAATCTGGTAAAGAACAGCATGGCCAAAGTTACTCAGGTGAGCGATGTGGCCCATGGGCCTCTTGTTTCTCATTCCGAGAGAAATTTTGAAATATATACAAAAGGAGAATAAGCAAGTTTATCAAAAGTAAAATTAAAAGCGAATTTATCAAAGCTGATCAGATGTAAAGCAAATCATTCAGCATACAAACTAGTTCCCAACAAACAAATACATGAACACATATATACATGTATTGTAATATGTACACACAACTTTGATATCTGACATTTTATTTGTCTACTTTTTTGAAGTGCACTTATTTTAAAAACTTCCCTAAGACTATGATTCACTGAAGCAACTTACACCAGCCTTCAATCGCAACTTCTCGGGCCTTTCCGACTAGCAGAAATACAACCTCGAATGTATTACATAGATGCCATGACAACCCCCGTTTTCACAAACTTTGAAATAAATGTGGGAGGACCTCTTATCTGTGGAGTATAGAGTTTCACTTTATTGAATGTAAAGATATTACCTAAAATATACTATAGAAGGGACTTTTAACTCCGTCTATCCTATATTTAAATAAATAGGAAATTGAATGTATAAAATTTTAACATCTGGTGATGTTAATACATTCGAGGTTGTTTTTCAGACCTCTTACGGAAAGACCCGAGATGATGCGATTGCACCAGTCTTACCATTATATAACAATATGATACTTGTGTATCAGATAAATAAAGGACAAATAAACAAATCTGATATTGTATGCAGTGGTGGCCACAAAATCACCTCCACCTGTAAACAAACCTGAGGATGTATGCAGCAGTGGCCACAAAATCACCTCCACCTGTTAACTAACCTGAGGATGTATGCAGCGGTGGCCACAAAATCACCTCCACCTGTAAACTAACCTGAGGATGTATGCAGCAGTGGCCACAAAATCACCACCACCTGTAAACAAACCTGAGGATGTATGCAGCGGTGGCCACTAAATGACCTCCACCTGTAAAACAAACCTGAGGATGTATGCAGCGGTGGCCACAAAATGACCTCCACCTGTAAACAAACCTGAGGATGTATGCAGCGGTGGCCACAAAATCACCATCACCAGTAAACTAACATGAGGATGTATGCAGCAGTGGCTACAAAATCACCTCCACCTGTAGACTAACCTGAGGATATATGCAGCCGTGGCTACAAAATCACCACCATCTATAAAATTACCTGAGGACATATACAGCGGTGGCTACAAAATCACCACCACCTGTAAACTAACCTGAGAATGTATGCAGTGGTGGCCACAAAATCACCACCACCAGTAAACTAACCTGAGGATGTATGCAGCAGTGGCCACAAAATCACCACCATCTGCCACCATCACTGTATCGTCAGACATGACTTCCTCTGCAATGTGTAAAACCTTCAGGGGATTCAGATGTTGGTCTGTTTTCTCATCAGCCTTCAGCCTATAACAGAAAGGGTGTGATTAACTAAAAGTTAAAATAAAACTAAAACACAAAGGAAAACTACAGTACATTATGGTAAAGCTTGAAGATTTCGCTTGTAAATGTGGTATACAGGTACGTACTCCACACCTTTCTCATGACCATGTCATGACCATGATGACTACATGTAGATTATAGTTTTATGACCTCTGACATGGTAAATTTCCAGCATCTGTCTTAGTGTTTTCATTTAACACAACCAGATTTTAATTCTTTCAAAATCAGATCAAGGTCATACAATTTATCCTCTAGATGATGATCATGAATTATGTTTATCCGAGTCCTTACTATAAATGCTGTTAGATGGTGTCAATTTTAACTCTACACAGTTCCATTCAATATGATTTGATCATGTGCCCTTGACCAGTACTTTATTTTAACCTCTAAATTTTTATCAGCAGGTCATCCCACTGTTCTCATCCTAATTCTTGACAAGGATCATATGGCCAATGTGACAGATTACAGGGAATGCTTACCCCTCCATGGCACCTGATCCCTCCTCTGTTTTCAGATGTCCGTGTTTGCTCTGCTCACAATTGGTATTGTTTAATTGGACTTTTAAGCATGATTACTGTTCCATATCTTCACACTCTAACTTCAGCCAGATATCCTGACTTTGACCTTTGACCTTACCTATTGGCCTTCTCCTTTTCTTCATCTTTGTCCTTGAGTTTCTGTATCCAGTCAGGGTCACACTTGTATCCCCGCAGTCCCTGGGAGATTTGGACAATAAAGCTGGCTACATCTCCCTCTATAGCTACAGTAGGCTTCCAAAACATGTCCGAATTCTAGACAGAAATTACATACTTCAGATTAAAAGGACATTAATTATCACAGGTTTGAAAAATAGCAATAGCTCACAATTGTTAAGTTGTTGGATTTGTTCTGAGCTTAGCTGAGACAGTAATTTCAATTTATGTACATATAAGTTTTTGCTACATTGATTTTGTTAAATTTAACATCAAGCTGCCATCAAAGGAGACAGATACATATAAACAACTTTAATGTGTTGATGTATCAATGAGATTCACAGATACACATGTAGTTTAAATTTGTTCATGAAAATCAAGTTTACTGTCATAAAATATTCTATACATTGTTATCTAGAAATCTCCCAGTCTGTCCCGGCTTACTTTGTATAGCTGCTCCTTGCTGCGGTTAATGGTGATTATTTTAGATCGTCTATTGAGGACACGCCCATATCCCAGTCGAAAGTCTGCAACTGCCCCTAACAAAAAAACATTCAGATCTATCATGTACAAGCAGTCATTACTGAAATTTACTTAGTTTGTGGGTTTTGGACATTGGACAGTCATTAGCTGTCATCCTAAGTATTCACCTTAACAGCTTTTGTTAACTAAGGGGTCACCTTACCTGCCATGATAACAAGATCTGCCTCTTTTAGTGCCTCCCCTCTCTTCTGGCGTGCCTGGATCGGACTGTACCTCCCCAGCAGACCTCTGGCCATACCCCCAAGGAAACAAGGAATCCCCATATCCTGTAAAGGTCAAGTAAATTCAGTCATTTAAAGGTGTGTAAATATGTCAGTTTTTAGTTTTAATACCTCTCAGAGCTTTTCCACAGCTCAGATGAACCTCTGCATCTCTACCCACTAACTTCTAGAGATTTTTCTACAGTCAATGTAACAAACCTTGGAAGTTTTTGGTCTGGATGACCCACATCCTTTCACTTCTAAAACCCTTGGATGAATTTCCTACCATTCTATCTCTGATCAAAATCTTTCCAAAACTTTTCTTTGGTCTAGATGACCCTTCCCTTTTTACCTCAGAGAACTTTTTTACAGAGTAGATGTCATATCCCTTTACCTCCAGAGCCTTTCTGAGCTGATCCACTGGTATAGGGGGGAGGGTGGCTTGACTCCCCACCAGAACGACCGGTCTCTTGGCCTTGGTGATTAGTTCTATGCTCTTCTGAACTAAAAATCAAACAGAGAGTGTTGTCACAGACAAAACCTCACAAGGACAGAGACAGCATCAGGTCTGTTTATCTATCTGTCAAGTGAGTGTCAACAACTTAAGCCAAAACTCTGAAAATTATTTGAGAAATATTTCACAACTGGTTAAGAATTCTTTTTTACTGGGATCAAGTTTGTAGTTCCAGAACAAACAAGAGTTTGTTATAACAAGAATTTATCACCATAGAAGCTTTGGACTGTACTTGCACATCTTGCTCTTAATAACTAGAATTGCTTGTAAATTATCATATATTGTTACAAAGGAAAAAAAACATCATTCTTCCTTTTTTTTTAATTTTACTATAAAGAAATACTTGCAATATGTGCTTCAAACCAAACTTGACCTCATCTGACCTTGAGAGGGTGTGGCTTTCTGTTGATTGAGAGGTATAGGTGACATGTCACGTGTTTCAAATGCACCAGCAAACAGGTTGTTGAGATGGTTCATCAAATACCTAAATACAACAAGATGTGTTTGTGAAACACTATGCACCCGGCGGCAACAAATTTCGAAAAAGCTATTTTTAGCATATAGGTCACAGTCAAGGTCACAAGGTCATTGATCTTGGTGTCATTTGAAAGAACTTAATGAGTGGAGTATGCATACCAAATATGAAGTCTCTCTCTCTCATGGTTCAAAAGTTATGATGAAGGTTAAAGTTGAAACAGACAGACAAACAGACAAACAGACAGACAGGACAAAAACAATATGCGCCCCGATCTATCAATCCGGGCGCATAATAAAAAAAGAAATAAAAGTGGTCCAGGAGACCGAATCCTCTGTGAGTAAAAGTGCATCAAATGTTTTCAGAACCTTTAGGGTCACATAAAATTTACATTGGATTCTCACCTGTACTTTAACAAAGGGAAAGTGTAATTTACAAAAAAAAAATCAGTTCTGGCAAAGGAAGAATTCCAGCATAAGTTCATAAGCTTCCGAGGTTATTACAGTTCTGTTGAATTTTAAAAAGTTAATTATTTTCTGATAAATGCACTAGATGTTTCCCTATCTACCCAATAAATGTCAATTTTTCTGCATTGTTTTGTTTATTTGTTTTTTCAGCAAGATATAATCTTACTCAAGGTAAGACTTTGTTTTTACATCATTTAATAGTCAGATATATATGTTATCAGGTAAAAACATACATTATAGGTAATCACACATATTATCAGGTATTAACTTACATATAACTTAAATATTATCTGTTAATTACCAGTTGATTATTCGCTGAACCAAACTAACGGGCCCCTTCTCTTTCATTCCAATCTCTCGTCTAACAGTTTCGTAAGGATAAAGAGTGTCAATGGGGAACTCAACAAACACTGGACCTGCAGACAGTAACAGTTTATTTGTGGTTAGGTTTTCACAAGACAGGCAACTTAAACATCTCATATTAACAGATTTCTACAATGAAATCAAATATTCAAAGTCCTGGACATCACTGTATTTCTTTTAAAAACTCACCTACTTAGCAATAGTGTTACATTTTATTTTCATGACCTTAAAACTCATTATGTAAGAAAATGAGATATTAGATCCACATAAACTAATATTACCTTAAAAAAGTATTCACTCTTGTATACTAAATTTATTGAGTTCCACTTGAATAATTCAATGTACCATACTGGTTCTAAGAATGATACCGTACAAATACAATAGATAAATATCTAGATTCCACAAAATTACAAACTACAAAATGTAGTCAATGACATTATCCTCTGATAAATCATCCAAATTATCATTGTAATTGTAATGAGCTACAATATTTCACCTAGAGAATAAACTACCACAGCAATAACCAATATCCCTATGTCATATACCAATATTTGTATAAATTATTGCTGGTTATTGTGATAATTCTCTTATTTATTATTTCTGGTTATTGTAATAATTCTGTTAATCTGATAAAGTTATACCTGGAGTCCCAGACTGTGCCTCGTGGAGTGCTTTCTTCAGTGTGGGCACAATGTCTCTGATCTTTGTTACAGAAGCACAGTATTTACACAGAGGTTTGAACAGTGACATCTGGTCTATATCCTGGAGGGCCCCTCTACCCTGTTATAGAATAAACAATAAACTTTCTACAGCAATAACAACACATTTATGGCCTTAACTTCCAATGGAGCAACAGCTTTACCTATATATTTCATAAAAGAGACTCATGGGCTGCAATGCTTACCTGAGTCCTTTCCATTTTCTGAGATACATGTACAGAAATGTAGATAAAGGAATGGTAATGATAAATAAATGAAAAATATATTGACCAAGTCTTGATATCTACATAAGGCAAAGTGGAAAGCACATTGTAAATTTGTTAATCAGGAGAGAAGTCTTTCTGACAGTGTGTAAAATATAACATGATTTCTGACCACTCTCTGCTGAAGACTACAGGACAAAGTCCATCATGTAGATGAGAATACTAACATATTAATATAAGAGCCTGAAACTATTGTTGACAAACCTTGAGTAAAGTAGCTGCAGCACCCCCTATAAGTAAAACCGGTGATTCAGCCATCTGAGCATTCTTCACGGCAGTGACAGTGTTTGTCAGACCTGTGGAATGAATGTCATTATATCAGCCCTTCATTATTAACTCCTCATTAGTTACACAAATGTGCCTGCCTTAATTACAGGTACACACACAGTCATATTTATTCCCCTTCTGACTCTACACCGGGAACCTCATCTTCATTCTACATTTAAAATTTCATTTCATTCTAATCATGATGTCAAGTTGAAGAAAATAATACATACCAAGTTAAAAAAAAATTCCTAATAATTATAAATAAAGGTAATTGTACATTATTGTAAGTAATAACTGAAAACATAATGAGACTATATAGCCAATTTAGTTTAATGTCACTTATTCACCTGGCCCAGCAGTGACTATAGATACTCAGTTTACTGGTAGTTTGAGGTCACTTATTTACCTAGCCCAGCAGTGATTATAGATACTCAGTTTACTGGTAGTTTGAGGTCACTTACTTACCTAGCCCAGCAGTGATTATAGATACTCAGTTTAGTTTGATGTCACTTATTTACCTAGCCCAGCAGTGACTATAGATACTCAGTTTAATTTAATGTCACTTATTTACCTAGCCAAGCAGTGATTATAGATACTCAGTTTAGTTTGATGTCACTTATTTACCTAACCCAGCAGTGACTATAGATACTCAGATTAGTTTGATGTAACTTATTTACCTAACCCAGCAGTGACTATAGATACTCAGTTTAGTTTGATGTAACTTATTTACCTAACCCAGCAGTGACTATAGATACTCAGTTTAGTTTAATGTCACTTATTTACCTAGCCCAGCAGTGACTATAGATACTCAGTTTAGTTTGATGTCACTTATTTACCTAGCCCAGCAGTGACTATAGATACTCAGTTTAGTTTGATGTCACTTATTTACCTAGCCCAGCAGTGACTATAGATACTCAGTTTAGTTTAATGTCACATATTTACCTAGCCCAGCAGTGATTATAGATACTCAGTTTAGTTTAATGTCACTTATTTACCTAACCCAGCAGTGACTATAGATACTCAGATTAGTTTAATGTCACTTATTTACCTAGCCCAGCAGTGCTTAAAAATACTCAGTTTACAGGTAGTTTGATGTCACTTATTTACCTTATAGATACTCAGTTTACTGGTAGTTTGATGTCACTTATTTTCCTGGCCCAGCAGTGATTATAGATACTCAGTTTACTGGTAGTTTGATGTCACTTATTTACCTAGCCCAGCAGTGCTTATAAATACTCAGTTTACAGGTAGTTTGATGTCACTTATTTACCTAGCCCAGCAGTGCTTATAAATAATCAGTTTACAGGTAGTTTGATGTCACTTATTAACCTTATAGATACTCAGTTTACTGGTAGTTTGATGTCACTTATTTACCTAGCCCAGCAGTGCTTGTAAATACTCAGTTTACAGGTAGTTTGATGGGGTACCTGTAAAATGCGAAACGAAATAGAAACAAAACGAAACGGAACGAAATGAAACGAAATCTACCGAAACGAAACGAAATCTTACGAAACGAAATGAAACCTACCGAAACGAAACGAAACTTACCGAAACGAAACAAAAACGAAACGAAATCAAAACGAAACCTACCGAAACGAAACGAAAACTACAGAAACAAAAAACGAAATAAAATCGAGCAAAAATGAAATATATATGTATAAACATTATGATTTAAAATATATTATACAGTGTATATTTTATAAGTAACGAGTCTCTTTTGATACGCAGTGAAAGATAAAAAAGATTTTGTGCATTTCTAAACGTGCACATTTGTAAGTATGGATTACACTTTTAAATAGATATTGCTCATTTTAGTGCAAAACAAACACATTAGACTAAGCCTATACATATAACCCAAGTTATCACTTTCGGGTTCTTGTTAATACAATCCATTTGTATGTATACTTGTATACTCAAAATCAGATTTTAAGACCTGGCGATTCTTGATCTGCTTTTGCCCAACACCAAACTATATCAGATCACAGTAATTTAAAAGCGGAGGATAAGCATTTTTTTTTTTTAAAAAATAATTCGGTGAAATTGCAACATCAAATTTAAATTAAATTCAAAGCATACATTTATCGAAATTAAAATTCAATTTTTATCAAATCATTTGAACAAGCCTTGAAACCACCAGAGGAGGGGGGGGGGGGGGGTCCTTCTCGGAACTACCTCTCAAATAAAAATTAAAAAAAGCTGGACCCAACAATAATCAAAAGTATAATAATAATTAGGCTTTGTATAATTGATCACATATGTATAACAGTAATGCACTTTTTTTTATTTAACTCAATGTGTACATTTTTTTTTTAAGTTATGTTTAAAGACATTCGCAATACAACAGTACAGTAACTTTATTTCGATACGTAAATAGAAAAGCTTTTACATGTAGCACATCAATTATGAGAAATTTATTGTATTTCGATGGTTAAAGGCTAAAAATAAAAGTAAGACATAAAAATTAGAGAATACTACGCTTATTTTGAAATGAGTATTTTGAAATTATATAGTATGCTCGTGCATATTTGTAGCTGGCAGTTGATTTACAGTATATATAAGCATGTATAAGTAAATACATCACTAGAGAAGGGAGCATTTATAGGTGTTTAAATATTATATTAACAAGCGCTTGAACTATATAAATTTTATATGAAGTAAAAATAGTCCATATACAGTTACACATTATATATAATGATATACCTTGATTTGAAAAACCTTCTGTTTCATTTCGTTTGGTTTCATTTTGAGTTCGTTTCGTTTCGGTAGGTTTCGTTTCTATTTCGTTTCGCATTTTACAGGTTCCCGTTTCGTTTCGTTTCGGTAGATTTCGTTTCGTTTCATTTCGTTTCGTTTCTATTTCGTTTCGCACTTTACAGGTACCCTAGTTTGATGTCACTTATTTACCTAGCCCAGCAGAGCTTATAAAAAATCAGTTTACAGGTAGTTTGATGTCACTTATTTACCTTATAGATACTCAGTTTACTGGTAGTTTGATGTCACTTATTTACCTAGCCCAGCAGTGACTATAGATACTCAGATTAGTTTGATGTCACTTATTTACCTAACCCAGCAGTGACTATAGATACTCAGATTAGTTTGATGTCACTTACTTACCTAACCCAGCAGTGACTATAGATACTCAGATTAGTTTGATGTCACTTATTTACCTAACCCAGCAGTGACTATAGATACTCAGTTTAGTTTGATGTCACTTATTTACCTAACCCAGCAGTGACTATAGATACTCAGTTTAGTTTGATGTAACTTATTCATCTAGCCCAGCAGTGACTATAGATACTCAGTTTAGTTTGATGTCACTTATTTACCTAGCCAAGCAGTGATTATAGATACTCAGTTTAGTTTGATGTCACTTATTTACCTAACCCAGCAGTGACTATAGATACTCAGTTTAGTTTGATGTCACTTATTAACCTAGCCCAGCAGTGCTTATAAAAAATCAGTTTACAGGTAGTTTGATGTCACTTATTTACCTTATAGATACTCAGTTTACTGGTAGTTTGATGTCACTTATTTATCTAGCCCAGCAGTGACTAGAGATACTCAGTTTAGTTTGATGTCACTTATTTACCTAGCCCAGCAGTGACTATAGATACTCAGTTTAGTTTAATGTCACATATTTACCTAGCCCAGCAGTGATTATAGATACTCATGTTTAGTTTATTGTCACTTATTTACCTAACCCAGCAGTGACTATAGATACTCAGATTAGTTTAATGTCACTTATTTACCTAGCCCAGCAGTGCTTAAAAATACTCAGTTTACAGGTAGTTTGATGTCACTTATTTACCTTATAGATACTCAGTTTACTGGTAGTTTGATGTCACTTATTTTCCTGGCCCAGCAGTGATTATAGATACTCAGTTTACTGGTAGTTTGATGTCACTTATTTACCTAGCCCAGCAGTGCTTATAAATACTCAGTTTACAGGTAGTTTGATGTCACTTATTTACCTAGCCCAGCAGTGCTTATAAAAAATCAGTTTACAGGTAGTTTGATGTCACTTATTAACCTTATAGATACTCAGTTTACTGGTAGTTTGATGTCACTTATTTACCTAGCCCAGCAGTGCTTGTAAATACTCAGTTTACAGGTAGTTTGATGTCACTTATTTACCTTATAGATACTCAGTTTACTGGTAGTTTGTTGTCACTTATTTACCTTATAGATACTCAGTTTACTGGTAGTTTGATGTCACTTATTTACCTTATAGATACTCAGTTTACTGGTAGTTTGATGTCACTTATTTACCTTATAGATACTCAGTTTACTGGTAGTTTGATGTCACTTATTTACCTAGCCCAGCAGTGATTATAGATACTCGGTTTACTGGTAGTTTGACGTCATTTATTAACCTGGCCCAGCAGTGACTATAGATACTCAGTTTACTGGTAGTTTGATGTCACTTATTTTCCTGGCCCAGCAGTGACTATAGATACTCAGTTTACTGGTAGTTTGATGTCACTTATTTTCCTGGCCCAGCAGTGACTATAGATACTCAGTTTACTGGTAGTTTGATGTCACTTATTTTCCTGGCCCAGCAGTGACTATAAATACTCAGTTTACTGGTAGTTTGATGTCACTTATTTATCTAGCCCAGCAGTGCTTATAAATATTCAGTTTACAGGTAGTTTGATGTCACTTATTTACCTTATAGATACTCAGTTTACTGGTAGTTTAATGTCACTTATTTACCTGGTCCAGCAGTGACTATAGATACTCAGTTTAGTTTGTTGTCACTTATTTACCTAACCCAGCAGTGACTATAGATACTCAGTTTAGTTTGATGTCACTTATTTACCTAGCCCAGCAGTGACTATAGATACTCAGTTTAGTTTGATGTCACTTATTTACCTAACCCAGCAGTGACTATAGATACTCAGATTAGTTTGATGTCACTTATTTACCTAACCCAGCAGTGACTATAGATACTCAGATTAGTTTGATGTCACTTATTTACCTAACCCAGCAGTGACTATAGATTCTCAGTTTAGTTTGATGTCACTTATTTACCTAACCCAGCAGTGACTATAGATTCTCAGTTTAGTTTGATGTCACTTATTTACCTAGCCAAGCAGTGCTTATAAAAAATCAGTTTACAGGTAGTTTGATGTCACTTATTTACCTTATAGATACTCAGTTTACTGGTAGTTTGATGTCACTTATTTATCTAGCCCAGCAGTGACTATAGATACTCAGTTTAGTTTGATGTCACTTATTTACCTAGCCCAGCAGTGACTATAGATACTCAGTTTAGTTTAATGTCACATATTTACCTAGCCCAGCAGTGATTATAGATACTCATGTTTAGTTTATTGTCACTTATTTACCTAACCCAGCAGTGACTATAGATACTCAGATTAGTTTAATGTCACTTATTTACCTAGCCCAGCAGTGCTTAAAAATACTCAGTTTACAGGTAGTTTGATGTCACTTATTTACCTTATAGATACTCAGTTTACTGGTAGTTTGATGTCACTTATTTTCCTGGCCCAGCAGTGATTATAGATACTCAGTTTACTGGTAGTTTGATGTCACTTATTTACCTAGCCCAGCAGTGCTTATAAATACTCAGATTACAGGTAGTTTGATGTCACTTATTTACCTAGCCCAGCAGTGCTTATAAAAAATCAGTTTACAGGTAGTTTGATGTCACTTATTAACCTTATAGATACTCAGTTTACTGGTAGTTTGATGTCACTTATTTACCTAGCCCAGCAGTGCTTGTAAATACTCAGTTTACAGGTAGTTTGATGTCACTTATTTACCTTATAGATACTCAGTTTACTGGTAGTTTGTTGTCACTTATTTACCTTATAGATACTCAGTTTACTGGTAGTTTGATGTCACTTATTTACCTTATAGATACTCAGTTTACTGGTAGTTTGATATCACTTATTTACCTTATAGATACTCAGTTTACTGGTAGTTTGATGTCACTTATTTACCTAGCCCAGCAGTGATTATAGATACTCGGTTTACTGATAGTTTGACGTCATTTATTAACCTGGCCCAGCAGTGACTATAGATACTCAGTTTACTGGTAGTTTGATGTCACTTATTTTCCTGGCCCAGCAGTGACTATAGATACTCAGTTTACTGGTAGTTTGATGTCACTTATTTATCTAGCCCAGCAGTGCTTATAAATATTCAGTTTACAGGTAGTTTGATGTCACTTATTTACCTTATAGATACTCAGTTTACTGGTAGTTTAATGTCACTTATTTACCTGGTCCAGCAGTGACTATAGATACTCAGTTTAGTTTGTTGTCACTTATTTACCTAACCCAGCAGTGACTATAGATACTCAGTTTAGTTTGATGTCACTTATTTACCTAGCCCAGCAGTGACTATAGATACTCAGTTAAGTTTGATGTCACTTATTTACCTAACCCAGCAGTGACTATAGATACTCAGATTAGTTTGATGTCACTTATTTACCTAACCCAGCAGTGACTATAGATACTCAGATTAGTTTGATGTCACTTATTTACCTAACCCAGCAGTGACTATAGATTCTCAGTTTAGTTTGATGTCACTTATTTACCTAACCCAGCAGTGACTATAGATTCTCAGTTTAGTTTGATGTCACTTATTTACCTAACCCAGCAGTGACTATAGATACTCAGATTAGTTTGATGTCACTTATTTACCTAGCCCAGCAGTGACTATAGATACTCAGTTTAGTTTGATGTCACTTATTTACCTAGCCCAGCAGTGACTATAGATACTCGGTTTACTGGTAGTTTGATGTCACTTATTAACCTAGCCCAGCAGTGACTATAGATACTCAGTTTAGTTTGATGTCACTTATTTACCTGGTCCAGCAGTGACTATAGATACTCAGTTTAGTTTGATGTCACTTATTTACCTAGCCCAGCAGTGACTATAGATACTCAGTTTAGTTTGATGTCACTTATTTACCTAGCCCAGCAGTGACTATAGATACTCAGTTTAGTTTGATGTCACTTATTTACCTAGCCCAGCAGTGACTATAGATACTCAGTTTACTGGTAATTTGATATCACTTATTTACCTAGCCCAGCAGTGACTATAAATACTCAGTTTACTGGTAGTTTGATGTCACTTGTTTACCTGGTCCAGCAGTGACTATAGATACTCAGTTTACTGGTAATTTGATATCACTTATTTACCTGGTCCAGCAGTGACCGCTGCCACACCAATCGTCCCTGACATCCTGGCTACAGCATCTGCTGCAAAAACTGTAGTCACCTGACAACAATTCAATACAAATAATCATTTTAGTAATGAAAAGCATTAATCAATTTTAACCTGGTGTATATGGAATGTAAATCAATTATTCAAAACTATCAATGATGCCATTACTAATTTGTTATAACAATTTCAGGATGCTGTAAATTTTTTTAAAAGACCAATTAATCATCTGTTTTGAGAATTATATTACAGTGATTTATGTTAAACTTTATTCAAATTATATTGAACTAAGGCCAAATTTATATGATAGCCATTATAATAATATTTAACAACATCTTTCATACAAGTATTTTTTCATTAAGTGTTTACAAAAGGAAAACTATCAAAAATGTTCTCTTCTTATAAGCTATGAAATGTATAGTGGACATTTTTTCATGGCCATTGGCACAACTTCACTGATTTTATGACTAAATTCATACCTCATGTCTTGTGTCTACAACTCTTATCCCAAGCTTTTCACAAGCTACGAGTATAGGGGATATATGTCCTCCTACGAGGGTAAACACATACTTCACTCCGTGTGCCTACAAACCAAATCAAACAGTGTATAATTCTGACATTTTTATATTCGGTTTATGTCCTCATGGATGAAAAAATGGATAAGAATGATTAAAGATTCCAAAATGTGTTCTATGCAAAAACTGCAAAATAAACCAGTTATTTTAAAATCCAATACTGTATCAACTCTGATTTCTTACACCTAAAAACTAAGTGCACATGTAGTTCTGAAGCAGCTGACTTTAATTTATAACTAAAATAAACACGGAAGACTTGATAATTCTCTGTATTTTCCTCCAAACTTTTTCACTCTTCAATACAGAAAAAGTGAAATTATCTGCAGCTAGAGTTAAAAGATATATCCCAAATTCTATTGTTGATTTAACTGCAGTAAAGTTTACATATTTCTGAGTGAAAATTCTTGATGAGATATTAAACTTTAACCAAATTACTGTTTAATTCTATGCTCAAGGGAACTATTTGTGTGTATACTCCAGTTGATCCAAACTTTACAGAACTATAATCAATTAAACTGAATCATTTGGGATTAAAATCATTGTTAATTATAAATCTTAGACATGAAAAGTTAAAAAATTATTATTTGTAATATTGTAGATTGCAAGGATATGAGACACTAATGGGGCTATAACAAGAAAGAAACATTATGAAGGACATGACCAGGATGGGAGCCTGTGGCCCCAAACTCTTTACAAAGTGCTTCAATAACTGAGGTATCTAATTCTTACTAGGGCTGTGTGTTGAGCAAAAAATTTTGATACGATATAATATGATATTTTATAAAGTGATATGCAATATATTGGATACCTTAACAAGTCTATCAAAAAACTCTTGTAAATCATTTTATTTTAATGCATAAAATTTTTTGAAAAATGAGTGTTTTAAAAACAATTTCAAAGTTCTTGTCTTGCTGTCATTATAAAATACGCTTCAAATTCAACTTTTTAATGACTATAAAACCAACATGTTTAAAAAAAAATATCTATGCATTTTATAATAATTATTTAAGATGTCATATCTCCTTAATGTTTATATCATTATTGATCTGTTTTAATTCAAAACAGTCAAATATAATCTTTGGTGATTGAAATTCCTAACTTTTTCACAGAATTATAAGAAAAACCGCCAGCCCGATACATATTGGAAGTTATTTCTTCGATACGATACATTCTTGAATATTGATATACATGTATAATCGATATACATTGATACAACCCTAATTCTTACCATGGACTGACAGGAAACCTGTCAATAAGCCGGCCACCATGTACACCAAGATCAAGAGTTTTATCTATTAAATTTATTTTGTATTCCTGTCCATATATTACCTTAAGGACATCCGCCACAATGTCGCCACCATTCCTCTTTGTTTTGCTGTCAACCTGTGAATGAATTATTGAATATTACCCATCATGAAAATCTAATGAGAGGCTTTTCATCAGAGCTACAGACAGCCCTTCAAAGCAGGTTTCTGATATGCTCATGTCATATGGAAATAAAACTAAACACAATGCTTGACTCCAAATCAGAAATGAATCGAGGATTACCTTGTGAAATAGCTGATAAATTATTCCGAACTTCCTCAGGAAATACACGGTCCCTAGAGCTGCTGCAGATAAACCAACAGGAAGAGCCAAGTTTCTGAACAATTTCTGCAAACTCTCATTTTGTGACCCAGCCATCTTTTGCCGTGGACTTTGTGTCGGCTTCTGCCACCTACTTTCACTTTCATTAATAAAAAAGTAGGCCAATCCTATTTCATGCATACAACATGTACAATGAATACGATGAATTCTTCATCAAATATTATTAGCTATAACTTTGTTTTCTAAGTAATAAATGAACCCCTTATATTTTCAAATTGTTGATTTCTATCTCTAAAATAGATAGATTGATCTATTCTGTTCATTTTATATGATATAAGCGACCATTATAATCATTTTGCTGTTTCCGGTTAGCAGTCTGACGTGTATGCCCTCGGTCAAACCATACTTATAGGATAAATGTGACTGACTAATTTGTCGTCTACTTAAGGTAACGTTAGGGTTTTCAGCTGTGACTACAGTCATACATTATCGAAAAAAATAAATTCTACATTGAACGCGATATTGACATTAACATACGATTAGTGATTAACCAACTATAGATCTAATTGATAAACATTAACATTTTGAATGTTTTGATAAGCCAGTTGTGTTCACGCTTGACTCAAGTTTGCTTTTGTCAATTTTTATGAATTCTATTTCAAAGAATAATCCAACCCTTTTATAGATCTCATGTATGAAATGAAATATTCTCATCATTTTCTCATAGGTTGTCATATGAAATATGGAAATGCAACGTATTGAATGTGATATTATTCGGAACAAATTGCTGAATGAGACTTTGATGGTGCTGTGATTCATCTGTGGACATAAGAACAACTTCAGGATGATGCAGGAAGAGGAAGACGAGGGAGGGACCTACGATCATACGTCCCTCCTGGATCTAAGAAAACGGAAAAGTCCAACTACGATGTGGTGCTGTAGCTTTGTTAAGACAGTTTGTCTGTCATTCACATTTCTGACATTGGTATGTTTTATATTCTGAATCGCTGTCCCTTATTGCATGTGTACATCATTTATCTGAAATCTTTCATACATGGGTATGAGAAATGCAGGGTTCAAAATTAAGTGGAAATACTCACTAAATGCAACCATAAAATACATTTTAGCAAGTGTGTCACATTAAACACTAGCAAAATTTATCGATAAGTTGCAGTTTGGGGTTTTTACCTTTCCAAATTAAAAGTGTTTGAATGACGTACTCTTTAATTGTCATGATTTTTAGGGCCGATCTAGAGTCAAAATTTGGCAGCAGACCCAATAGAATAAACCTGTATTTTCCCAAATTATATTGAAAGTTTTCCCAAAGGAAATCTTACTGAATTTGTGATCACAATCAGTTTGTTTATTTCATGTTCCTCAATAAAGTTATGAACTCGAGCAGAAATATTTTTTGGTCAGACATTTTGGATTTCTTCATTTATTTAGATAATTGATACCACTATCGTTCTTGATGTAAGTTATAAGATAATTCATAACTGAAATATTCTTCAGTTGTTTGTCAAAGTAATACAAATATTTGAAATTGCTTCTCATATGACAGGGATTTTTTCGAAATCCCAGTTTAACCTAATTGACACTGAAATTCTCAATTCTATGGGCTCCATCCTCACCCTCCCAGACCCCACCCCCCAAAAACACTGACTGCAATTATTTTTATATTAGATTTGAACTTTCATAATTTGATTTACCATTATTGAATAATTTCTGAAAATTGCACATGAATTTTCAATTTTGCTAATAAATGCTTTTGCCACTATAGCTAAAGTTTGCTCATGGTAATAAAAGTTAATTTTGAACCCTGGAAATGGATATATGGAAGAAATAGAATTTATTTAAAATATGTTTAAAAAATGCTTTGAAATTATTATGAGACTCTCAGAAATTGCTACAATGTATACGTAACATTATAGAACATGGCGGGGACCTAGGTCAGTGCAGTCTCTGTCATATGGTACGTAAATCAAAGATGAACTTGTGTCATATGAATAGAGACCATTGTTTTCATGTGATACATATATATTATACAAAGTCAGTGCCAAGTAGTCATTGCAAAATGTCATTGAGAATGTTTTGAAGGAGTTTATTTGACCATGATACAATGTAAACATTCTGGTTCTATTTAATTTACGTTTGTCTATTTTTACTACAGGGTTTATGTATTGCCATCCCAGGGCCGACCCTTATCGACCTGAAGGAGAGAATCAACACCGACACCACTCACATGGCCCTGATATTCACGGCACGCTCCATCGGTTATCTGCTGGGGTCCCTGGTCGGAGGTTTTCTGTTTGACCATTTTGACAAACAGTTATTGTTGATGGTGACTTTGATTGTGGCCGCGCTGGCCACCAGTATTATCCCATGGTCACTCACGTTGACTGTTCTAACAGTGATGATGTCACTACAGGGCTGCTCCATGGGGGTTTTGGATACAGGTAGAATGTCATTTGAAGTTGGATCATTTTTAACCCATCAGAGCTATTTTATTTTTTATTTTTTTAAATATTTTAAGAATTTTAGTTGAGCAATATATATTTTACCTTGTGTTGTAATATATCATTATGATATTCATTTGATTTCAGAGAAAAAGATAAAAGGAAAAATTATATAAAGTTTAAAAGCTTCTTTATTCTTTATATATGTGTGAAAAATAATTGATTTCTGATTCTAACTATCTACATGTAATTACGTCTAGTTTTATAGTAAATAGAATGTCCTTAGTATTGAGTAGGGGAAAAAAAAACTTCATAAGTGTATTTACATGTTTTGCCTGTAATAATTATTCTCTAACCTTCTTTGCTGGTTAACTTTGACTTTTAACCCTCGTTAAGATAAAAATCTTGTATCTTCTTCTCAGTGACTAGAAATCATAACAAGTAAGAATATACTCCATTTTGACATGTTATTAATATTTCTTAGCATCCCAAGTAAAGATCAAAATTTAAAATGGGACTAATTCAAAAAAGTTAACATGTTTAGCACATCTATAGGCAAATATAATATGGGGCAAAATTGCTTGCAAGTTTGAAAGGGCCAAAATAACCCTTTTATACATTGTGTTATATAGTTTTTTGTTCGTTGAACATTTGTTTGAGAAATTTACTGACCCATTTTTGTCTTTTTCCAGGAGGCAATGCATTTTGTGTTCGAATCTGGGGTAAAAGGAGCCCTCCGTACATTCAAGCCATGCACTTTGCATTTGGAGTAGGAGCTTTCATTGCTCCGTTACTTTCTCAGCCATTCTTGTCAAGTAGCATTCAGAGTGTCGGAAAACTTAACCCTGTTAATGATGACTCCTTAACTAAGTTTCTCATAGAGAACACAAATCATTCTCGTTTAGGACGAGATTTAAATGAAACATTTCAACAGATTAATGCTAATGACATATTACATTTAAACACAGAGAATATCTCCATGACAACAACTTTAGTCATGACCCCCGCTCCTGCCATTCCTGTCCCAAAGAAACCAACACACATTGACTCAACCAAAGAAGACAAGGGTAAGGCAGATGGTAGTCAATATTTACAGGATTTTAAAAATAAGATCAAAAAACTTCCAATAAATAAAGAGGTGAAAAATCCACAGAGCAAGGACATCCCTGCTGCTACTCCTAGTCAAGCCATGCCGGGCATTAATAGTACAAAACCCACACAGACTCCATCAACAAATGCTAAAACATCTGCCATAGATGATAATACTCTGACGGAAAAATCTAGTACCGCTACCACTCAGAAACCTACCACAAGTACCACCATCATTGGTACCACAAAAGCACATATCACAACCACCACTAGTACACAAGTATCCACTACCACCACCACGGAATCACCCACTACTACTGCTAAATCACTCACTAGTACACAAACACCTACTACAAGTACACAAGCACCCACTACAAGTACACAAGCACCCACTACAAGTACACAAGCACCCACTACCACTAATAGATCACCGACTAGTACACAAGCACCCACTACAAGTACAAAAGCACCCACTACAAGTACACAAGCACCCACTACCACTACAAAAGCACCCACTACAAGTACACAAGCACCCACCACCACCACACAAAAACCAACTACAAAGACAACACAAGCTCCCACCACCAAGAAGACAACCCAAACACCCACTGTTAGTGGATCTCTAATTTCATCCACTTCTTCACCTAAAATATCAAGTTCCACCTCCTCAACTTCAGACCAAATGAACAGCTCCACAACTGCAGTGTTTCACAATACTACGTTTCCTGTGAGACGCAAGAAACCACACATGACAGAATCCAAGAACATTTTAGAAGTTGTCAGTAATATGTCCCGGGTTCAGATGGCATATCTAATCATTGGTGCTATGCTACTGGTGAATGGCTTTTTCTTTTGTGGCTTGTATTGCTATGATAGATACAAGTCGGACTTCAGTATATATGAAGATAGTGACGTAGGCCAAGATAAATTTGGAAATCCATGCAAGCGATATGTGATCATGTCCATGATGTTTTTATTTTTCCTTGCATATATTGGCATGGAGACAACCTTTGGAGGCCTTTTGATGACCTTCATAGTTAACTTTATGGGTTGGACCAAAGACAAAGGAGCAATAGTAACAGCCATTTTTTGGGGCTCTTTAGCTGCTGGACGGGGATTTTCAATCTTTATAGCAAACTGCTTCCGTCCTACTTGTATGTTGTTAGTAGACATTTCCTTGATGTTGATTGGTTCGTCACTATTGAGCTTTGGAATAAGCTACTACGACGCCATTCTGTGGATTGGAACTTTGACCTTGGGATTTGGAATGTCCTCTCTGTTTCCCACTGCAGTGTCCTGGGTCGACCAATATTTCAAAATGACCGGGAAGTCCACTGCAGTACTTGTGATGGGGTCAGCGATGGGTCAAATGATAGTCCCTGTTACCACAGGGTATTTTTATGAGCACTACCTTAAGATGTCCCTGATGTATGCCTGTCTGGCTCTAAGTGTTTTGTTAAGCGTTTTATTTTTGGTAATGCAGTTCATTGCCTCACAAGACAGTGGTCTCCGATTCCAGTCAGACAATGAGGGATTCACGAGACTTAGAGATGAAGAGAACCTGGAAATGGACGACGTGTCATACGGGACAACATCCAATGGGAAGCGGAGATTCATGCCAACATTTAGTGACTCGGAATATAACCAGCTGTTACAAGAGGAGGAAGATGATCTATTGGCATAGTGATATGTGACTCTGGTCTAAGCCAGCAGAAACTGTTGGCATAGTGATATGAATATTCATGGTTTAAAGCCTGAAATGAGTATTACATGTAATTGTGTTCTAAGCCTTTAAAACAAATCTACAATAGCTAGAGCCTTTGGAACAAAGCTACAGTAGCTAGAGCCTTTGGAACAAAGCTACAATAGCTAGAGCCTTTGGAACAAAGCTACAATAGCTAGAGCCTTTGGAACAAAGCTACAGTATCTAAAGCCTTTGGAACAAAGCTACAATAGCTAGAGCCTTTGGAACAAATGACAGTGAAATGAACCTATTTATATCCCTAGTCTACAGATCTACAGAGTATTGGAGTGATGATGAGAGGATCATTTAGCATGGGCCGCAGCATCTGAAAGGTGATTCTCCTAGTCTGATGAAATACAGAGAACAGGAGATTTAGCATTCAAAGATGTGAAAATCCTGAAATATTTCAAATGTCTTTGATTTTGTTAACTCTGAACAACATCTGAATGTTGTAAAACTGCCTAAGAATATTTACATGTGGTTTGATGATATTTAATATAGCTTTGGTTTATTGGGTAAAGATGAATCCTGGGGGGCTGTAATGTATTATATTGTATTATATAAACATGTAGTTTTTATATCCACTTTATAAATATATTCACAAAGGTGACCTAGTCCTCCCAAAACTGACCCACCTCCTTTTGTCTGCATGACAGAAAAACACTTGTGTCACTTGTAAAAATTGTTGTGAATATTTTATTTCCATTCAGTGTACAAAAATTCTGTAGAAAAGCTTGCTAAAACAGAAATACTTTTTTTTCTAAATTAACACTGGAAAAACTCAAAATTCCTTTATTTTAAAAAAAAGAATTGATTAATATCTCAGTTTTCTTTTTCTTTGTGCATGAATTTGTGTGTGCATTTCATAAATTATCTATTTAGAATCCAGTTCTATTTGATGAAGTCTTTTTTTTATACAGTGTGAAATAAATTCAAAATCAGCTTCAGATTATTAAAAAATTACTTTCACAAGAAAATTAGTTATTACCAAAAATGTTAAAGTATTGAGATACGACAAGATGAATATTTTTGTTTTACATGAAACTTGGTTTGAGTCCTGTTCATACTGAATTTTATTTCTTCTAGTGGGATTAATGTCCTCATTGCTTTTATAGTTATAGGCTTTACAAGGTCACTAAAGGGCATTTTAACTAACTTAATTCACTTTTTTCCCATGAGATCTGAAGTTTTTAAGTTTGCATTTTGAAGAATCACCATAAATTTTCCAAGAAAGATACCAACTTGTCTGCCAAGTATTTTTCTCCATTGAAACTTTTGTAAAGTGACAGGATCAGATGTAAGATTTTTATTTGGACAAAAACCAATGAATTTACTTTGAGTCCACCCCAGGCATTTTCTAAGGATAATAGAGAAAAACTTTGATTTCTGTTTGATGAATCTTTAGGTGAGATAGATGGAGATTATCTTTGTTAATGATCCATGAAATTTGTTGGCCTGGGTAAACAATGTAGGAAGCTTTGAAAGTGTAGATAACTAATCTAAAGTACACAGCTGTTTACAACATTAATACAGTAATCCGATTTTACACTCTGATCATATCACATACATTTTTGGAAATCTAGAAAACAATGACATGCTTATATACTTGTTTATTACATACTTAGTATAATAATAATTAAATACAGGATTTTTGCATATGTGATATAACTGACGTCACAATAGCCATATCACCCCTGTAGAGCTGATGTGGATCTGCAGGGCTGATACGGATCAATATCACGGTAGATTTAACCTAAAAAATAACAGTACTTGTGATAATACACTTATTTTATTTTTTTTTTTTTTTGGTTCACATTCTGTTCATTTTGAATTACTGTTCTTTGAAACAATAAACTACGTACATGTCAGTAGTCAGTGCATGATTATTTGTTTTGTTATTTTTTTTTCTCAAGTTGATGTGTTCTGTATTTTATTACTAAGTATTTAATAAACATGATAAAACATACCCTTTTCCATACCACATCCTGTATCAGCCCTCGGGCTTTCGGCCATCTTGCTGATATTGGTGTCTCGGACTGATACAGGATGTGATATGGAGAGGGTATGTATTATTCTCTATGTAACTATATATTTTGTTCAGTTAATTTATGCCTATAATTGATAAGAATTTAATTTATTTGTTTTGCGGTAAATTATGCATCAAATTGTTCAAATTTACCAGTGGAGATTATTTTTCACATTTATGTAGATCTTAGCTCAAAAAGCCACAGAATTGACAATTTTCCTTCTGAAACCCTGGCGTAAGTTTCATATTTCAATTCACTTGTTTCCTAAGTATCTACATTTTAGCTTTAGTGGAGTCACAGATTCAAAATTATTTTCTGTTCAAGTTTTCTGTGTTTGTATTTATGTGAGCCAAATATTGCCAACAAACAACACGTATATTGTTATTGAAATTGTGTGTGTGTGTGTGTGTGTGTGTTTGAGATGTTGGTTTGAATTCTAACAGAAATCGTCAACATTTATCGAATGCTGATTAAGATTAGAATTCTAATACATACTGGGGTTAACTTGACTGAGATATTTGTAAATGCAACTCTGATGTGAGTTTTTTTTTTCATTGATAATATCCATTGTTTATTATTTGAATAATTTGCTAGTAATGTCTATGTTTTTGTATGTCTGTGTTTCCAAAGTATTAAATGCTGAAGGAATTTGACGTTGAGAACTTAATGAAAATTCAGAGGACAAAGAGATGTCATTTTATGTTTAATTTTCTTGTGACCCCCCTATTTTTTTTTTTTCACAAATAGTAATTTACTTGATCAAGGGACTAAATTCTTTTGTAAAACTGAAGGTATTTATTGAGATTTTTTTTTTCATTTAAAAATATAATTGTATTTTGGAAAAAAAAGAGAAAAGAAAGAAAATTTATTGGGAGATGGATATGGTTTTTTTTTTACTTATAGTAAATTGTGGGATTGATGAAAGGGGGGTTCTGAAATTGTTTGAGGAACAAAAACAAAAATTTCTTTTGTAGTTAAGTAATTATAGATTGTCCACCCTTAATCTAGCACTGGAACATAGTAGAGATGGTATCAATGATAACCCCCTACCCCCACCCCACCCCCGCCTTCTCATTAGCTCATGTCATGTGATGACTCTTAGGTGGGGTCGTGACTTTGTCTAAAGCTTGGGGGATGACAAATTAATTCTGAGAAGTCGGGTGGGGTGGGGTATCGAGTCAGATTTTTTTTTTCATAACCTTGCAGGACATAATATTTAAGTTTTCAAGATTTTTAGAAACATTATTTATTTCCTTCCTTGCAAAAAGTTGGGGGGGGGGGGAAATATGCCCAAACTCGAAAACATCAAATGGACGTCCCCTTATTCATGGTCGTGAAGAGTACTTTTTCGCAAAGAATGATTTTTTGTGTTTTTCCATAACAGAAATATGCCAGTAAACACACTGAACATGACTGTGACCTTGAGTTTGTCATATGATCAAGGTCAGGGCCATAATTCACATGACACCTGCCACGTTTGTGCCAAGTCTCTATGAATTCTCACCTTGGATCTTAGATCCTTAGACCTGGGGCATATAAAGCTCTTTGCTTGACATAGTGTTGAAAATGCAACCTGAATTGAAGTAGTAAAAATCAGTTCTGGCCTGCTAGCTTCAGATATTTTTAAGTATTTAAAATTAAACTAGTAATCACGTCTTGTAATGCATGAAAATCCATATTAAGGCACATCTCTGAAATATTTAATTTTATGTATAAAACTGTAAATATATATTTAGCGATTTTGATCTAAATAGCTTCAATACCTAACGGTGGAATGTAAACGTAACATTAAGTTAGTTCAGCAAAAATGGCAAAACATAACAGGTTTTTCATTTAAACCTAGACCGTTTGACGCAAGAATCCAAGTATTCTGTAAAATATGAACGGGCACCTGTTTTTCCAGAGTGCATTGTTTCAGTTTTATTCTGCTGCATCAACCAAATTCAAACTAAGTGACTCACTAAAGAACCTTGTTCTCAAAATCCGCCATGACATGCACCAAAGGAGAACTGTGCTTTCATTTCTAGATAAGAGATGACAATTTAGATAGGAATTATTATATTGAAAATATAAACCTCATAAACCTCGAGCATACAAAAGCTTGATAGAGATACGTTTGTGCTGAGAGACGTACTTGATGCTGTGCCAAGTTAAAATTATCCCAGTAGAAAGCTTAAATTAATCTTTGACCTACTGTTTCGTTAAGATTAAGTTGCTGCCCGACTTTTTTCCTCACATTTCCACACTTAATTTCAACGTATTATTACCTTTTTTTCTGTTGTTCTTACTGTATATAAGACGGTAATTTCCCAATTCAATCGTAAAGCGCTTAAGTCTTCGTAACGAAGTAAATCTGTGAAGTTTGCAAAGGCAGCACTTTCAGAAAAAGCTTCGAAAACCATATATATGACAAAACTTAAGCATTATAAAACAACGACTTAAGTTGTGTCCAAGCAAAATATGATAAAAAGTATATCTAACTCTTTAAAAGGTTATTTATATCAATACTTCATTGACAATTTCTGCTTGCAATCGTAACAAAACGTATTGGCAAAAAATATAAACGCATTTTTCTTGACAATATGGAAGCATTTTAAAATTTAGAAAATCTTTAACATATATCTTATAATATCTACCTCAAAATGAGAGGGGTATATTGCAAAAAATATTTTGATAATTACACTGCTAGTATCCGGGGGGGGGGGGGTGTTTAGTTAACAGATCTAGCTGATCGTTCTGCCTTAAAACTTAAGTTGAATCAGTGTACGTACGTGTATACTTGTAGTACGTATAGTACGTGTACATGTTGCTTGTTGAAATGACAGAATTGCAGACAGAATGGTCACAACCCGTCAATGTTGTTCGTCCTTAACATGTCTGCTGAGATATTACACTGTAAATATCACATCTCAAACAATGATGAGTAAAAATCAGAGAATGCTTGAGAACTGTTTGTTCATTTAATCGGTACATATTTTCGAAAACCCTTTTTTAACTCAGATTTAAGAACAAAATATGTTTATAAATATTGTACAACTTAGCTCGATATGGGACTATGGCATGTGGCTCCTCAATGGACTGAAATGATTTGAAGTTTGTGGTTGGGGAACTGGAGGCACTCTAAAATTAACTGTTGGTTCAGAACGTTCAAATTTCAAGATTAAAAAAATACAGAGAGTGAACTTTAAAAATAATGAAAATATAGTGTTAAACACCGTAGTATTCTTCTTAACAGTGTGACGGCATATTTAAAGGATTTTTAACATTATACGATGATTGCTGTTTTTGACGTCAATACGATGATTTAGCCACCTGATGAGTACAATATTCACCGAAGCTCGGTGAACATTGTACTTCTCAGGTGCTAAATCATTCGTATTGACAGAAAAGCAGCAATATTTGTTTTATTATGAATTAATGATAAATGAATCAAACCATGATATCTTTCTTGATTGTTTACCTTTGATGAAGTCCTAGCCAAACGCAATGAGAAAATCATGATTAAAACCACTGTTAAAATTAACATAACCATGCAGTTGTATTATAATTTGGAATTTCTTAATTGATTTTTAAAGAAAAAAATAAGTGACAGGCACGTAACATTGAAAAAAAAAGGGGGGGGGGTAGCAGGAAGGGAAAAAAGACAACTAACTTGAAAAAATCTCGAACACCCCCCCCCCCCCCCTCCCAAAAAAAAATTCTTCATGATATGATCACCTTAGTGGAAGTTAGGTGGAGGTGAAGCAACAGTTCCCAATCAATTTTTAGTCCAATGTAGAAAAATAAATTCTTGTATTCACCTGGACGGTCATGTGCAAGTGAATACAACGTAGTGACTTTTCTACAACGTTGAATCTCAGCGAATCAGAAAGCTAGGATTTATTCAATAATAGAATAATGTTTATTTTTAATCTCTTATCCTTGAATTAGGGAAAATAAATATGTATAATTTTGTCACTTCTAATTTTTGAAGTCTTTTTTGCTCGAGCAGTTTTGGCCATTTAAGGACAAAAAACCCTTTTTTCTAAGTTTTCTCAGTTTAATCAATACCAATATTAATTCCGTTAGTCATCTTCAGAATGTCACAATTTGCAGCTTCCAACAGATATTTGCATAATAGAATAATATTTCTTTTTTGGAAAAAAAATGATTTTTTTCGGTGATGTCAATCTAAATTACGAAATATTCTGTAAAGTTTGACGAAACGGGACAGATGTATACTAAATCAAGTAACCCCTCTTGAAATATATGTAACTAGATAAAATCCCGCGCAAGCGCGGGGAATTGAATCTATACTACTACGGACAGAAAATATTTTGTAGTTTCTACTGACAGCCTACAGGCTTATAGCAGGAAGAAATACTTTGTTCAAAATCTCGCAGGAAGTAGATGTGTCTCCACCCCCACCCCACCCCTTTGTAAAAACTTGAAAATTAACAAAATTTTTCATTAATTGACATTTATTGTGAAACCTGTTATACTTTGTTATAGATATTGTACATCAGATGCTCTTATTTCATTTCCGTCAAGGATAAAAGCAGTGAATATGCATATTTTACTGCTAAATTGATTTGGGGGGAAGGGGGGGGGGTAAAAATTCATAGGTACTTGGGTCTTGGTTTATAAATATGTTTGTACCTTACTGATATGTAAATAATGTACTTTACTTTTTTACATATCAATAAGGTATATACATATTTATAAACCAAGACTCAAGTACCTTTGGAAAATTAACTTTTAACGCCCTATGAATAGGCCGAGTATTTGATACAAAAGACTGTTTTCAGAAAAAAATGAAATGTATTGTTATATAAAAGCACAAAATTTTACATCTGTAATTGTTTTTGAACAACACCTTATTCATAAATTTTCAGCCGTAGGAACCGGGGGGGGGGGGGGGGCACGGGGGGCCGTGCCCCCCCCCCCCATAATTTAGCCGATATATAGATTACTATAGTAAACATAGATACTATATGCTTGTGCCCCCTCAATGAAAACGTCAGATGACCTTTTTTTTTTTGCTTGTCAGGAAATTTTTGGTAGTGCCCCCTCAACTGTCAACTGAAAATGTATGGCTATGCCCCCCCCCCCCCCAAACTGAAATTGCTTCCTACGGGCCTGATTTTCTCTTTACATGTAAGCAAGTTTATTACGAAGTACAAATTGTACTTCGGGTTCGTTGCCACGATGCTCTCAGTAAGGAATATACAAATTTTACCGATAAATTTATTAGGAAAACCTACTACATACATACATATATTTGTAATAGTCTTTCGATATGTAAATATATTCACAACTTATAGTTTTATCAATGATTTACCATTATTTCAATGACCAATCACACAAAAGCTATTTTTTTTATGTTGTGCAGCTATAAGCGCCTCGTTTTTTTAAACATCGGGCTCGATGCTATATGATGTTCTAGAAGCTTCCGTCAATATTAAGATCGGTGAGTGACGAAAAAATTTGCACATTTCCCTTTTTAATCGGTTATCACAACTTATTTCTTTTATATCATTTAAATCAAGTTTTGATTGAATAATTCAGTCATGACGTTTTATGAAATAAATAAACGATTGCTTGTTGTCAGTTTCATTAAAAATTGCCAGTAACTTAGATCCGCCAACCGGAAACGCCACCGTACTCACGTTTTTGCTATTTCATGGCTGTTTATAGAAAATAAAAGTAGACTTTTAATTTAATGTACGATACTTAATATGCGAGTGAAATCTAAATATAGTTTACGGATATCATCTTGTATCTAGTGTATTGTTAGAGGAGTAAGTAAGAACTCTGGTGCACCCGTTTCAGAGTTTATTTGCAAAATTTATTAATTTATAAGTATAGATATCTATTGAATTATGTCACATGTACTTGACTAGTAACATTTACTTAAGATGGCACTGTGTGGTTAAACAGTGTTAAAAAATGAATAATTATCACTAAATTATGAGTTATTGCAGCCCGGAAGACCGGGCTGCTCTATACATATAAGTTTAAGTGTTGGTATATGGGGATTGAGGTGGGAGAAGTTATTCAGAATTAAAGGTTTTCTAAACATTTAAAAGATTGTTAATCAGAATGTTCTTTCCCTTTATAAATTACGGGATACACAATATATTTACTTCCATAAAGTGAATCTGTAAAAATATATATGTTTTTCATATATAATATATAAAGTTGCTTATCATTTACTATCGAAAAAACGACAGGTCCCTTTTTTTAGAACATCGAATTTTACTTATCGCATAAAAACGTAAAAACGTACTTTACACAGTTCGTGTTTTATAATCTTAAAGTGAAAGACATTTTTGAAAATAGGTGATGCATGTGTCTGGTTTCAAATTATATTTTATGCAGCCAACATTTACTTGAGGAATTGATAAAGTTTAAAAGGGAATCGTTTTTGTTCGATTTTCATCCGACTATAAGTTTTCAAAATAGTCTCTACTATCGTCTCCATCATTTAGACGCATGCCTTTTTCACACATATCGAAGCGGTTTGATGATCAAGACTCATTTCCATTGTTTACTTTATTTATTTCCCGGGCGACAATTGATGGTTACATCAATGTTTTCTTGTATTTATCTGTCACGTGATTTGTAAAGTAACCAGTGTGTGACTAACACTTCCTCCCTACGCTGTCTCTTACAATTACTGATGAGGCCATCACAAGGGGGTTATAATGTTAGTGTGGTATACAATGTGGGATATGATGTATGTGTGTTGTACACGGCGAATTTACAACATAAAAGTGTCAGTTCTACTCAGAGAGAGAGAGAGGGAGAGAGAGAGAGAGGTCCTATAGTGACAGATACAGATCCTCCTTGACAGTGAAGCCAAGAGGGAAAAATGACGAATTCTGAGCACTGCATCGTGATAATATTGTCAGTTGAATCTGATTTGTCGAGAAACATTAATAAAAAGAACATTGTTATACCTTTAAAAATTGGTTCTTGGGTACGACAAAACGCATGTTGCCCTCAAATCCGGTCAATAAATGTATACTATTATACCCTCTGAACGCCCTCCAGCGTGAAAGAACGTCGAAACAGTAAATATTACTTGGTAATATTAAAAAAAAATGTTTGTTGCTCTGAATTTACTACGTACCACTGTTCATGGTCGTAGGAATGGGGGGGGGGGGGGGTGTACGTTGAGCATACATTTTGGTTTGATAGTGCCCACCCAAACTGAAATTATTTGGTTGTGCTTAAATTGCTTCCTAGGGACTTGCTGTTCACTGCGGAACATTCAGTGTAATATAATGCAATATTTTTATATTTTGTTTTGGATTGATATCAGCGGCTGAAACATTGTGGTGAATTATGACAAATATTTAAAATAGAACGTGGGAGGGGGGAATGTATATGTTTATAAAGTGATGTTATATCTGAGCAACCCACGAATAGTAAGTATGGTATCTGGAGAGAGCATTCAACGCGTGTTTCAAACATTTCCTCAGTGAATATACATGTATCGTTATGTTATATAGATAGAATTCTGTGCATTCTTCGAGCGATCGTCAATGAATGCTAAGATACAGTTAGAGACTTAGTTCGTCAGAATTCTTTGTATTACTTAGGTGACAATGGTATTTCAGCTTCCATTGTTTGCCTTCATGAAATTTGCACGAGAAACCAAATCTTTGTGAAGGTTTCGAATCAACTCTAGTTTCTTTTAACATTCCAATCAACCAAGGTGAGTTCGATCTATCTTATAGTGGATTCCTAAACTTCATAAAAATCCTTACAAAGATATACATTGCCGGATCCTGCAAATGCCCTACCAAACCTAGCTACAGAAATATTAACTGCTGTAAAGGAGAAACATCAGACGTATTGTGTTACAGCATATTCTAGTAGTGGTGTTAATCAGATGTGGATTCTCAAACACTCTAAAGAACTTTAGAAAATTTAAATCAATAATTTTTTTCCAAAAATACATTAAAACGTACGACTTTTCTACACTTTATACAGCCATTCCTCACGAAGAATTAAAAACTAAGCCTTTTGATTTAATGGAAAACTGCTTCTTCAATGAAAATAGAACTCGGGAATTTTGGTATCTTGTAATTGGTCATCAAAAAATCACTCTGATTCTAGAAATGTCAAGTAGTCTAGACCTGAAGTTGATATTTAAAGAATGCTGGAGTTGAGTTCCGATTGACAACACTTATGTAGTCTTCGGAGACTAGGTCTTCCAACAAACTGTTGGAATTTCGATAGGCACTAATTGTGCTCCTTTATTAGCCGACCTGTTTTTATATTCCTAAGAAGCAGAATTTATTCAAAAACCTCTACATGAGAACACTTGCTGTGGCCTTTAATTCTGCATTCAGATATATCGACGATGTATGATCAATTAACAATAGTTACGTCCATTTATACGTCGACTTTATTTATCCCAGTGAACTTGAAATAAAATGAAAGAGCTGAAGAAAACGAGCAATGATCGATCTTATCCAATCTACAAACAATACAAATCTGTGAACAGGGCATAACACCCCCGGACTTCTGGAAATTCCAGAGGTGGGATCAGTGTCTAAGAGGAGTAAGCATCCCCTGTTGACCGGTAACACCCGCCCTTAGCCCTATGTATTGATCAGGTAGACGGAATATTCCGTAGTCAAATTTAGTATAAAAACAAAGGCCTAACAATTGGTACGAAACACGCAGCCAAAATATGACCCGATCATAGGTTATATTTGCTAACAAGGTCATTATAACGACCACCACAGAGTCTACAACATCTGTTTCATATTGGATGTTTTGCTAACTACAGACGATAAGAGCCAACTAACAACTAAATTAATAAACGAGATTTCAACTTTTCCATCGTCAACTTTCCTTACTTATGTAGTAATATTTCGCTATATCACCTGCGTATGGTGTTTATGTCTCCTGACTTATTCGATACTCAAGAGCATGCTTTGAGTACGATCATTTTTTCGCTGACAATAAGTTTATGTTACAGGGATTTCAACAACCTCAGTTAAAGTCAGCATTTCGTAATTTCTATGGTCGTTATGACCTTGTTAGCAACTATATCCTATCATGCACTGGGTTATATTTTGAATGACATGTTTCATATCAATTGTTAGGCCTTTGTTTTTATACTTAATTTGACTTCGGACTGTTCCGTCTACCTGATCTATACATAGGGATCACGGTAGGTGTGACTGGTCAACAGGGGATGCTTACTCCTCCTAGGCAACTGATCCAACCTGTGAAATTCCCGGGGGGGGGGGGGGGTTAATGCCCTGTTCACAGATTTGTATTGTTTGTACATGTAGATATTTTTGAGATCGATCACTTTTCCTTATCGTCACCTTTTGCATTTCTATGAACACATCTTCAAGAATATACAGTGTGTGAGTGGCCTTTGCGATTGATGTATGCTTAGTGGCAAGAGATAGTGATTTGGCTTGTTGTTCGTTGGGAAGTCTTCATTAGAGGGAGATAACACGATGGCGTTCCTGCTGTCTGACAATCATGTCAAGTTCAACGACACATCTTTTCTCCATTCTGAAAGATAATGAAAATAAATACTGTCTACTTACGTACTTACACTTGTATTTTTTTTTAGCAAAATCGCATGCGCTTTAGAATTATTTTTTTATTATTAATGAAGAAGGATGATATCCATATCTACTCCCAACTTTCGTAAAATAGCCCTCGTCTTAATTTTCTTTTTTACGAAAAAAGTTTAACAAGCAAAATTAAAGGTAAAACTCTCAAACTCCATTTCAGGGGTGGGCGGGGGGAGTTGGGATGGGGTGGGGTAAGTACCAAAAAGCAAGGACACATTTTTCATTTCCTTGCCAGCTGAGGGCAAATTTATTTTCAACATTTTTGAGAACAGATTATTTCCAAAATTTGCCCCCCAAATCAAATGGTCGTCCTCTTAATTACGTCATCATTTTTGTCATACAAAGATAAACGTTAAAACTGTCCGTTTTCCATCTATCATTGAGGATCCCTATGACTTCCTCTTCAGGAATGAATTTTGTAATCTGATGGTCAGTTTGTTCTCAATCTGTCAATCAATATATCCTCATTCTGTCAGTCGTAAATATCTGTCAATGTTTACTCATATATCAGTCCGTGTTTCGTCAAGTGCCGCCATCTGTCAAGGTGTCCTCATCAGAGTGTCATATTGCTGTCAATGTTTCTCTATTTGTCAGAAGTGTCGTTATGTGTCAGTCAGCCTGTCCTCAGTATGTCATTTGAAGTTTCCTCAATTTGTCAGACAAAATATCTTCAGTCTATCGGTTATTATGTCATCAATCAATAGTGGTGCATGTGTCAGTCAATGTATCATCAGTCATTATCAGCCAGTGTCCTCATGTGTCAGTCAATGTACCATCAGTGTCCTCATTATCATCCAGTGTCCTCACGTGTCCTCATTTATCAGTCAGTATCCTCATATGTCAAACAAATATCATTTAATTAAGAGAATATAAATGGACATTTGTGAGCTTAAGAATTTTAATTAATTCATTAAGATCATAGAAAAAACAAACAATTTCAGTGCAATCATCAACACAGCTGTACTTTTTACTTTCAACATTACAGTTGAGAGTTTTTAACCTCATAAAAATATGAACTACATTTTTTACAGTGCAAACACAACACGCACGAGGATTCATCAATTAAGTCAAGACTGAGACTAAATGAACTGAAACAGATGAACAAGTACACTGAAATGTAATCAGGGGATAGAACAAGTGTACTAAAATGAAATCAGGGGAGAGAACATTTGTACTGTAATGAAATCAGGGGAGAGAACTAGTGTATTGAAATGGAATCAGGCGAGAAAACAGGTGTACTGAAATAATTCCGGGGAGAGAACAAGTGTGATGAAATAAGGTAAAAAAAACAAAAAACAACAAAAACTAGTGCACTGAAGGGGAGAAGACAAGTGTATTGAATTGAAATCAGGGGTAGCATTAATATTTATGGTTGCCTACATGGATGTTGGTTATAGTTTGTATGTTTAAAAAATAATAAATTTAACCTTTTGTAACACACAAAAATTGATAGAAATAGTGGACGTGCGATATCGTTTGTATAGCATCATTGATACTTTATTTAGATGTGGGAATGAAAAAAAACAAGATGTGTTTGTGAAACACTGATGCCCCCATATGGCAACTTATAGCAAAGGTTAAACTTTCTTAACGAGGTTCGCTCCTGAGCTTTCGAGCAGATTTATATCTTAACCTATATTTCAAAAATTCTGCATAAAGTTTTAATTCTTACAATAATTTTGGATTCTACAATACCAATTAAACTATATTCAGTTAAAACTCCATTATTAAATTTCATACCAAAAGCATTAAGTGAGGAACTATATTTTGTGGCGGAAGGTTTTTTTTTAGAAGAAAATGATCATTTTTTCTCTTTCGAAGTATTTAAAGTACGTTAAGTTTGGATTCCTATTTTTACATGCAGTCTGCACACAGAGTTATTTTGTGCAGTGAACTGTTTTATACTGGTCCTAAATTATATATTAAATAAACTGTCATGAATTCTATCATCATATATGATAAATATAGCAAATATATTGTGAAAATCAAGAAAAAAATATCCTTATTTTAAGCTTAAAATTAGCACTATTTTAGTAATATCTAAAAATTAACATCACAGACCCCCACTTTTATCCATTCTTCTTAAATTCAGTAAAATGTCATTACTTTCAAATGATATTTTTGCTTGTTAAATTTTTAATGCCAGAAAAAATGATTTTTTTGAGTGCAAAAAGGTCAAATAATTGAACATGCGGAGTAATTTGAAAAAAAATTTTCGTTGTCACAAATTTTAATGTGTCTATTCAAGATGAAATAAGACTGTGTTTGTTCCCATAATTTATTTGAATAAAAAATACTGGAGGAAAAACTTTAAAAATTGATTTATGTGTAAGACTTATTTACAGTGCAAAAAGGTCAAACTAAATGCTCTGTAGCGCCAAAAGACGCACATTGACCCCCATTTTTTGTTTTGATTTTTAATTAAGATATGTGTATAAATTCTAAAAATGTACTTGATAAAAAATTCTCATTACTTTTGATGGCAGGATCCAACCTCCTTAAATGCAAATCAAATATGTTGGTACCCAAAGTAAGGTCTTGCCTCAGGAATATACCTGTGAAATATGAGAGCCCTAGCAGCAACCATTGAATAGATATGGAAAAGGTTAAAGTTTTTTTTTTTTTTCAAAAGGTTAAAGTTTTTCGAAAGTAAGTCAAACATAAAGGTCAAGGTCAAATGGTCAAAATGAATGGTGCCTAGGGAAAGCCCTTCTCACAAGAAATATTCTGGTGAAATATGAAAGCTGAAGCACCAATCATTCAAAATTTATGACCAAGGTTTAAGTTTTTCAAAAGTAGGTCAAACTTCAAGGTCATGGTCAATGGATTACAATTGTTGGTATCCAAAGGAAAGTCTTGTAACAAAAAAGTAGGTCAAACTCCCAGGTCAAGGGGTCAAAGTTGTTGGTATCCAAAGGAAGGTCTTGTCACAAGGATTACATATGTGAAGTATGAAAGCCCTGGCACCAACGGTTCACAAGTTATGGCCAAGGTTAAAGTTTTTCAAAAGTAGGTCAAACTCCAAGGTCAAGGTCAAAGGGTCAAAGTTGTTGGTATCCAAAGGAAGGTCTTGTCACAAGGATTACACATGTGAAGTATGAAAGCCCTGGCACCAATTGTTCAAAAGTTATGGCCAAGGTTAAAGTTGGGTAAAATTTTGCAAAACTGGGTCAAACTCCAAGGTCAAAAGGTCAAATATGGTGGTACCCAAAGAAAGGTTTTGTCACAAGGAATACACATGTGAAATATGAAAGCCATAGCTTCAATTAATCAAAAGTTATGGGCAATTTTCAAGTTTTTGCGGACAAACAGACAGACGGACAGACAGACGGACGGACAGGGCAAAAACTATATACCCCCGAGGCATAAAAATCACAAAAGCAATAGCAATCTGCAAACATGTCATTCTTGTAAATTTGCAAAAAATTAAAAAGTTATAGAAATTCTCAGTTTGACAGATGAAATGTCATAGAGATTTTCAAGTGATAGTTTGAAAAAAATCAGTACCCGAATTAATTAATATTAACTTTTTTCGACCCCCTCCCCAATGAAAAACATTAAGAGAAAAAACTGGACTCTTGAAGAAAAAAACAATGTTTCGACTAAAATTAACCGTTTCTTTTTATATCTTTTCACAAAAGATATTGAAATTAAATCCAGTGTATGCTTAAATTTTCTGTAGGGTCACTGGTTGAGATCACACATTCATAAATGGGTCAAAGTCATGTTTCAACACACAGACATTTTAAATTAACGCAACACGACCTGACCTGTATTTCTAAATTAATTTGCCAATTATTTTATGAATAGAAATGTTTCTATCAGCGACCACAAGACTTGAAGTTTAATTGCAAATTTCTTCAAATTAATACTGTTGTAAAGGGTCTTACTTCCATTGTTTTTTTTTTTTTAGAGAAACCATCCTATCATCTGATTGTCTTCTCCTTCCAATTACTCCACAGTAACTAAAAGTGCCAACTTGTTACCGCGCCATTGATGCATTGAGTAATAAATTGAGCTGGTTTTTCTATTTCTCAGAAGACTGGCATTTAATATACTCTGTAAATCACAGGTATCTAGGATCTGACTTTCTGATGTGATAGATCTAACACCTGTCTGACAGAAGCGTCTCACAATTAACAACTCCTCAGATCCAGGATCTCTCTGATACTGCGTGGTTTACGCCGAATATGCACAATAAATGCTGCTTCAACACTACTCAAGATGAAAGTTGAAAACATATCAGAGTTTAAAGCTTTATAAACTTTGTAAACAAAATTCTTGCTGTAACTACACATAGAAGAGTCTTGGGCTAGCAGATCTGCTGGTGTGTAGAAAGCGTAAATTGTCAGAATCTCTTCTTTTTCAATTGAAAACTTTACATGAGCGATTATGACAAGTTGTCATCTTTTGGTAAACAATTGTACGAATTCACGAAATTTCTGTACCCACTCAGACTGAATGACTGGACGATAAACAACTTCGTTATGACTTTGGCAACTTCCATAAAGAACGTTTTGCAAAATATTGACATACCTAAATGATTGATCCATTTCCAGATTTTGATAACCTGGGTTAGTAAGTTAACATCAATGTCAGCATTAAGGCTGTTTGGAGTAGGTTCTGTGGAATATATATTTTTCATTAATTCTTTGATAAACGGGGAATTTTGGCATTTTAGTTATAACGTAATAATGGTCTGGAAACAATACAATAAACGCAATAGCTAGATTGACACGGAGATAGCAAAAGCATTCACATCTTAAATTTTATATAAAAATTTGAAATCTCTAAGAAAGTGCTAGTAGATCTAATAAAAGCCCACAATCTGTGATATTTCACACCTTGTTTTCGATGTGCAGGTGCTTCCAGTCAAAATTCCTTGTTGCGTTTATTTATTCCGCTCATTGCATTCCATGGCCGGTAGAAGAAACTATAAACAATTATATAGAGAGAGTTTTGTTGCTGAAAACAATAACATGTTTGATTTACTAGTATACAGACCTCCAGCACAGAGATGGTAATACTTATGCAACAGTGTCATACATTTGACTGAGTAAAACTCCAAAAACTTAAAGGTATTCAGATTTTCCAGACTGTGTGAGTTCCTTTTGTGTGTGTGCTATTTTTTGTATTTTAGTTAGCTTACTTTTTTGGGTGCAGTAAACATGATTGATATTATTGCGTAAAACATACTCCAAAACGTCAAAATCATATAAGTATTGATGCATGCGTTGAAAAACAGTCAACCATTAGTTTTGTTGATAATTTTAAGGAAAAACAATTTAGGCATCAATACCATAGTAAAACGAACAGAACAGAATGTCGTATATTCTGCAATGATGTGTACAAGGTTAGCGGTACTCAGTTTAAAGGTAACAAAACTACCTGGATTCAAACAAGCAATCTCACGACTGTCAGCAATGATCAGGAAACTTTCAGTCCAAGAATCAATTATAAAAGAAACATGGCTTTATAATGTTGTATCTTTTCCATTTTCCATTCAATGTTGCATTCAAATGTTATAATCATTTAATGGCAGATTAAGGAACAAAGTTTTAAGAAAAAAACATTCGGTTACATTCTTGACCACTAAAAAAAAACTCAGAACTCTTAAAAATAAGAATCCAGAATTTCGTTTGATGTACAGGAATTTATTGAAAGTGAAGAAACATGTATCATCAGATCAGCCATTATCAATGTGCAGCTTCCCCGCGGTTTGGAATCCACTCTTATGTCTTTGAAGGTAAATTTAGACTAGCTAATCTCCACGAGGATGTAAGGTAAAACCGCTCTTCATCTTCACACAAACAAGCCAACGACAGTTGGTTCTCATAGATGTACAGAAATATCGGACCTAATATCTGTTTAATGAAGATTCACAGAACTAAATGTTATCAAGGTTTTTGTTTTCATTGCAGTGATAAGCGATCGTCCAGGGTCTACGGAATGTTTAACTTATAAATTAGGCAATGCAATGTTTGGCAACCGTCTCTATTTTCTTTCAATGTACTCAGAGAGTTTCTTAAACAAATTGATAAAAACTAAAATGCTTCTTTCAAATAGATAATTTGATTGCCATTTGGTTTAGTTAATATTTACCCGGTACTTTGACGGAGTCATATGTACTCAATTTTAGTACTTAAAAAAAAGGCGTAACAATTGGTATGAAATATGTCAGTCAAAATACGACCCAGTGATAGATTGTATTTGCTAAGAAAATCATAACGACCATAGAATTTACGAAATGCTGACTTTCAACAAAGTTGTTAAAATATCTGTAACATCAACTTATTTGTTAGTAGCCTGTCTCGGTTTAAAAATTGATTGTGCTCTTGAGTATCGAATAAATTTGGAGACATGAACGCCATTTGTAGGTGATAGAAGAGTATTACTGCATACTTAAGAAAAGTGGACGATGAAAAAGATGACTTCATCTCGTTTGTCGTATAGTTTAGTTGTTAGTTGACCCTTATCATCTATAGGTCAGTTATACATCACAACAGGAAACAGATGCAGCAGACTTTGTTGTGTCTTTTATTTCGAGTTCACTGAGATATATCGAGTCGAAATATGAATGGAAGTAACTATTGTTAATTCATAAAACGTCTTCGATATATCTGAATGTCGAGTTGAAGCCACAGCAAGTGTTTTCTTCTTCTCATATAGAAGTTTTTGAATAAATTCTGCTTCATAGGAATATAAAAAAAACAGGTCGGCTAATAAAGGAGCACAATTAGTTCCCATCGACCTGGTCTCCAAAGACTACATAGATGTTGTCAATGAGAAACTCCAACATCCTTTTAATATCAACCTCAGAGCACTTATACATAATTAGAGTGATTTTTTTTTTATATATACAAAATCCATTACATGTATATTATTTCAAAGTATGACAGACATATTCTCGAAGTACACGTATCTCTGAAAAACAAAAAGTTAGAGAGCCCACATTAACGACTGAGACAACTGTAAGTTTTCAAGGTTTGTCAGTATTACATGTACAAAGTAAATGAAATTACACAGATAACTGTGAATTAATCTTGATTAAAAAGAATTCAGCGCGGAAAAAACTCACGCATTGCCTCTTTTACTGGAAACTCGCATGGTCATTATATTTTGTTAAAACATGGAAGGGAAAATTGTTTAATGATTGCTTTCGAATTTCGATATTGAATAGATATGGTCAGTGGAATCCTGAGAAATACTTGTCTGTTACATGAGAATTTAGGAAACAATTGGCTTTGCTTACATGTGGCATCCATTGTTTTGAATGAACATGCGGAATGCTTATTCGACACCAGAATATATCCGACAAACATCGAATAAATATTATTATTTTACGACCCCAGGCTGAAGTAACAGGCATATAAAGAATATATATATAAGTTCCATCTATATTACCAGCAAAAATTCAACGAGACATGTACACTTTAGAGGCTAAAGTCAAAATTATGTAACTTTTAAAAGGTGAAATATATCAATTTAAAAAATCTGGAAAAAGATACTTGTCTTCGATTTTTACTTCGAAGTCTTCAATGAAAAGGCTAGAAAATTATAAAAAGAGCTAAAGCTAGCGGCCATGGATACGCCTAGTTTTCAGAATCGGCTATGTTCATGTTATTTAGATATTAATCTTAAGGTTTTATCTTGTTTCTAAGTAGTGAGAAATAACTTTACAGACGACAGATGTGATATTTAAATGTGAATTGATGCTCAACTGACATTTTCAATAAGCTATTTCAAAATTTTACTTTAAGTGATTTTTAAATTCTTGCAGAAGAACGCCGATGTCAGATGAGGGTCTAACAAACTCATGATAAACTGCTGATGGACACCAAAGATCATAGAAGTTAGTTGTAAAAAAGATAAAGCAGTATTTATTCACCAATAAATTAAGAAGATAAGATAAAAGTAAGGTAAATACACACAATTTCACATCACAGAAGTCAAATCTGATACGTCTGTAGTAGAGCCATGACCTCGACAAATATTCCTGAGCAATATTTGTCCTTGAATCTCGCGGTTTTTCTTCCGACTTGCATACATCAAAAGACTAGGTGGTTCGTATTAGTTTATGATCGTCAATCCTTTGTTGCATATCTGCAATAGCAAACCAGGTTCTCTCCAAACTTGTTATATTTTGGGTATTAAGGAAGCTTTTGTTAATTTCTCACACCTGTCGTTCGCCATTTTGCTCTCAGCTGTTAAAAACTCTCATGTGTTAATGTTCCTAAAATATACATTTCGCGTCTACGTTGTTCAATTCTAACAGAAATTTCTATAGGAAAATTTAAATCTTAAACAGATTGAATAGCTGTTAGTAAAATTATACTCTTGTATTCGCAAAACAAAACGAGCAGAAGACTCCATAAGATTCCATATTATGTAATCAGCACGCACAGCAAGGCAGAGAAACCAAAAAAAATGTCCTCAGTTTGAAACTGTGTTCATATGCTGAATTTTTCGTGATTTTTGGGACACGTGGGAAGATAAGCCTTCCCGAGATTAACTCAACAGACGACTAACAAAGGAAAACAAGAGAGACTTAATAGATGGGAGTCGTGGGTGAATAATATTCTTAAATTTCATCATCAGATTTCAATAACATATTTTTGTCAAGTTTAAACATTCAATTAAACATCAGAAAAAAAGACAGTAAGGTTTATTTTTGTACACATTTTACAAATTATCTACAATAGAAACATATAGACACAACAAAGAGCTATTGAACATTTATAAGACGGCCATTTTTAATCACAGGTTCACACTGAATGAGCTGGGGTGAGTTACCACCCTTATTTTTTTTTAAATATGAGCATTTGCCACATGAACATGAATATAAATTATTCGCACTTTTTTTCATAAATGACCTCGCACTTTCCCTCAAAGTAAAACACAGCATATCACAGTACAACTACTTTGCTGACAACATTCAATGGCGATTTTCCTTGCAAAGTGAGAAAATACTAGTCAGTGTGCACAAAGACTCGCAATGAATCAGATGCTGTTTGGACAGTATATTGGCCAGTAACAGTTTAATAACTAAATCAAAATGGCAATATGGAATAAATACTCATGTTACAAGAACCTTCGTACAGTCTATATACACGTATGAATATTTACAAATTAAATATATTAATCTCAGTTATTAAATATAAATATAAACAATGAAAACCTTTAAAAACATGTAACATTAAAACAGTTCTTTTTTCCCGAGCTATTAGGTTTTATCACGTATACAGATAACCACTCAGGATCTGTCAGTCAATTACCGAGAAATGAAGAGCGTCTTCACATGATCAACAATGCATCCGTAACTGAAGTCTTCACATTGACAGAACTTTCACATTTCCCTAAAAGATTTAAATTTGGATTGGTTCCAAGCTTCCAACTGACGCTTGCCATTAAGGAATACTTAAAGTTTTCAATAACATTAAACAAACATTATGTAATTCTTGGAGTCTGAGATAAATTGAAGAGAACACACGACTGGTGTATGTCGGGGTCAAGGGTCATATCCGGTTACTGACAGTTGGCATGCCGATGAAGATAACATATTTGTGCAATGATGAATCTGCGCAACAAGTGGATGCAAGGGTGATGAACACAATTTTACGTAAAATGGGTTTAACACAAAATGCATAATCCAAATCGCTTAAGAAAAAAAAACCTTTTCCAGTGAATTTCTGAAGACGAAACCGAATAGAATGGCCCCGACACTTTTTCTTTGTAACTGAATTTCTTACGAGAGATCTGTATGAATGTCTCCTCGTTTTGCCTTAATAAAATTTTGTAAGAGAAATAGAAGACAATATATTTTGTCTACTCGAGACACTGGGTTCTCTCTACAGCACTTTTGTGTACGAATCAAGCGTCTATTTAACGCCGATGTACATTGATAGTTACCATGGGTCGGTTGTTGCTATCAGTGATGGTCACTTGGGATTCCTTGGTGACAACTACTTTTCTGACGTCATGACTCTGTGTGATGGAATATCTTTTCTGTTGTTGTGGTTTCAGCGGAGCCTCGACAAACAATTTCCCTTCTTCTCCGATGTAAGCCGTAATAGCGGACTGATCCACCGATTCCGGTAATTCATATTCCTTGTTAAACTCCTTATGAAGTGTGCGACCGGACAACTTCTCCTCGTGTTCTGCGTGTACAATCAACTTCCGGTCGGCTGTTTTTACGACTATTTCCTCTGGTTTGAACTCCCCGATGTCCACACTGAGTCGAAGTTTGCGCGTGCCGTCCGGCTCCGTAATGATGGGGTTTTTGACAGGGGTGGCGATTTCTAGTGGTTTAGAGAAAGGCGTTATCTGGTTATTAGCGTTAGGTGTTGGAGACACTGGTGTTACTATGGGGGTATTTGATGGCTGGTGTTGTATTGGCAGAGTTGTCTCCCTTTCTATTTGAATTTGTCCTTTAGTGGGACCATCTACCGTTAGAATTCCATCTCTACTTAAAACACACTGCAGTCTCTCCTGATCAACGTTATTCGGTATGTCGACTTGTCTACTGTATTCACGACTTACCGAGGCTTTTGTAGATTTCTCTTCGTGTTTAGCAGAAACAAATAATTTGTTGTCTTGCACTTTGACCTGAATTTCCTCTGCTCGGAATTCAGAAACATCAAACCTCACTTTAAACCTCTCTCCCGTTCCATCATTTTCGAACATGGAATTTAGTGTGTCCATGCTACTGCTTGGTCCGATGTGATTGCCAATACTTCCGTTTCCAATATGATTATCTGTAGGTTTCAATGTGAAGAAATCTTTTCGGATTTTTTCAAATTCATCGTCCCATTCCTTCCTGCGTTTTTCCATGCGAACTTCCATATCCTCCCAAGATTTAACCTGACGGTCTTGAAATGTCATTTCGTCCTTTTTCACAGGAACCTGTAGCTCTGATCGAAACTTTGCCATATTTCCCGAGCTCTGATTCTGGAGTACGTACAGAGCCTGAGTCTGTTTTTCTTCTAGATAATAGAAAAGATAACGGAAACTTATCGCTACCACGAATTTCTACAGACATCATTTACTCACATTCCAATTATTCTTACTATGCAGAAAAAATAATTGTAAGGGAAGTAGATATACATATGATTATTTTAAATATTATAATTATTTTAGAATCAAACATATTTTTTTAATAAAATAAAATTACAAAATAATTGTTTATTCAACTTACCAGAGATGCGTATTGAAATGAAGAGCTAACAGTTTATATCCAATAATTTTGCAGCTCGTTGAAATGGAATCCGTCTTTGATGCTTAACGCTCTTATGAGAAAGTGGTTCCTGCGATCTAATGGAATACTAGCGCGGCAGTAGACAGCCGCATCACTGCCTGAAGAATGCCAGGCATTTACAAGACCAGTCATTCATAAAATACACCGGCTCTTAGTCATCACGAGAAAGTGACGCAATTATTATGTCATATCGAGAGGAATATACATTGAAGACTCTTTATAATCTCGCTAAACCATTGCCAGAATCATGCTCCTCCCGAATTTTGTCAGATTTCAGTAATAGAATAAAACATCTCCTTCGTGCTTCCAAAAGATAACTACAAGATAACAAAGGGGGGATGAAGATAAAAATATTACTGAGAAATCTTGAGAAATCTGTGAATGAGAAGTGTGTATCAATTATAATACGCAATTTTCACATTCTACGCTGTAGTCGTATTTTTGAGAAATTTATTGGACGATACGTGTTTTTGTCATTCTTTTACCAATGTTTTGAAAATGTAATTATTTATTTAAAAAAAAAAACAAATCAGTAGCTCACACGTATGTTATACAAAGCTACGTTCTCAGTTCTATATTTGTGTGTGCAAAACTCGAATTTAAGTACTAACTGAAATTCATTATGATTTTAATGACTTTACACTTAAGTTAAAACAGAAACACTGGTTAAAACAATAGAAACTTGGCGTGTTTTTCTGTATATGATTCACCCGTGTTTGAGACTCTAAATTGGAAAGTCGAGTGATGGTTTTTATAACAGAATTCTATTCTTATCAGCCTCCGTTAAACCCTTCTGCATTCTCTGCGGTCTTCACGTTCTATTTCAATCCCTGAATGTGGTTCAGGGTCAGAGTGTGTACTTAGTAATGATGCTGCTCTACTGATGGACGGACGTTCTGATAGACAGCGGTTATATTATAGCCGGGATGAAATATATTTTGAGTTTATCCAAGTCGTTGCTATGTCTAAGATGAATTTACTCGTCTTGATTCTCTTCATCTGTCAAAAACACGAACACCAACCTAAAAAGATTTCAGTTGCGAATTAGGAAGTAATTGCTCAACCAAACGAAGTCCTCATTGATAAATGGCATGTGAAGTTTATAGTTTGCAATTCACTCTTATATTAGTATAGATTATGATTTCCGAAGTTCTACTTAAAATGTAGAAACTTTAAAGTAAACAAAGATGTTCAAAACAACTAAATTTAGGTCCACGAAAGAAGAAACTGCTTGATAAAGCCCTTTGTCAGTTTACATGCAAGTAATTCAGTGTAGCTAGGATATTTAATGTTGAATATTTCTGATAATTCGATGTTTCTCACTATATACAGCTGGTAACTGTGTATACTTGATTTTGTTATGATCAAGTTAGATAACTGCACCAAGAGCCCTGGGTTAGATTGTTTTGTTGTTCTTGTATTGCGCTGATAATATGAAATACAAGACCTATCCAAGATCTTTGAGGAACACTGCAGAAGAAAAGAGGCATAAGCGAGTTCAGAAATTTGTAGACTGCGAGAGTTATTCAAACAAATGTTTCAGGACAATTTGATAAACGTGATTTAGATGGTAAACCAATCTTAGTTGGAAAGCCAAAATCACAATGTCAGAAGATAGCATTTTTATGCCCCCGTAATCGAAGATTCGAGGGCATATAGTTTTTGCCCTGTCCGTCCGTCTGTCTGTCCGTCTGTCTGTTTGTCCGCAAAAACTTTAACCTTGCCCATAACTTTTGATTGGTTAGAGCTATGGCTTTCATATTTCACAAAATTCTTGTGACAGGATATTTCTTTGGAAACCAACACCTTTGACCCATTGACCTTGACCTTGGAGTTTGACCTACTTTTGAAAAAACTTTAACTTTGGCAATAACTTTTGACCAGTTGGTGCTATGGCTTTCATACTTCACATGTTTATATCCTGTGACAAAACCTTTCTTTGGATACCAACACCTTTGACCCATTGACCTTGACCTAGGAGTTTGACCTACTTTTGAAAAACTTTAACCTTGGTCACAACTTTTGATCAGTTGGTGTTAGGGCTTTCATACTTTACATGTATATTCCTTGTGACAAGATTTTCCTTTGGATACCAACAATTTTGGCATTGACCTTGACCTTGGAGTTTGACCTACTTTTGAAAAATTTAAACCTTGGCCATAACATTTGAACGTTTTGTTCTAGGACTTTTACATTTCACGATCATGTGTATCACTTGTGACAAGATCTTCCATTGGGCACCATTTGACCTTGACCTTGCCTTTTTATATACTTTGAAAAAAACTTTAACCTTCGCCATATTTTTTCAACGATTTGTGTTAGGGCTTTCATATTTGACAGGTATATTTCTCGTGACAAGACCTTTCTTTGGGTACCAACATTTTTGATTTCTTGACCTGGAGTTTGACTTTCATTTGAGAAACTTTAACCTTCGCCATAAGCTGCCATACGGGGGCATCAGTGTTTCACAAACACATCTTGTTAAGGTCTTCCGTTTCCAACGGAAGACCTTCTACTGATTGAGATGATTAAGATTATTAAGGTCTTCCGTTTCCAACGGAAGACCTTCTACTGATTGTGATGATTAAGATTATTCTTTTTTTTTTTTCCTAGACGCCAACTTTGACGCTTCATATCTTCCTCATTTTTAAACAGATTTTGTTCAAATTTTCAGAGCTTTTAGACTTTACAAAACACTGTCAGAATACCGTAATACAATTCGGAAATTACCTTCTGTTCACGAGTTATTCCCCTTTGATTGAATTTTGCATGCCTCCCATTTCCAGACAAAGGCTCAGAAATGGTTATAATTGGAGCACAAAACCCTTTGAAATTGAAAAGAGGAAGCATTGAAGTTGTGCACATCGGTTTTTTTTTTTTTTTGATTTTTGCATTAAAAATGGCGCTAGAGAGGGGTCAAAAGTTAGAACGCGGAAAACAGCAAAAAATTTGACATATTTTCCTTTATATCTTGAAAACTAGAAATATTTTGTTAAGACATGTAGAACAAAAGTTGCGCATAATTGCAAGGGCTTTCATATTATACTATTTAAAAGGGGCTGGCCCCTATGATTAGGGATCTTGGGCCCTTAAAAGTTTTTGCTTTATAACTCAAAAACGGTAAATATTTCGATCTGGATCTTGGGAACAAAATTGTTCTTTTACACCTTTTTGATCTAATGAAAATGTTGTTTTGTTCGAGTATACCATGGGTATTGCGTAATACGTATTAGAAAGCAGGCCAGGTAAACAGGTAACGTTTTTCATTCGGCAAGGAAATCAGACCTCTTCATGTGTATAACTTAAACAGACTTGCTATCAATAATATACCCTGCGGTATTTAATGTTAATTTTCTTTTTAATAAGGTTTAAAACGTGGTTTATGGTTCACTATTAAATTATTTATTACAACTAGTCTTTCTTTTCTTCTTTTTTAAATTAGGTTAATAGTGTTCAAAAGCGGCGAATATTAAATCTATCTTTCTACGTTTATTATTACAACAAACTTTGTAAGTGATTTTAAACTGTATGCATTGAATAATTCACGATCATTAGCTGTATGCATATTACGGTCTCCATGTTCAGCTCGATGTTTAGTTATGTAACCCAACGCGCGAATCCCACGCTGTTGATCGAGGTCACCAGTGTACTAGCCACCTGTGACCATAAACAAAGCTAGTATTTGTGATCGCGTATAATGTCAATTTTGTGCAAAGAGCTATTAATTAATGGAAAGTTATGTTTTTAATTATATCGAATCAGTAAGATTACTTTACCGATCTTTTATAATCTTAATTCCAAACACTGGTGCATAAAAATCATTTTGAATTTTAATCGCTGTTTTTGTCTGTTCACGCAACAATACATTTAAAAAAAGTATTGCTCTATCCCGTGTTGTTGTATTTTAATTCATCTGCAATTGTAATTGAATGGGGGCTTCGGTAAATAATTAAGGTCTTCCGTTTCCAACGGAAGACCTTCTACTGATTGTGACGATTAAGATTATTAAGGTCTTCCGTTTCCAACGGAAGACCTTCTACTGATTGTGATGATTAAGATTATTCTTATTATTCTTTTTTTTTTTTTTTCCTAGACGCCAACTTTGACGCTTCATATCTTCCTCATTTTTAAACAGATTTTGTTCAAATTTTCAGAGCTTTTAGACTTTACAAAACACTGTCAGAATACTGTAATACAATTCGGAAATTACCTTCTGTTCACGAGTTATTCCCCTTTGATTGAATTTTGCATGCCTCCCATTTCCAGACAAAGGCTCAGAAATGGTTATAATTGGAGCACAAAACCCTTTGAAATTGAAAAGAGGAAGCATTGAAGTTGTGCACATCGGTTTTTTTTTTGATTTTTGCATTAAAAATGGCGCTAGAGAGGGGTCAAAAGTTAGAACGCGGAAAACAGCAAAAAATTTGACATATTTTCCTTTATATCTTGAAAACTAGAAATATTTTGTTAAGACATGTAGAACAAAAGTTGCGCATAATTGCAAGGGCTTTCATATTATACTATTTAAAAGGGGCTGGCCCCTATGATTAGGGATCTTGGGCCCTTAAAAGTTTTTGCTTTATAACTCAAAAACGGTAAATATTTCGATCTGGATCTTGGGAACAAAATTGTTCTTTTACACCTTTTTGATCTAATGAAAATGTTGTTTTGTTCGAGTATACCATGAGTATTGCGTAATACGTATTAGAAAGCAGGCCAGGTAAACAGGTAACGTTTTTCATTCGGCAAGGAAATCAGACCTCTTCATGTGTATAACTTAAACAGACTTGCTATCAATAATATACCCTGCGGTATTTAATGTTAATTTTCTTTTTAATAAGGTTTAAAACGTGGTTTATGGTTCACTATTAAATTATTTATTACAACTAGTCTTTCTTTTCTTCTTTTTTAAATTAGGTTAATAGTGTTCAAAAGCGGCGAATATTAAATCTATCTTTCTACGTTTATTATTACAACAAACTTTGTAAGTGATTTTAAACTGTATGCATTGAATAATTCACGATCATTAGCTGTATGCATATTACGGTCTCCATGTTCAGCTCGATGTTTAGTTATGTAACCCAACGCGCGAATCCCACGCTGTTGATCGAGGTCACCAGTGTACTAGCCACCTGTGACCATAAACAAAGCTAGTATTTGTGATCGCGTATAATGTCAATTTTGTGCAAAGAGCTATTAATTAATGGAAAGTTATGTTTTTAATTATATCGAATCAGTAAGATTACTTTACCGATCTTTTATAATCTTAATTCCAAACACTGGTGCATAAAAATCATTTTGAATTTTAATCGCTGTTTTTGTCTGTTCACGCAACAATACATTTAAAAAAAGTATTGCTCTATCCCGTGTTGTTGTATTTTAATTCATCTGCAATTGTAATTGAATGGGGGCTTCGGTAAATAATTAAGGTCTTCCGTTTCCAACGGAAGACCTTCTACTGATTGTGACGATTAAGATTATTAAGGTCTTCCGTTTCCAACGGAAGACCTTCTACTGATTGTGATGATTAAGATTATTCTTATTATTCTTTTTTTTTTTTTCCTAGACGCCAACTTTGACGCTTCATATCTTCCTCATTTTTAAACAGATTTTGTTCAAATTTTCAGAGCTTTTAGACTTTACAAAACACTGTCAGAATACTGTAATACAATTCGGAAATTACCTTCTGTTCACGAGTTATTCCCCTTTGATTGAATTTTGCATGCCTCCCATTTCCAGACAAAGGCTCAGAAATGGTTATAATTGGAGCACAAAACCCTTTGAAATTGAAAAGAGGAAGCATTGAAGTTGTGCACATCGGTTTTTTTTTTGATTTTTGCATTAAAAATGGCGCTAGAGAGGGGTCAAAAGTTAGAACGCGGAAAACAGCAAAAAATTTGACATATTTTCCTTTATATCTTGAAAACTAGAAATATTTTGTTAAGACATGTAGAACAAAAGTTGCGCATAATTGCAAGGGCTTTCATATTATACTATTTAAAAGGGGCTGGCCCCTATGATTAGGGATCTTGGGCCCTTAAAAGTTTTTGCTTTATAACTCAAAAACAGTAAATATTTCGATCTGGATCTTGGGAACAAAATTGTTCTTTAACACCTTTTTGATCTAATGAAAATGTTGTTTTGTTCGAGTATACCATGAGTATTGCGTAATACGTATTAGAAAGCAGGCCAGGTAAACAGGTAACGTTTTTCATTCGGCAAGGAAATCAGACCTCTTCATGTGTATAACTTAAACAGACTTGCTATCAATAATATACCCTGCGGTATTTAATGTTAATTTTCTTTTTAATAAGGTTTAAAACGTGGTTTATGGTTCACTATTAAATTATTTATTACAACTAGTCTTTCTTTTCTTCTTTTTTAAATTAGGTTAATAGTGTTCAAAAGCGGCGAATATTAAATCTATCTTTCTACGTTTATTATTACAACAAACTTTGTAAGTGATTTTAAACTGTATGCATTGAATAATTCACGATCATTAGCTGTATGCATATTACGGTCTCCATGTTCAGCTCGATGTTTAGTTATGTAACCCAACGCGCGAATCCCACGCTGTTGATCGAGGTCACCAGTGTACTAGCCACCTGTGGCCATAAACAAAGCTAGTATTTGTGATCGCGTATAATGTCAATTTTGTACAAAGAGCTATTAATTAATGGAAAGTTATGTTTTTAATTATATCGAATCAGTAAGATTACTTTACCGATCTTTTATAATCTTAATTCCAAACACTGGTGCATAAAAATCATTTTGAATTTTAATCGCTGTTTTTGTCTGTTCACGCAACAATACATTTAAAAAAAGTATTGCTCTATCCCGTGTTGTTGTATTTTAATTCATCTGCAATTGTAATTGAATGGGGGCTTCGGTAAATAATTGTAATTACTACGCATGCTACGCACATATTATTTTTACCATCACTCTTGTGAATGTCCATTTATTATTTATAGAATTAAATAAACATTAACATAGATAAAAATTCCTTCAAATATACATGTAGTATAATTCAAGTCTTTGTAATATAGCAAACAGTTTCATCCATCTCTGCCGCTTTGTGTCTTAAGTGTTGTAGTCCAGTCCTCGTTTACATACACGTGGCCACAGAGAGCCGCGGGCACCTCGATGTTGAACAAATTATTTTTTCTACTTAACTTGTTACTGTATGCGAACAAAATGATAAACGTGTAATTATTTATAGGTTCCCATTATTTTTTCTGAAAATCAGAACACATTTATCAGCTTTGTTAAGGTTTTACGGACACGTACAATGTACACGCATGCAAGTACAGAACATGCACGTTTTATAAGTGCATATGCAAGAGCGCCCCAAATATATGCATATCGAGAGTTTGAAATACAGAAAAATTCTAAATCCCGTATTTTTTTTTCATTATTTTTGCAATAAAATATCGACTACACTGAAATGATTTTATTGATTTACAGCATATATTAAAGTGAATTATAGGTCCGCTGAGTTGATCATGAGTTGTTTTAATAACGGGTAGTCCTCCTGGCCAGTCATCGTCACGGTTTGTAACATCGTAATTACACAGGTAAATGCTAAGATGTCGATCCATATATTTTCCATAAGAAATGAATTACCGGGAGATGTCTCGTTTTCTCTGATCATACATGTATATTAATTGACAGCGTTTATGAACAGCTGTTAAAACACAGGCCTTTGTAAACCGGTAAATCACAAAAAAGAAAAATCCGAGACATAAAAAACAGAAAATATAAATGTCTCTGGAAATAACATTGCCTTTAGATAACTAAAATAAATTAATGTCCGCCGATTTTTGAATTAATCCGAACATTCATTGATGTGTACCGGTATAGTGTACCTGTACAGGCAGTGTGTATATTTTTATGAAGCCTTCGTCCAAACGAACAATATAATAAATCTTGAATGAATTAACTAACCCCTTCAGTACACACACATTCGCCTATACCTGAGATCTAATCAAAATCAGATTTTTTTTACGGCCCGGAATTCTGATAGTCGCTGTATTTCTAATCTGATTGACTATACACGTACCTTTAACAAATATTCTTTAATTTTCTTCGGGACCCCTGCATCACTAGTCAGGTGCTGTACCGACTGAGCTACCCAGGCCGATATCCACGACCCAAACCATTACAGTTTAAATAATAAACTTTTATTAACTAATATCATCATTTTTTTAAAAATAAATTTTTAACTTAATTATAAAAAATCAATGCAGGTGCTCCACGCGTCAATTATTGTGATAAAGGTACTTACCACGTGACCTGATCATAATGCATTCATATTGGTCAACTCTGTGATGCATGTGTGTATTTATCAAACCTTTCAAACTCTTTCCTCTTGACACCATCTTTAAGTGTATTAAAAAGTCAAGCGACTTCCTGTCAATTTTGAATATCGCCACCGCACGTGTATTTTGAACTTTGATTACCAATTTCATTATTTTCATCAATAATACATATCCTTTTAGCCTGTCATTTTCGGAATTTTAAAAACTAAACTTCACACAAAAAATCACGGACTTCTTGTTAAGTTATAATGCAAACAAACGACTGAAACATCTAGAACACAAGAAGGGTTGGTGAGGTGCATAACTACATGTATGAAATAAAAAAAAAAAAAAGCAAAGGCGGATCCAGGGTCGGCGCGCCGGGCGCACGCCCCCCCCCCCTTCCGTTTGAATTTTTTGTATGTAGAACTTATATGTCCATTATCCTTAAATCAAGGAAAAAACATCTCTTATTTGTAAGAATTTGTCAACTTCTGGGGGCTTCGCCCCTGGATCCCCACCAGGGCTTTGTCATAGACCCTCTGGGGGCTTCATTGCAGCCCCCCCCAGACCCCTCCCCTGCCTTGTACTTTGCCCCCCCCAGACCCCTCCCCTGCCTTGTACTTCGCCCCCCCCCCGTTATGAAATTCCTGGATCTGCCACTGCAAGGGGCGTAATAAACAAGAATAATATAACTTTGAAGGGATGTGATCATCGGTATTGGTACTTTTACCTATGATATATACACAAAGACCTCTAGATCTACACGACAGAAATAGAGCTTGAGCGGCAGCTCTGCTTTAAAACATGTATCTACTTTTCGGTACAATCATAGAAAATTATAAGTATTTAGCAAATCTATAATATTAAACTTGACATGTAACTAAAATTATTCCATCAATAATCCACGAACATACATTGAAAGGATTATAAATATCTGTAGAAATTAAAAAGCAATTTGGAATTAAAAAAAAAAACTGTCGGCGAGTTTCTTATTGCTGCTATTACGTTGAACATGCCATTTGATTGACAATCTCTCTATATATGTAATATAGAATTTTTTGTATTATTTTCATTTTTTATCTTAATAATTAAATATTACTGATTATTTCTATTTTTATCATTATTTTGTACTACACGTATGTGTTTGTGGTTTAAGTGCAAAGTTAGGCTGTAGATTATAAAACTATAACATATGCCAGGACAGACATTTCTACATGTTACTTTTCAAGGACATAGCATCGTTTTTGAAAAGGGGGAGGGGGGGGGGGCGGGCAGCCAGAGAAAAAAATTAACTTACCTGAAAAGACTTCACAAGCAAAACCAAAATAGGAAAATAGCCCAGAATCCTATTTCCTGGCGGAAAGGGGTGGGGACAACGGGACTATACTGCAACAAAAAGTGGGGGCCAACGGGACTTTCAATGAACATTACTAAAGTAAAAAATTAGGTCTGAAAAAAGGGGGAGGCTGATGCTACGTGCCTGCTCTTATAGCTCATGCTTTATTTGATCTGCAATATCATAAGTTTACTTGATTGAATATCTCGGAGTCTCTCTTATCCTTTCTACAGCCTTTTAGTTTGACCAACTATGCAAAATTTAGCCTTTTGAACAGTTGGCGTTAGGGCTTTCATACTTCACATCCGAAATTCTTTGTGACAAGACCTTTTCTTTGGAATAAATATTTTTGACCTTGTGACGTTCACCTTGGAGTTTGACCCACTTTTTAAAAAATCTAACCTTGGCAATACCTTTTGAACGGTTGGGACTAGTGTTTTCACATTCACAGGTGTATTCCTTGTGAAAACGCTTTCATTGGATATCAACAATTTTTACTATTTGACCTTGACCTTGGAGTTTGACGTACTTTAAAAAAAATTAAAAGTTTTGACTTTTTACCTTTGACCTTAGAGTTTGACCTACCTTTGAAACATTTTAATCTCATTCATAACTTTTCAACGGTTGGTGTTAGGGTTTTCGTATTTTTACAAGTGTGTTTCTTGTGACAAGACCCTCCCTTGAGTACCGACAGTTTTGACTTTTGTCCTTGATCTTGGGGTTTGACCTACTTTTGAAAAAAAAAACAAAACGTTGACCTTTGTCATAACTTTTGAATAATTAATGCTAGGGCTTTCATATTTCAATGTCTATTTCTTATGACAAGGCATTCCTTTGGACACCGTTAATCTATCCTTGACCTTAACATTTGACTTGAGTATAAAAAAAAATTAACCTTTGCCATGCTTTTCAATAGTTAGTCTTATAGCGGTTTCATATTTCACAGTTATATTCACTGAGACGAGATCTTTCTTTGGGTAACATAATTTCTTATCTCTTGACTTTGACCTTGGAATTGGATACGGATTTGAGAAACTTAAACCTTTGCCATAAGCTGCAATACCGGGGCATCAGTGTTTCACAAACACGTCTTGTTCAATATCCAAACTGGACAAAAACATTCACAATGAATCCTTAACTCATTGTGTGGAACCTGATAAATTATTTGACTCGATCTATGGTCTGAAAGAACATGGCTAACCTTATCCAGTCAATAAGTCACAGATTGGGATTTTTCTTAACCAGTGTGTGTTATGGTCTTGATGAAAGGTCATTTGGATGAGTTTAGATGAGAAGCTTTAAATTCGTTACCGTCTTTTTCTAGTGAAACATTGTTGGTATCATGCAGAGTGTGACATGGCCTAAACTCAAGTTCAAGGTCACTAAGGATAAGATATTTTGACTGGATGTATGGACTGTATGAACATGAGTGAATTTGAGAAGTTAGTAATACACAGATGGGGTTTGCTCATAACCAGAGTGTGTCATGGCTTTCGCAAGGTCACTTGGACAAGTTCAAGGTCACATATATTCCTTTATCGTCTTTATACAGAGTGAAACATTGTTAGTTGATACCTCTTACAAGATTGCTTATAACCTTATGATATGGCATGACCTTGACTCAAGGTCACTTCTTCCTGCCTGCAGCTCCAACGGAAGACCTACTCGTTGCTTTGCAACGAGCTCGGCTCTAGTTGTAATTACTACGCATGCTACGCACATATTATTTTTACCACCACTCTTGTGAATGTCCATTTATTATTTATAGAATTAAATAAACATTAACATAAATAAAAATTCCTTCAAATATACATGTACTATAATTCAAGTCTTTGTAATATAGCAAACAGTTTCATCCGTCTCTGCCGCTTTGTGTCTTTAAGTGTTGTAGTCCAGTCCTCGTTTACATACACGTGGCCACAGAGAGCCGCGGGCACCTCGATGTTGAAATACATTGTTGCTCTACACCGCACAAACAACTAGCATGTACATGCAGTGTAGTAATTGGCAAAGATTGTTTGAAAAATATAAACTCGCATGTGTTCGCTACGAAGCATTCATTTTAAAATTTTATTTACATGTAGATACCTTATAAGAACAAAATAAAGTAAATGTATAACGCCTAGAACAATGTTTAAAAATTAAAATACAAATATCGTGTGCTCGGAAGGGAAGATGGCTTGAAAGGGTGTGTCTGTGAATGCTTAGATCTAGCAAAACACTTCGCAATGTTAAGCATACTTGTGGCCAAATCCTTTAAAAGTGGGGGCAATCCCTAATCCTCGCACCCTTTCTTTTTGAATCTAAAAATATATACCATACTGAGAGTTGTATATAGAGCGGGAATGTTATTTTATTAGTCCTTAAAGGCACAACTTAAGAAATGACTTATAAATTTTTTTTTAGATAAGATTGTTTCGTGATACAGCTGTGATAAATCTTAGGAACTTCTAAAGTTATAACTTAGGCATATCTTAAGATAACTTAGGAAACGTTTTTGAAACAGGCATGTCAAGCATTCAGTCAGATCTATTACGACGTCCATATTACCATATAAGAGAATGAAATTTTGTTTTGTATATAAAGTGGTTATTACAAATATGCGTGTTACAAAAATGTATGTTGAAATCTTCAAAAGCTATCGAATTATTTGCATACGTGTACTCGTACATATGAACATTGATCAACACTGATCAAGTGTATACCGGGACCCGGGATAGTCTTATTATAGCTCTTGCTTTGTCAAATCATTACTTTCATACCCCTTGCATTTAAGAAAAACAATGTTATAAAAAAAAAACAATAATCTGACATATAACAAGTATACATGTAGCGTGTGCAATTTATTTGGCTAGGGGCATGTACACACGTGGTTCGAAACTGTAGGGGGCTACAAATGCGGCCATAACTAGTATATTTTTGAGGTGTTATAAAAAACAAATAATACTCACAAAAGCTTATAAAATTGCCGTTCTATCGATACCTTATATGCCATGTTTCATCCACCAACAACGCCACGACATCGATGAGAAATACGTTTCTACACGGGCATTTTCTTCGAAAAGGATAGGAAGTTAATGAATTAAAATAATTAATTCTTTTAGTTAACGCATTATGTTTACCTCCTTATTTGTTGTATGCAATAAGTATAGACCTTACTAATAATGACTGTTTGGTTGTCACACCTGTGCATGTGTCGTGCGAGGTACAGCGGTAAGGTAAATTACCGAGAGTCGCGATGTGCGGGGTGATTCGGAATACCCTAAATGACGGTGATCCATTGAATTTCTACTAGTAAATCAACCTGTCAAATCTAACATGGGCCCACATAATACGACTAAATTCGTTTCATGAATGAACTGGTTCTTAACAAATATATGTATAGTATACAATATCTTTTCTTTAGATCTGTTTGTTTATTATTTTCAACCACAATCTGCAGTACATGTATAGTTACACGAAATCCATGCACAACGGCGCTACACCTGTCAATCAAAATCACTCGATATTGTGAACTCAGTCTGGTGTTACGGCAGCATTTCCGAAGTGATTCAAAATATTCTATCGGCTAATTCTAATTTTTCGCGTTGAATAATAATATTTTGGAACAAAGTTGGAATTAAGGCTGGAGCTGCATGCTGTGAATTTATCACACCCGCAGTCTGCAGTCTTCCCTTCTTACATGTATATGAAGCATCTGTTGAGTAATGAATCAGAGAGCATAATATGCGGAACAAGTTTGATTGAGATTTTTACTTTTCCTTTAAGATAAAATGATTAATAACATAATTTATGCATCTAATAGATACATATAAATGTACATGTATAGCTTTTTAAAAACAAGAATCTGTAATTGAAAATGTGAAAGTGAAGAGTTTAGGTAATAGTTCTTAACCAAAATTTAATGACAGTTCATTCCTTCCTAGTCTCTATATAACTTTTAATTACGGCCGTGCCCTCTCCCCTTCAAAAGATGTCTAATACATGCTTTTAAATTCTGTTTATGTATCAAGAAATTTCCACAGGTACTTGTGGACAGGATCCCCCCCCCCCCCCAAATTCAACCCCAATGTTTGTTGGACATTTTTTTTCCACAAATTATATTTATTACACTTATTCATCATGTGTACCATAGGAAAAAATCGAGTACAAGTACCTGTGGAAATTTCTATTTGCCCCCCCCCCCTTCCCAAAAAAACTGTAATTGTTTTCTACGGGCTTGACAACAGGTACTTGTGGACAGACCCAACAAATTATATTTATTGCACTTACTCATCATGTGTACCATATGAAAAAATCGTGAAAACCCCAAAATAATCGTTCCACACAAAAAATGCCTCACTATGTATAGTTAAAACATTAATTTTTCATATTTCTTGATGAAATTAACATTAATAAAATCAACACAAAATTAATACCGTATTACATATCACTTGAATTTATCATAAAGCAGAAAATCTGTTCTGCGGGCTTCAAGGCCAGCTCAGGAACCTAAAGATGTCCTCATTTTCCAAGTCCAGTACAGAACGTAAATTAAATGAAATAAATCACACGATCACTGGGAAGAACTCAAAGAAAGAAGACTCTTGAGGAAAAGATATTTTGATTCGACTTATAGACTGAAATAAACCGATATTCTCTTTTTGCCACTCTTTCCTGGTGCCCTGGGACTCTGAATGTAGGATCAGTATTTTTCTCACAGGTCCGTTGTACGGATTGTACGGGGGGGGGGGGGGGGTGGCAGACCTTCTGAAAATAGTCTTTTGTTGTAGTTTTAATATGTAAATTTTGATTTAGTTGCTGCTTGCACCCTCCCCACTCTTTGTTTCTCTACGATCATACATAGGCGAATCCCAGCAAAAATGTAATGACCCCCCCCCCCTCCAACACACACTTTTTTTTTAAATGTGTATTGCGATAGGACTTAAAATTGGAAAACATTTTCTGTATATCTCTACATCGAAAAATATAAAACAAATATTTTTTTTTATATTTCCTTTTTAAAACAACATAGATAATTATGCATAGCTAATTAAATACTGAATTAAATATTTATCTTTGCAGACAATATGCTCTGGGTTATAGAACATGATGTGAAAGCGTATCGTAATGCACCTTGTAATCCGTTGGATTTTCAGATTTAAGGCCAATGCGAAAACCTAAAGACGCCGACATTTTATTATGCTACTGTAATCGAAGATCCGGGGGGCATACAGTTTTTGTCCTGTCCACCTGTCTATTTGTCTGTTAGACTGTGTTAGCCTCTTTGTCCGCAAAAACTTTAACTATGCCCATAAAATTTGATTGGTTGGAACTACTGCTTTCATATTTCTTATGTGTATTCCTAGTAACAAGGACTTCCTTCAGGTACCAACATATTTGACCTCTTGACCTTGAACTTGGAGTTTGATCCTCTTTCGCAAAATTTTACCAAACTATAATTTGGCCAAAACTTTTGAACAGTTGGTGCTATGGCTTTTATACTTCACATCTGTATCCCTTGTGATAAGTCTCCTCCTTGGGTATAAATATGTTTGACCATTTGACCTTGACCTTGGAGTTTGACCAACTTTTAAACAACTTTAGCCTTGACAATAACTTTTGAATGACTAGTACTAGGGCTTTTATATTACATAGGTAATTTTCTTGTGACAAGGCCTGTCATTGTATACCTTTAATTTTGACCATTTTACCTTGACCTTTGATTATGTCCTACTTTTGAAAAACTTTAACCTTGGTTTTAACTTTTGAACAGTTGGTGCTAAGGCTTTTTTAATACCACATGTGTATTCCTTGTAACAATTAAGACCTTCCCTCAAGTACAAACAATTATGTTCCCTTGACCTTGGAGTTTGACCTTTTAAAGAAATTAACCTTGGCCATAACTTTTAAACTGTTGCTGCTGTGGCTTTCATACAAGTATATATTTCACAGTATATTCTTTGTTCAAGACCTTTATTTGGGTAATAACATTTTTTTTTTATCTTTTGATCTTGACCATGGAGTTTGACTTGCATTTGAGAAACTTTTAACTTTTGCCATAAGATGCCATATGGGGGCATCAGTGTTTCAAAAATCACATGTTGTTCAGTATCCAAATTGGGCATAAAACATTTACAATGATCCTTTAAAGCAGTGAGTTGAACCTAATAAATTACGACTATAGAAATTATGATAATTTATTTCGATGTATGGTCTAAAAAAACGTTTATTATACCTCTGTGAAAACTAGCTTACAAGTGAAAAATCACTAGTAAAATAGAATTTGATTGGCCGAGAATGTCACGTGTCCATCATGTTTGCCCTGCAACAAAACGTCGTGTTTCACGATTGTGACGTCACAATTAAACGAGTGAGGAGTTAGATTGTTTATAGCGACGCTGCTAACTTCGTTCGCGCGGTAACAACAACTAAAAATTCACCCCAAAAAATCACCTTAATTAATGGAATTGCATACAGATATTAGATTAAACGTTCTTTATTAAAATGTTTGCACTTTTCAAAATTCGTTTATGGAAATACAGCTAACATACGTCATGAGACGTCACAGTCTAGACGTTCCAAATGTCTCGTGCTGTTTGAAGAGGTGGATCTTAAAATTAAGTGAACAATGCACTCGCCCAACGGTCGCACCGTCAGCATATTATCGTTGATTGATTGTGTCGATTTAAATGTGTAAAAATGTAATGGTGTTTGAATGTTACTGGTGTGATCACACAAACTTGTCACGTAGGATTTTTTTTTTAATGAAACGAGGCTATTGGTGTACCTGTAACTTACATCTCTTTCATATCGTTCTCATCAAATGCATGTTTGCTTTATTCATTGGATCTCCTTTGTAATTCCTGCATTTTGGTTAATTCGGTATTATAAACAATTTATTGCATAATAGTGAGGGAGACATAAAGATTTCTTCGCAAATGAAAAATCATATTTCTCTCGGGCGTTGCCTTCGGGGAGTATGATTTTTCATGGGCGAAGAAATCTTCAAGTTGCCCTCGGGGAATATGATTTTTTATGGGCGAAGAAATCTTCATGTCTCCCTCACTATCATGCAATAAATGCAAACTGTGAACTTGTCAACTGCGAAACACACAAAAGGGTATCGCTGATATCATACAGAGTGTATCATTGCCTTGATCAGGCCCATAGGAAGCAAATTCAGAGGTTTTTTTTTTTGGGGGGGGGGCACAGCCATACATTTTCAGTTGACAGTTGAGGGGGCACTACTACCATAAATTTCCTGACAAGCAAAAAAAAGGTCACCAACTACCAAAAATTCCTTGACAAGCAAAAAAAAGAAGGTTATCAGACGTTTCTATCGAGGTGGCACAAGCTATAGTATCTATGTCTACTATAGTAATCTATATATCGGCAAAATTATTGGGGGCACGCCCCCCCCCCTCCCTCGGTTCCTACGGCCATGTTGATTAAATTTAGGGTCACTAAGGAAAGAATGTTTTGACTGGATGAATGGTCTGAAAGAACATGTGTTAACTTGTCGAGTCGGTAACACAAAGATGGGGTTTGCTTATAACCAGAGTGTGTCATGGTTTGATGCAAGGTCATTTGAACGAGTTCAAGGTCATCAACGGAGAAACAACATTCCTTAACTGTCTTTCTACTGGTGAGACATTGCAAGTTGATACCCCTTACAAGATTGCTTATAACCTTAGAATGTGGCATGACCTTGACTCAAGGTCACTTCTTCCTGTTCGCAGCTCCAACGGAAGACCTACTCGTTGCTTTGCAACGAGCTCTGCTCTAGTTCTTTTTTTTTCCTAGACGCCAACTTTGACGCTTCATATCTTCCTTATTTTTAAACAGATTTTGTTCAAATTTTCAGAGCTTTTAGACTTTACAAAACACTGTCAGAATACCGTAATACAATTCGGAAATTACCTTCTGTTCACGAGTTATTCCCCTTTGATTGAATTTTGCATGCCTCCGATTTCCAGACAAAGGCTCAGAAATGGTTATAATTGGAGCACAAAACCCTTTGAAATTGAAAAGAGGAAGCATTGAAGTTGTGCACATCGGTTTTTTTTTTTTTGATTTTTGCATTAAAAATGGCGCTAGAGAGGGGTCAAAAGTTAGAACGCGGAAAACAGCAAAAAATTTGACATATTTTCCTTTATATCTTGAAAACTAGAAATATTTTGTTAAGACATGTAGAACAAAAGTTGCGCATAATTGCAAGGGCTTTCACATTATACTATTTAAAAGGGGCTGGCCCCTATGATTAGGGATCTTGGGCCCTTAAAAGTTTTTGCTTTATAACTCAAAAACAGTAAATATTTCGATCTGGATCTTGGGAACAAAATTGTTCTTTAACACCTTTTTGATCTAATGAAAATGTTGTTTTGTTCGAGTATACCATGAGTATTGCGTAATACGTATTAGAAAGCAGGCCAGGTAAACAGGTAACGTTTTTCATTCGGCAAGGAAATCAGACCTCTTCATGTGTATAACTTAAACAGACTTGCTATCAATAATATACCCTGCGGTATTTAATGTTAATTTTCTTTTTAATAAGGTTTAAAACGTGGTTTATGGTTCACTATTAAATTATTTATTACAACTAGTCTTTCTTTTCTTCTTTTTTAAATTAGGTTAATAGTGTTCAAAAGCGGCGAATATTAAATCTATCTTTCTACGTTTATTATTACAACAAACTTTGTAAGTGATTTTAAGCTGTATGCATTGAATAATTCACGATCATTAGCTGTATGCATATTACGGTCTCCATGTTCAGCTCGATGTTTAGTTATGTAACCCAACGCGCGAATCCCACGCTATTGATCGAGGTCACCAGTGTACTAGCCACCTGTGGCCATAAACAAAGCTAGTATTTGTGATCGCGTATAATGTCAATTTTGTACAAAGAGCTATTAATTAATGGAAAGTTATGTTTTTAATTATATCGAATCAGTAAGATTACTTTACCGATCTTTTATAATCTTAATTCCAAACACTGGTGCATAAAAATCATTTTGAATTTTAATCGCTGTTTTTGTCTGTTCACGCAACAATACATTTACATCGAAATATTTCGAAAAAGCTGCCGTAATTAAAGTTGTTAGTTAACATCTTACTGATCTCAAGAAAACGTTATTTTGTTTGAGTCTTGTGTTCTAAATGAGCTAGAAGCATAACACATATACAGGTAAGCGTTTTCATTCAGCAAGTAAACAAGAGCTCTTCATGCGTGTAATTAAAATAAACTTACAATAAATAATAAACCTAGCTACATTAGATGCTAATATTCTTTAGAATCGGGTTCTTGAAGTGTTCTGAGCTTTATTTCTAAATTATTTACTGACAACTTTCCCTTTTATTTCGTTTGTTTTCAAATTTGGATAAACCAGTCTACTTAACAGGGAAAAAAGATAACCTTTTCTTCTTATCATATAAAAACAAACAATAAAGTTAGAAAATAAAACAAAACTTTAAACATAGACCATTCACAGCCATTAAGTACACGCCTTTTACATTCACCTTGTGTGTTTACAATTATGTAACCCCTCCCTCGATAGCGCGTGGCAAAGGAGGTCACCGGGGATCAATCGGCGTGTGATCCAGCGACCTAAGGTCATACACAAAACAAACCATAGAATGGCCTTTCCAAATACATTTTGTAAACTAAGTGATGAGTGGATAAATATGTTGAATCTTTCAGATTATTTTATAATATCTTTGATTAAGTCGCTAGTACATTTCAATTTATATTTTATTCGCTGAATTACAAGAAAGTTGCATATTAATTTTATTTTTATAAACATTGTATTTCTCGATATCGAGATAATTGCGCTTTGTGAAAAATTACTTTAAAATCATTCAGAATCTTTCATATTATTTCGTCTTACTGTTTATCACTCGCTCGTTTTAATCAACTAGTCTTAACTGACTTCAATTCAATGCATTTCGAATGCCGAAAAGACCACTTTGTTTGTGTATTAAAGAAACAGTTTATTTATCTCTCTAATGTTATTATTTAACGAGTTGCTATTTCTTTCATGAACATTAAACAGCATGTATATAATTATCACGATAATTGTACGTAGAGGTCACATTTTTAATTGTCAGGAAAATCGAAAATAAAATTAACTACTTTTGAGTTTGTATTATTTTCTTCCTAACTTACAATATTATTGCATACAAAATACTAGGTCGGACGCAAGTAACCTAAATATTTCACTTGTATTTGAAAATTCTATCGAGCGTCGAATGAATTTTACCCGTTAAAAAGTCTACAAAAAAACCTTCCTATGCAGTTTTCTTTGGGAATCAATTGGCTTAGATAGTCTACTCCGACATGTGTTGACAAAACTCACGCAATGAGAAGGCACCGTGTAATTCATGGACTGGAGGCATGGAGTGGAGTTATGGAGTGGAGTTTGGAGTCAAATTTTGGAGTCTGATTTTTTTTAATTTGATTTTTGCTATTTAGAACAAAATTCTTCAGGTGACAACTCTGTAGTCTTATAATTATCCCTTGTTGCTATACAGTACCAGCAATTGCAACGTGTAACATAACTCCTGTTACTAAAATTAGGTTACGAGTATCTTGTTGAATCACCTTAAAATCTGTTCAAAAACAGACAAATAATGTTTCTTGCTACTTTTTTAGTTGGTGTCATTCATGCCCGTTTGATACTCCGTAATCCATTTTAAGGTATTTTTCTGCTCCTTTGGCCTGAAATTTTCCGATTGTTTAAGCAAATATATTCTTTGTTGCAATATCCCCAAAATAAGAGTTACTGAATGTGAGCTTTACGTTGATCAATCTTGGTATAAATATCAGATTTAATTTGTCTTACTGTTGTATAGAATAAAGATATAAAATTCTTCAGGTGACAACTCTTAAGTTTTGTTATATTACCGTGTTGCTATTAGAAGTGATGCGTGTGTTCCTTGGAAAAGTGTAGATGAACATTTTAGTTCATATTTCTGTAACTTAAAACTAGAAATATTCCATAGGACATGAATCCCCCGTCCAGTGTATATTAGTAATGCAACATGAAAATTTGTATCAGTGTATGAAGTTTGAAGTGAATATCTTGAATAGTTTCTTTAAAATTGAAATTAAAATCTAAAAAAAAATTGGATATAGATGATAAATTCTCACCAAATTATGTATAAGTGCATAAGCTTATGCATAAAAATATCTTAAATGCTTTTTTTTTAAACTAAACAAAATGCAAATTAAAGAAAAGCGAGGTCAAGGTCACAAGAAAGCCTAAGGTTAAAATATTTCATATAAGTATCAGCATATTAAGTTTGATAAACATATCTTGAATGGTTTATTTAAAATTGAGCTGAACGTTATTTATAAGAAAAGTGAGGTCAAGGTCAAAAGAAAGGTTAAGGTCAAAAATTGTTAACATCACTATGTATCAGCATATGAAGTTTGATTACACTATCTTGAATGGTTTCTTTAAAACTGAGCTAAACACTAATTTAAGAAAAGCAGGTCAAGGTCAAAGAAAAGGTCAAAGTCAACAAATGTTTACACAATTAAAAAGCTCTCACCAATACTTATCAACATATGAAGTTTTATAAAAAAATATCTTGAAAAATATTTTTGAAACTGAGCTTTGAACTGAGATAAATGCAAAGCTTGACGGAAGGAAAGAAGGACGGAAGACAGACATGACAAACTCAATATGCCCCGGCCATATTCATAGCGGGGCATAAAAATATTATGAAGTAGACTAGTGGTATGCTTTTTTAAATGTTTATTTGAATTATTAAAAAATATCAATTTTGATGATTTTTCACAATACTCATTAATCAAATTTCTTAGTAATATTAATTAGAGCTTTTTTTCACAACCAAATTTATACTTATGAAAGACATTGTATCAGTCATATTTAAAAGCTTATGTTCTAGGATTTGAGATAATAACAAATATTCATTAAGATATTGATTGTTAGAACAAGTCAGTCGAAGATCACATTATCTAGCTATTACCTAAATCTCAGGATTGATATTCTATTAATGTTAATCTTTATTTAGACAGATTAATCTTCTGGTCCTACTCTTGAAGTTAAATCTTTTCCCTCGCAAATGAATTACCTATAATTAGTGTACTTTAATGAATAACATACTGATGTGAATAAATGGGTCTGTTATAATTGCCTAACACTGCCTGCATGCTCTTGTATAAATGACTCTTGACAGATTATGTGGGACATACAGTGGCTGCATCAAATTCCCGCAAATTTTTTTCAGATAAGGTCATGGGTATTAATTTCACTCTCATTGTCAAAAAGTGTGTTATCTAAAACAGTGACAGTTTATTCTATGTTTTAATCAAGTTTAACTGTTACATAAATAATGATCACCATAGCTTTCAACACATAATTGGAAGGTGATAAAACCCTTTGAACTAAATTTTAGCTTTCTGTCACATCTTTTTTATGTCTGCTAAAACGTTTATAGGTTTTTGACCACACAGCTGAACAATGTGGGTTAATATATCGTTACAAGGTTGTTTGTAGAATAAGATTGATGATTTTTCTCTCTATATAATTAACTGTAGATATGAAACCATCAATTTTGTATCTTGAAATGTGAATTTAAAAAAAGATTATCAATAATTCACATACATTTACTTAAATAATTCAATAATATTATGATACTGTAATATGAATACAATACATTGGTGACTCACAATTTTTATCAATTTAGAAGTTAATGGGAAGGAATGCACTGTGATGCAAGTTAAGGGATGATAATATTTATATAAACTCCTAAAGAATGCGATAATTTTAAGTTAAGGGATGATAATATTTGTATAAACTCCCATATAATGCAATGATTTTAATGCACATGCTGTTCAAGTTAATTCAACACTAGATCACATACTCCAAAATTAAAAGGTCATCATTCACTGTTTAAGGACATACGCAACCCACCTTACCTACTGATAATTTTTCAAGATATTCTGAATTTAAGATTATAGTGCCATCAGATGTTCATAGACAAAAAATCAGCATGCATTACCAGGGGTTTCGAAAAGATATCAATTAATAAAATTTCTTGTATAATTTAAAGAAAAATATACAAAAATTACTAAGCATATATTCTCGGTGTTTTGTTTATCCAAACTTGTTTTAGAAGAAGTGTACAACAGCATATTTAGACATAAAAATGTAGCAAACAGTTCCTTCAAGTATTGGAACTCTTCAACTCCAGGAAAAAACACAATAAAGTTCAAACTATGTTATGTATGTCCTTAATCAGCATCTCTGAAACTGGGTGTGAGGATTCTGGCTTTTCTCTATGAGCCAGTGTAGTCTTACATAGCTTTCACTATCAATTAGAAAACTGAAAATTTATTCAATGTTTAATAAAGATAAACTGGAGTAAAAACAATTAACACATTGCTTTCAATTGAAGTGTGATATGACCCATAGTTGATTTGTTGTTTTTGAGGGTGAGGGAGTGACAACCCAAGGAAAAGGGAGAGAGATTAGTATGGTAATTGCTATGTCGCTGAAGTAAGGGAGTGAGTGAACCTTTTAGTACTAACACCATATAATAGTGGTATAAAGTGTGAAACTTATTTTAAAACTGATTATAATTTCTTTTTTTTATTTAACATGATAGTAATGAATAGGTGAGTGTATATACTGATACTTATAAATTGATTTAAACACTGAACCTAATAGCTCTTGAGAGGTTTGTTAACACATCGAATAAAACTGTAATAAAACAATCAGTAAGACCGACTATATCTGATGATTAATTATATTCAACTGTTTCCAAACATTTTAAAGAACATGGGTTATCTTGTCAGTATCATGTCTGTCTATTCAATACTGATGTAATTTTCTAAAGTTACAAATACTTACTTAAGTACTTACTTACTTAAGTTTCAGAAACTTACAAATTCAAAGTACCTACGAATTTTCTGTTTAGTACAAGACAAGAAACAGCAAACAAATGTACAAAAAAAAAAAGAATTAAAGACTTTCATACTAATGCAATTTCCTGAACATCTTTTTCCATTCATGTTTTGAAAAAAAATATTAGACTCCAAAATTTGACTCCAAACTCCACTCCATAACTCCATTCCATGCCTCCAGTCCATGAATTACACGGTGCCCAATGAGAAGCCATACATTTCAAACGTGTGACCTCTTGGTCAGTGCATGTGAAGATTACGCACGACAATTAGTGTCTGGAAAACGAAGTATGTTTTATAAATGATTTGACAGGTTAAGATTTGTTCTCATTCCAAATTAAATACAAGTTTACACAATCCCGTTATTTCTTTGTTATTTTATACCGTCAATTATATTAGAGATTGTTTTAAAAACGTGTTGTTTAGGAAGATTAACCTTATGCATTTGTTTTATTTCATCTAATAAACTGAATTTTCCCATGATACGAATTACTGGTACATGCATGTAAGTACGCGTAAATGCGGTCTTATTTGTTTATGTGGAAGAGCGCCCAAAATAAATACACTTCGAACTCTGGAATTTCCCTATTTTACTGTTTAAATCATAGGTCCGCTCAGCTGACGAGTTGTTTTAATAACGGTTATAAATTATATTCAGAAAAAGTCCTGGCCAGCGATCGTTACGCTTGGTTACATTGCAATTAAACAGGTATATACTAATAAGATATTAAGATACTATCGGTATATATATTTTCACCTAATATGTTTTCATTGAGTGTTTTCATTAAAATAAATTGCTGGAGAATATCATGTTCTCCCTGATCATATCGATAGCGCGTAGAAACAGCGGTATATGAACACACGCTTTTGTGTACAAAGCAAACGTATAAATCAAAAAGATGGGGAAAAACGATGAAATAAAAACATTTCTCTATCAACTGAAATTATTGTCTTTAGACAGATAAAAATAAATGAATATTCGCCTGAGAACATGTGAAAATTATACCCAAATACAATGTAACGAAGGATTTTCGGTTTAATCCAAGTACACAATAACAATGTTGTGTACAACTTCTTTTTTATCCTTCGCCCATGTGTTCCTCCTTAACGGAAAAAATTATCAGTAAATTATATTATACCGAAAGAGGTTGAAAAATGACGAACTTTATTTCTTAAAATTAACAACAATTATCAGACTTTTCTCATATCACTGTAAAAATGCCCTAAAAACTAAAACCGTCTGGTTTGACTTTGTCAACGCGTTTTAGATCGGGTTCGAGATTTTTATTAAATATCTGGAGTATTTCGCTTATTCTGCATGTCTTTATAACAAGATTAGCTTTTAAAAAAAAAGCTGAGAGTCAGCCACTGGAATACAGAAAAATTCTTTCTTGGTTTGTGATGGTATATGATTTGTTTTATCCATCATGTTGTGTTCATTAAAAGTCATTGTCGTCTAAGTTAAAATTCGCCCAGTCGTTTTCTTATTTGTAACATAATTCTGTACATAATAAATAATAAAGCATAGAATAAATTTTAGTTAAACTACATCGTGATCATTATGATGACCTCCAATTAATTTCTCTTGGGCGCGGACATCAGATAAAGTTCGTCTCAGAAATGAACAAAGCCACTATGATCCCAATCATTGAACGTGTAAGAATGTATACATTTTCATTTTTACTGTTAAATTCTATAAATAATATAGATTATGATGCTGAAAAGGAAGGTAGACCTTGGGTTAGATTGTGTTAATTATTATTAGATAAAAGTTTTTTAATCGTGCAGGTTCGAGGCAATGCATGATAGGGGAAGGGGGAGGGTGCATACTGTATGTATATTTAATTCAATTTCTAAATTTAAGCATCCATTTTAGTGTTATTAGGAAAGAAAAGAATTGCTTCCAAAATAAAGTAATAAACTGGAGATTCAAAATATTTTATACACACAGTACGTATACCCTAAAATGATACTGGATTCCATCTCGCTCACTCTCTCTAATTTGGGGGGGGGGGTTGTCTATAAATCCGCGCAGTTTCTCACAACTATCGCAGTTCTACTGTGGTCAGTTTCTCACCTGTGGGCGCGTTCACGTGCACAAGCGGCACTTACATGTACATGTCTATCATCGTGTAAATTATAAGAATTTACACATCTTAAGTGATATTCTGACGTTTTCATAACTTTCATCATTAAAGTAAAGAGATTCTTTTTTTTTTCACTGTCTTGGGACCTTTGTGCAAGTGGATTATTGTGTGAATTCCGACCCGTACCTGTCTTATGCAAGGTATTGATCGAGGGAGTCTTGCATCAGGCATTCAGAGGAATACACACAAATCCTTGAACTTGCAACGGCGATTGAGGGTATATATCAAGTGTTAAATGTGCTCTGCATATAAACTTCTCATCTTCTATAAGAAGCACTGAAATATTTTCATAGTATCATATTTCCCACTTAGAACAATCTCTTCTTTAATTTTTCGTCGAGAACGACGAAGAACAATGCAGTCTATAAATAGATCGAGGTCGCGTCTTTGTTAATATATTCGATCAGTGCATATTATCTATTCAAGATATATTACTAAAGTCAGGTACTCTTCACACAATTGCTCCGAAGAAAATAGTTCCATTCATGATCAGTAGATACAACATTACAACAAATGTTAAGAATAATCATGTATATTTAATACGTTAAAGAAAACAAAATTAACGTTAAAAGATTTTAAGAAAATCACTTTTTCCCCAGAAAAGCAAATAAAAAGTTTTCATATTCCTACGCTCGCTGCCTCCTCAGTCTTTTTCACGAAAATATATAGGTCATACTTCGATTGATAATGATAAATCTTTTCACCGGTTATATATTACTGTCATGATAATTGTTCGTTAATTGCCGTATATTTTCTTTTGAGTTAGAATGTTAATCATGAACTGTGTGTGTGTTTTCTTCTCTTTTTTTTTAAATAACGGAATGGTTATTATGGTTAAACACTTCTCGGCATTTCCGAGCTCGGAAAGGATCTTCGCACGTGTGTATAGACCTGGTTATTTGGTCTTGCAAGAACAGGTGTATGCACCGTTCCCTAGTGACGCTTAGATCAGTAGACTGGGTATCAGTACTTGCTACGGACACAAAGAGAAGTTTAGAACTATACACCAGTTTCATAACAAGTGCAGGTTTTTTACTCAAGCCCAAGAGTGGGCTAGAGGGGCTGAGTTATGGTCATCGATTTAACACGAAAATGTACTATTTTTGTAAATGAAAACATTTCTAGAAACAAAAATGAAGCTTATCTTCAAAGCGTCTGTATATTCAAAATCAATATATGGTGGGGGATATTCAGTGATCAATGTTCCATAGCCGCAACCGATCTCGCGCTTTCCTTTGCGTTTAACAACGGCCGTCAATGCATCACTGGAGGAGTTCATTGATTACTTTAAAAGGTGACAGGTTGGACCATCTTTAACATCTGCCTATACTTTGAGTGATAGTACTTTTTAATAGCACAAAATTAAAAAATAAATTAAAATCTATCCTTGATAGATCTATAGTTTTGCTATTTATGAAAATGGGCTATCTTTGATAATCCATAACGGCTTGGACTTGTTTTGATTTTTTTTTTTTTACAGAAGATTCTATCATTGGAAAGTTAGATGGTACACATGTAGCACAGGCCCATAGTACGCGGGATTTTTTGGGAATCCCCCCCCCCTTTCACTTTGAAAACGTTGCTAAAGGCCTGTAACATGCTATTTGGATTAAATATTCCTGAAAATGAGTGAGGCGTTACATTAATTATATTTAGTCTATGTTCTATGTGAAATTAAAACTATTTTTATGCATGTGCAACTTTGTGATAAAGTCACTACATGCATGTAACGTTATATATGTACATGCAGTTTGTTTCCTAGTATATGCATATTTTATTCAACAAAAGATGTTGAAACTCAGTAGCCTAAATATTATGTCATTTTAGGATATTTATGTATATGGCACTTTTATAGTTGACTTTCTACAGCTTGAGTATCTCTGACGTTTTGTCAGTAAATACTTGTTTTTTATTAGAAATCATCTGAACACAATGATAATTCGAATAAATTAAAAGTCGAATATCTTGGATATGGGGTAACCCATATCTATTCTTGTTTAGAGGTGTTTGTGAAGAATCACGCCCTTTGGTCAGCTCTGTTGGTTGGAGCAAATAGCACGAGTTTCTTTAGAACAAGTCGTGTACATCTTTTTCCCAGAATTCCAAATTATGCAAGCGTATTTGCAGTTTTATCCCACCGTAACTAGTCAGCCCGGGGGCTGACTAATGAAAAAAAAAAAAAAAAAAAAAACACTGGAAGATTTAGAGGAGGTTCAGGGGGCCTGCAAGCCCCCTTTTTGTATCCAAAATATACACAAGATTTAATAAATCAATTTTTATGTGGCTTTGGGCCCCTACCCCGACCCAAAACTGGTCGGGCCCCCTTTTCTAGATTCCTTTATCCGCCACTGAAAAAAAGAATGTGTTGTTCTCTTGGATGTCGATATCTGAATTATATTTTAATTAAACATCCTGTCTAATATATCATGGGCGCCCATAATAGGACGATTGTTTGTTTTTTAAAATAAAGTGGTTCTTACAAATGTTAAAAAAAAAAACTTACAAACGGCTAAGTAATTATTTAATTCATCTATAAGCAAAAGTTAGTTTAGTTATTTGCTTACATAATCTAACTTTTATAAATTAACACGAAAGTCGTGCGATCGTATACAAATACTCAGAAGCAATCTTCATATTTAATGAACGTATAGGTGAATAAATTGCCTCTCATCGCTATACGTATACCCCCATCCCCGAAATAAATAGAATGTTTTCCTTCGCAGCCGGTTATGTAAGTACAAGCGAGGATGGAGCTCTACAGAAGCAGGTGATGAATTCCTAGAGAAAGGCACTGCCTATTTTATATACATGTACATTCCTAGGGACCTGGTTTTCTGAACCGATGTCACTGTTATTCAAAGACCTAGCTAGAAATTCTCTCTCTCTCTTTGAAATGCAGGCCCGTCGATCGTAAAAAAATGACAAAATAATTTCAATTTTTATTATTTACATTTGCAAATATTTTTCTTAGGTGAACCTATTGAAGAGAAAATATGTTCAATTCTGTACAAACTTATTAGGGGATCAGAGGTCATGGCGTGACCGTATCACACAGCGAGATGATGATATCTTGTCTACATATTTCTGTCCCGGTGACACTGGTTTCGGAACTTCTAAGCCGTTAAAGCGATGAAAAAGATAAAATTATTGAAACATATATGTTTTTTTTCGTTCAACAAATGATCATTAGTTCTTTCTTCGGTGTGAAGAATGTTTTTAATTAGCCTAAAATCACGCTTACCTTTTTAACCCGAAATTCCTTTGAAGGTATGTAAACTGAAGACGATATCACCGCTTTTGACTTCATATAAAGAACCAATCTCTATCCAGAGTTATCGTTCCCGCTATGCAATATCCCGCCGAGAAATAATCCCTTGTAAGATACGGGGATACAGATATATCTCTTTCTAATTTTCATACATAAACTTTTCTTAAATTTTAAAGCTAAAATATTTAACTTTAAAATTTATAATTTGTTCTGCAATAGGTCAGGGTAAGTTTTGCCAAGAATCTTGGCATTTAGACGTTAACAGAGGTGTTGTAGCGAAGCGTAATACGCCCTCTGGTGAGAGATTGATAAAGAACTCATACAATAATAGTAAGATCATTCTCAGTAGCGATCATTGTTTTTTTTTTTTTTATTATGAATAGATATTTCCTGAACTGGACTGCTGAACAGCAATATAGGTATTCAAATGTTGGAGCGAGGCGAACTCTCAAGACCAAACAGCTTCTAGGTCACTTCGCGTCACAACATAGCATGAATAAGGCGGGCCGTTCGTGTAATAAATGCAGTTCTTTTCAGAAAATTCGTCTCAAATGTAAATAAAAGTAATAAACAACAATGTTAAAAAGTTCTCTGGGAAATGAACTTGGTTGGTACCTGATCAAATCTGAGAAGCCCTTAGGGCTTCACAGGATTTGATCACGTGACCAACCAAGTTCATTTCCCAGAGAACTTTTTAACATTGTTGTTTATTTCTTAAATAAGTATCTCATCTCCCAAGCCCAAAGGCCCAAAGTAAGCTTTTCTGTTCATAATTCTTCAGCTTTGTTTGCTTTCTTGGCGTATATAAGCGTTATCGTCGTTGTCGTTCTAAAGTTACTTGTAAAATTTTCTCATTTTTATCTTATCAAGAACCACTGGGCCATAACAACGAAAATTAACATAGAATATTTTTGGTAAAGTTTTGTTCAAATGAAGGGTCACATCCTCTTTTAACGGATACATGTAGTAAAAATTAGATGGGGTCCAGGCGCGGATCAAGGAATTTTTTCCACAGGGGGGGGGGGGGATCCCAATAAAAAAAATATTTCAACCCAGAAATTTCTTGACGAGCCAAAGAAAAAAAAGAAATTCTTTTCACAAACGTGAAAAACCTATTTCGTGTGTGTGTTTGTGTGCGTGTGTGTGTGTGTGTGTGTGGGGGGGGGGGGGTCGTTGACTTTTAAAGCTTCATACCTAAGACTTTTCATACCATTTTAAGAGACCTCTATACACTGCACACTAGAGAGTTCTGGTTTTGAGGCATTTTTATGCAGATAGAGTGATCTGCCCTTTGATCAAGAATAAAATAAGTTGAATGTACAGTTTATTACTTAATTTGTGATCAAATCAAGCATTCATAACACTTTAATAGGCCAAGATGAATAGAAAGAACACTTCATGTGCAGGTATTTTGCCCACTTAAGTAAACAACAGTGATTTATGTTCATCAGTACTTCATTGTCTTTGAACATTTTTCCTGGGGGTAAATGCAAGGCACCCTATGTTGAAAATGTGATAGATAAGCTCAATACATACTTAAACCTTTACATACTATAATTTTCTCAATGTCCAAAAAATATTTTCCTCTAGTGTATAGAGGGTCCTTAACACAGATCCGCGTTATCGAGGAAGGGTCTGCGTTTTCTAGGGGGGGGGGGGATGGTTACTTTTACTTGCTTTAGTATATACATGTACATTTAACTGCCCCCAACCCCCTCTAGATCCGCGCATGGGGTCATTTGAAAATAGTATTCTCAAGAACCCCTGGACTAGAATGAGAAAATTTCCAACATACCATACATTCATTTTGTTTTTCAAATCTTGATTCCAGGGAGAAGGTTTGGGCCGGAAAGAGTGTTCATAATTTAACATAGGAATTTATATATCCCCCCAAACGAAGTGTGTTGGTTTGGGGTGGGGGTGTTTTGAGTCTTGGAATCACACTGTCCGTCTGCCTAGCTGTCCGTCTGTACGTGATAGTTTGCCCAGGATAAAATTTTGCTATGAAGAAACTGGAAGGTCATACTTGGTACAAAGATTACTAATGATCCGAGGGTGTGTCATGGTTTTGATCCAACATCATTCCGGCAAGTTCAAGGTCACTTAAAAAAAATAGCAGAGTTTTGTCCGACTCATTTATCTGTAATAGAGAGTCACCGGAAGCTCACTGGATACAGGAATTGCTTATGACAAAAAGGGTTTGCCACGACCTTCGTTCAAGGTCATTCCTGTAAGTTCAAGGCCACTGACAGAAAAGTGTAAGATTACTGTATGTGCTATAATTTTGGAAGCTCATACTAGGAACAAAGATTGCTTATGATCCACCGGTTTGAGATAACATAGTACTAGATTGGCAGAAGAAGTGGCAAAACTCGTGCCTGGATTATAAATTTATAAGGGGTGGGAGGAACACAGGAAACTTTTTCTCAGATTGCTTGAGATGGGTTTGTCCTGACCTTGAACAGAGGTTTTTCCCGCAAGTTCAAGGTCACTGGCAGATAAATATTAATTTTTTTTCCATGCTATAACTTTGTAATATAAAATCACTGGAAGCTATTACTTGATACAGAGATTGCTTATGATCCAAGGATGTGTTTTGACCTTGATCCAAGGTCTTTTTGGTAAGTTCAAAGTCACTGACAGAAAAGTGCAATATTCTTTTTCAGGAATATCTTGGTCATTGAGTATCACTGGAAGCTCATAATTAGTTCAAAGGTTGTTTTTGACCTTAAAATAGGTCATTTAGGCAAGTTCAAGGTCACTGATATAATAAGTGTAAAATTCAAAAAGGTCTAGTCGCCCACGTGGCGCAGTGGTAAGAGTGTCTCCTCTAGAGTCGTGGATTAAGGAGTTGATCCTTATGTCGCAGGTTCGAATCCCACTATGGGACGCATAGACCGATCCTTCAGATGAGACCGTATAAACTGAAGTCCCGTCTGGCAGTAGGTGCTGGCACGAAAAAGATCCTTCACTGTTCAATGGCCATGAGTGCCGAGTATAGGTCAAAATTTGCAGATCTCCATCGGCAAATATGGTGGCGTCTCCACATGATTGAAAAATTCTCCAGAGAGACGTTAAACAACATACACACAAACAAACAAACAAAAAGGTCTTTAATTTTGTAATAGAAAAAATTGCATGCATTTGCATTTCACTAAAAAAGATGATAAATATATCATCCAAAGTGTGTAATGGCCTTGACTTAAATTCGATGTCACTTAGAATATGATGTTTTGGATGAATAGTCTGAAAGAATACGTGACTGTGAATTTTTTTTTGTCGATGACATACAGATGGTGTTTGCTCTTAACCAGCTGCAGAATGTGTCCTGGCTTGACGCACGATTATTTGGACAAGTTCAAGTTCACTGACATAGGAATTTTACATTCTTTTACTGTCTTTCTACTGTTGAAACATTGGAAGTTGATGCCCCTTACAGGATTGTTTATAACCTTAAAATGTTGCATGACCTTGACTCAAGGTCGCTATGTTCTGTCCGGAGCTCCGACGGAAGACCTATTCGTTGCATTGCAACGAGCTCGGCTCTAGTTTTTCATACATTTGGTCTTATATGTAAATTGTTACTTTGTTCTACTGACGTATTATAGCTGAATATAAGAAGTTCTAGTTATGTTGAAAAAATACTAGTACAAAATGGGTATATAATTATAGAATTGTTACATAATGAATACATGGACTTAACTACTAAATAATTAGTGATAAATTATGGTATGTATTTTGTAAATAATTGCTGAATGACCCCAGTAAGGCACTCCACCATATACACAATAGAGATATGTTAGAGAAACTACGACAGAGTGATACAGACCAATGATGACAAAATAAAAAAAATCGAAAACAGAGGGCACACAGACTGGGCAGGAAACAATAAGCAGTTCCGAACTTTTTACCACATAATGGCTGATTTCCAGATAGTTTTGTGAATCAGGCACGTAATTTCAGTTTGAAGGGATTTCATTGGGGGGGGGGGGGCACTACCAAAAATTCCTTGACAAGCAAGCAAAAAAAAGTCGTAAGTCGTTCTTATTGAGGGGGTACGAACACACATGAATAGTGGCTATATTTTCTATAGTATTCTATATATCGGCAAAATTATTGGGGAGAGGGGGGAGGGACGGCCGGTTCCTACGGCCATTTGAATGAAACAAAATTTATCAAAATTTTGCGGAAAGTGACACGCGTCACATATGACAACCGCCACAAAATCAATCATGAATTGGTCCTTGGAAAGTGACACGTCACGTATGAAAACGGCCACAAAACAAGAGTAAGAAGAGAGTAAGAATTTCGTAACCTAGAAATGAAAGGAAATAGAACTGAAAGGGCATCACACAGTATACTCTTAGGTGTCAATATTTGCGAGAATCTTAAATGGAGCCGAGATGTAAAATATTTAATAGAAATTAAAAGCCTCAAACCCTTTATATTCTATACCTCCATCAATTCAAATACTGAGTACTTGGAGTTAAGTGTGACCAAATTGATTAGAGTGTACAAAAGCCTAAGACAAATCTTTAAATACGCGTGCCCAGTGTGGTTTATGGTTTACACTGAAATATGAAGGCAAGGAACAGTATGGACTCTTAAAAGTCCAATTAAACAATACAGATTGTAAGCAGAGTAAATACGGACCCCTGAAAACATCAGAGGTATCAGGTGCCCTGGAGGACTAAGCATTCCCTGTCGACCGTTCGTACCCGCCGTGAGCTCCTTGTCATGATCGGATAATTGGAGAAATCCGTAGACAATTCAGTATGAAAAAATAGCCTAATAATTGCATGAAAATTGTCAGTCAACATTCGAACTAACGACAGATAAGTCATTGTATCAACTATAGAATTTGCGAAACGGTGTCCGAAACGAGGTTGTTGATACCCTTGCATCATCAATTTAGTTGTCAGTATCATGCCCCGATTTAGAAATTGTTCGTACGTAGAACGTCCCCTTGCTTATCGAATCAACTGACGACATAAACCCATATGCATGTCAAAATGGTATATTGCTACAATGATAAGGAAAGTTGACGACAGAATATTTGAAAACATCACTTTTTAATAAAGTGCCATCAATGTCTTTCTCTTGTAAATTATCATATCAAAATATGAAACAGTTACATGTTACTGCTATATCGTTTTTCATCCAGAATTTTGTCAACCAAGGATACCTACACCTAGTAAACAAATGAAATCTCTTTACTTATAAAGTTATGCTTACCTTAATAATCAGTTAGATACCGGATACTTTAGGTGGAGACTGTATCTTCATAATTAAGAGTACCGGATACTTTAGGTGGAGACTGTATCTTCATAATTAAGAGTCAAGACATTATTATTACGTAAATTTATGTTCAGAATTTAGACAGAGGAAACATAATTTCTTTAAGTTCAAAGATTTAATTAAACAACAAAACTTATAATTTTGACCCATATTTTTTGTTTGAGTAATACAATTATTTTATTATTAATTTTTGAAATCAAGTAGGGACCAACACTGATTAAATAAAAGGAAATAATCACCTCACTCGAAAGTACTTCAAGATTTCTTTCAGGTTTAAGTTTACAGCTGAAGAACATAAGTATTTTTTCTTTAGATACTCTAATGATTCGTATATAAAGGCTTTAACTTGTCTTTTACGCATGATACTGTGAGTGTAGGCATGTTGTCTTACGTTGCCCTTTCTTTGTTGTGTATTACAGTTACGGCCGGGTTGTCTGCTCTTACTGATGACGGAATTCAGAACGTCACCAGTCTGCTGGGAGAGGAAGCGGGCGGAAAACCAAACACAGATGTCTTCAGACAGCTGCTAAACCAGGAAACCTTGATCAGAATGGCGCTGGTGAAAAACGTCCACGCCCTGATGAAGGACATGGTAGAAATTAAACAAACGATGGTTGTTAACGACGGAAGACTCCGGAACGCTGAGAAAGAAATCTTAGTTCTCAAACAAGAGGTACAGACACTGAAGACTGAAAACCAACATATAAAGGAGCAGGCTACTAAATTTCAACAGGGATTTACCGACTTTGATAAAAAGTTTGAAGAAACTGGGGAAAAATTCACTCAAGTCGCAAATAGTCGCGTTGAATATGAGAGGGAATTGGACTCAAAAAGACGGGAATATGAGAATAACACTTCCGGTATACTGGACGATATAAAAACAGAAGTTCGTTATTTGTCAGTGACTCTGTTAGATCTAAATAAACACACTCTAGAGTTGGATAAATCTATTCCAAATTTCATCGACGATAAAATAACTCTTTTCTCTGGAAAGCTGAACATTTCACTTGAAAATTTAAGCGAAGATATAGCAGCATCTTCTTTTCACAATGAGCAGTTGTCAAAAAATATGTCTACCTTGAAAAAAAGTCACAACAGTCTTATGAGAATGATCTCAGGTATGAACTCATTCAATTTTCAGTACAAGGAGTCAAACGATTGCTTTCTTCCATTTTACGTTTTACCTTTTTTATTTCCAGACGACCTTAATAAGACAATTCATGGTTTGAAAGAGGACGTTGAACAATCCCAGAATAACCAGCAACAATTGTCGTCTGCTGTGGCGACCTTGGAAATTTTCAAACTGAACATGTCCTTGAACAGCTGTGGTAAGTCCATGTATAGGTAATTTCTGTGAAAAATAAAAATGCACCGTTTATGCCCGTTTATACCCATATACACTTCTTACCGTTTTACATTTCATCTGTACAGGGTATTGCTTATTTATCACTTTACTACTCAACCTCTCTCACGTAGACATCTGGCTTATAATTTATTAATATTGCTACATATCTTTTCTTTATTTTCCCGTCCACTTCTTTATTTGTTTCTTTTCAGCGCCGTATAAGTCTACGTATTGTAGGTGGAATAACAACGAACACAACGAAGCCTAACCTTAGTGTACCCCGCTAATGATAAAACTGGATTAAATTATGTCTGTCATTCTCTCTGTATGTAACACCTTTAGCTTCCGGATGATATCTCTAAGATTCCTTTAGTATTTGCAATAAAATTGTTTATCATTCGCATGACTAAAAAAATGAACCTTGATGACTTTGAGAAGGTCAAAAGGCCCAAAAGTCAGGGTCACAAATTCATGTATTGCATTTAATGTTAATGGTTTCCAGGTGATAGCTTTACTTATTGAAATTTTGCATAGAATATCAATCTGTAACTTTTTATGCCTTAAAAGGCCTCTATTGATTTTCTGGCAATAATGTCAAAGGTCAAAGACAGAAATATATATATCTTATAGAATAGTTACCATATGATAACAAGTTCTCTTTGAAGTTTAAACTGAAACTCGAGGATGATGACTCTTTCTAAGTTAAGAAAGACCCCTATTTATTAAGTAGCTAAAAGGTAAAAGGACAAGCCTTGATCTGGATCATTTCTTTTCTCACCTTTGATATTTTTTAGGTCTTTCACCTTGTTATTCTGTCCTTAACTAAGGCAAATAATTTCAATAAAATATCTTTCTCTTATATAAACTATATCAATGAGTACTTTTGCTTTTTGGAGGTACCTGTAATATACATTTGCTTTTTTAAAAAAGTTTTTAGAAATGCAATGTGCTAAAAGGGGGTTCAGATCCCCTTTCATTCATATTTCATAATTTTTCCTCTGCTGAGAGGGGGAGATGGATCCTAAAAATGTGGGGTACAAATTCGCAAAGATGGAGATTTCTATGATGAGTGTATGAATTTTTTTTTTCAGTTTTTTTTTTTTATTTCCAATATTAGAGAGGTTACGGACACCAACATGTACGTGTAGGTGGGGAAATATGTGCATTACGTCACCAATTTTGCTAATGATGAAATTCTACACGTATCTACGTACGTGTAGATCGCCGATTACCCGTTAGAGCAAACTTGTAGCGTATATATTCTTATTTGCTGTTTATTTCAATCAAAGTTTGTGCTTTTCTAAAACCCGAAGATTTAGTACAACTACTGATACAAGGAACTTCGTGTTTTTATGGTAAAAAATAGGGATGTCAAAATATTTATTTTCCTTAGTCGATTATTCGATTGCATTATTCGAACGATAGTCGAATATATTCGGAACATTTCCTGAAAATAAAAATGTATTTGAAACTTCACTGGTACATGATTTATTTATAATTCAGAAACCTTTTTACTTAAATCTATTTAAAAAGTAACATCAAAATTTATTAACGCGTGGATAGCATGATTATTTGAATTTCAAAACCTAATTTTCCAAAGTGTATGATTTATAATTCATAAATCGGTTTGTACATGCAGTCAGTTTTTATTTAAGTAAGCAAAGAAAAAAAATGCCAGGAGATATTTTTTTTTAAAGATTATTATGAAATAAATTGGGGGAGGGGTGGGGTGGGGTGGGGGGGTAATCTCACACTATCCACATGTCAAGTGCCTGTGGAATTGTTAAACAGTTATATACTGCTTATTCGATTATTGTTTGCTCTGGCTATCAAAATGTCCTTATACAGTTTAAAATGTAAGCGAATTGTTTTGATAATTATCGAAGTGTCTAAACATGTCACAGTTATGGTTCTTCCTTGCGCTTGAGCAATCTTAAAATAACAAAAAATAATTGGTACATGGTATAAGATCAAGTCCAATTTATAATTTTACAAACAAAGCCTAGTAAATTGGTGGGTAATTAATAACAAAAACAACACAGGCAGTTACTGATAAATAATCCCGCAGTACGCGGCAGTAGTGAAGCACTTATAATTACTACAGTAATGTAACAGTCGATAAGATAATTCCCCTCAACAAAAAACGGTTGATTTTCCATGTACGTTGTACTTTCTATACGTACATGGAAAATCAACCGGTTTTTTTTTTTTTTTTTTTTTTTTTTTTTTTGTTGAGGGAAATTATCTTATCGACTGTCTCTGAGGAAAGACGGTTTCTCAATTTTGTGATGAGAATTCCATCACGTTATCACTCTTTTATTGCATTTATTTAATTATGATAATATTCGAATGTCGTTTCATTATTCGATCGTCGGTCCATTCGACTGACAGTCGAATAGTCGACTATTCGTTGACATCCCTAGTAAAAAATTATTTTTTAAGTGTTAAATACACTAATCTTGAATTTCAAAACTTTATTTTACGAATAAAGGATATAAGTATTCTTTTTTAAATTTATTTTTATAATGTTTGCATATAATCAATTAAATTAGTGATGAACATTATTATAAATACTTTTGTATTTAAAGCATTTACAAGTACACGTACAAGTTATGTTACCTAACGAGAAAAAGGATTTAAACGCGGACTTGTATTTCTAACTTGTACTATACACGTACATGTACACGTTGGTCTGCGAAACCTCTCTATTAAAACAATTATCACGAACGTGTAGATCAAGGGTGTACAGATACACACGTCACTTTATTCATACGTCATTCATAAGTTTTTCTTTTGTTTAGTTAGTCTTCTTAACTCGATGTTTTTTATATATATATTTCTTTATTTACTTTGTGTATAACATTACATATTAATGACAGGGATATAATTTGAAGCTCTGTTTTATGTTACTTAATACAGGTAAGACTGATCACGTGGGGTTTACTGTTGGTATGACGAGTCGGCACACCACCTGGGCTGGAAGTACCTTAGTATTTCCTCATGTTGTCTTCAATAACGGAAATGGATACAACCCCAGCACTGGGATATTTACTTCACCCACGGATGGTACTTACGTCTTCTTTGTAAATGTTAACGTTTATGGTGCTAATTATATTTATTTAGACATTGTTCTTAACGGGAGTTCAAAGGTCAGGACAATGTCGCACAACACTGCACAGTATATGACAGGAACAAATATGGCTGTTCTCCAGCTGGTGAAGGGCGATAGTGTATGGGTTAAACTTCACGATGGGAAAAGCTACTATTCCCATTCTGTACCCATAACAACCTTCTCTGGTTTTCTCTTATAATAACAGCAGCTTGTGAACGGAAAACTTAATAAAATTAATTTGTAATGCGTTTACTTAATTGTCTAAATTTTGATCTTTTAGGGAAAAAAAGCCAAAATAGCAAACGCTAGAGGTATAATTATTGGCAATGCTTGTATAAAGAAAAACTACATAAAGTGATTGTCTTTTTTTTTTTTTTTTTTTTTAAATTGTACTCATTTCTTTTGATACTTTGGATTTATGAATAAATGGTATTACCCTGGCATTGAAAAAAATTGATGAAACATAAATCAAACCATGAATAAAAAGGAAAGTTCAAAAAGAGAAAGCCACTGATAAACATGTAGATCTATGAAAATGGTTAAGGTAACAGTGATCGATCTCAAAAAATATATGAACAATACAGTTCTGTGAAGAGGGTATAAAACGGATCCCTGGAAATTCCAGAGGTGGGATCAGGTGCCAAGGAAGAGTAAGCATCCCCTGTTGAACGGTCACACCCGATTGAGCCCTATGTACTGATAGGAGCATTTCGTTGTCAAAGTTACTCCTTAACAGCAGTTAATATTTTTTAAGTAGAAAGGATAGGGGCTGAGTAGAGCATTTCTTGACCCTGCAATGTAAATATAATTGGATTTTATACACCTTTTTTAAAGCTTCCCTGATTATGTGAACTATCGAGATAACGAACAGTATTTAAGCTCAAAGTCCTTTTGAACAATACAAATTAGGAACAGAGCAAACACGGACCTCTAAGACATCAGATGTGGGATCAGGTGCCATCGAGGAGTAAATATCCCCTGTAGACCGGTCACATGTCACAGACCGCCTTGTGCTCCTTGTCATGATCGGGAGAAAAACAGAAAAATCCGCAGAAAATTCAGTGTGTAAATAATGGCCTAACAATAAGTATGAAAAACGCCAGTCAGCATTTGGCTTCATGATAGATTATATTTGATGACAAGGTCATTGTACTGACCATAGAACTTGCGAAATGATGACTTTAAACGAAACTGTTGATATTCTTGTTTCATCAAATTGTTTGTCAATAGCTTGTCTCGATTTAGAAATTATTCGTACGTAGAGCATGCTCTTGCGTATCGAATCAACTGAGAGGCATAAACCCTATACAAGGGTACACTGCTACATAAGTAAGGGAAGTTGACGATTGAAAAGTTGAAGTCATCACGTTTATCATAAAGCTTTGTTTTTAGGTTACCATTAACGTCTTTTTAACATATTTATATATTTAAACTCCCCATACTCAGAGTCTGATACCGGATACCGTAGTATAGAGGCTATATCTTTAGCTATATAGAGCTATAGCTTTGAAAACCCTTTATTCAAAACTAAAGAAAAAAATAAGATCTCATTTTGTTGGATGTACTGTAACATTTCCTTAAGATCAACAGATTTAAATTAGAGGATAAAGCATATGATTTTAACCGACATGATTCAAATATAATTTGTATGAGTGAATTGTTATATATAAAATCTTTGTGATCAGAGACAAAAAAAACCCCATCAGATAAACGTACTTAAGGGACTTTCTTTGTAGTTTAAATTGGTAAATGAAGGTCATAAGCACGAATTGAAAGATATTTGCACAAAAGTGTACAAAAATCTATATTGTAATAATTGTTCAAGAACTACTTCAGTCCTTATTTAACGATTTGAATATAAAAGCGAATTGATTTGTATATTAAGGACAATAGCGTCTTTGTAAAAATGTTGCCCAAGATTGTCCTTTGCTTAGTGTGTATCACAGTCACCCGCGGGTTGTCCGCTCTTACTAATGACGACATACAGAACGTCACTAGTCTGCTGGGACATGAATTTGGCGGCAAACCAAACACAGATGTCTTCTAGACTGCTGGGACAGGAATCAGGCGGCAAACCAAACACAGATATCTTCTAGTCTGCTGGGACAGGAATCTGGCGGCAAACCAAACACAGATTCTTCAGACAGCTGCTGAACCAGGAGACCTTGATAAGAATGGCGCTGGTGAAAAATGTCCACCCCTAATGAAGGACATGGTAGAAATGAAACAAACGATGGCTGTCAACGACGGAAGACTCAGTAACACGGAGAAAGAAATCATAGTTCTTAAACAAGGGGTGCAGACACTTAAGGACATAAGCAACCTAGTTTGAAGTTTATAGTCTTTTTCTCTTGAGTTGAAGAGTTCCAATACTTAAGGAACTGTGTGTTACATTTTAATGTCTATATATGCTGTAGTATACTTCTTCTAAAACAAGTTTTGATAAACAAAAAATCTTGAATATATATTTAGTAATGTTTGTATATTTTTCTTTAAATTATACAAGAATTTTCATCAATTGATATCTTTTCAAAAATCCTGGTAATGCATACTGAATTTTTGTCTACTGAACGTCTGATGGCATTATAATCTTAAATTAAGAATATCTTGAAGAATTATCAGTAGGTAATGTACGTTGCGTATGTCCTTAAGACTGAAAACCAACACATAAAGGAGCAGGCAACAAAATTTCAACAGGGATTCTCGGACTTTTATAAAAAGTTTGAAGAAATTGAGAAAAAATTCGCTCAAGGTTCAAATAGCTGCGTTGAATATGAGAGAGTTGGACACAAAAAGGTGGGACTATGAGAAAAATACTTCCGGTATACTGGACGATATAAAAACAGAAGTTCGTTGTTTGTATGTGACTCTGTTAGATCTAAATAAACACACTTTAGAATTGGATAAATCTATCCCAAACCCCATCGACAACAAAATAACACTTTTGTCAGGAAAACTGAATGTTTCACTTGAAAACTTAAGCGAAGATTTAACACTTTTTTTTTTACATTAAGCAGTTGTCAACAAACATGTCTGCTTTGGAAGAATATCACACCAGCATTATAGGAATTATGTCAGGTATAAACATCCAGTTATCAGAACAAAATGTGAAACGATTGCTATCTTCGAATTTTACTTTTTTCGAGACGACTTTAACAAGACAATTCATGTTTTGAAAGCGGACGTTCAACAATCCCAGAATGACCAGCAACAATTGTAAAACAGGTTGTGTGAAATTGCAATGTTATTGATTTTCGCAGAAAACAGGTGTTTTTGAGAACCTTCAGCAAAGAATTAAAATATGAGCACACCCCTCGATCCAAAAATTAAAGTATGTTTTATAATCTTTATTAATAGTTCTTTTACAATATATTTACACATTTTGGATCGGAGGTTGTACTGTATATGAAATATTGAAAAATGGCATCATAATTTGGCTATTTTTGAAGAAATATTCAGGATATGTGCATAATGACGCTATTCATGACGTCATAATGCATTGACTAGAAAGAAAATTACGTCATTTTCAGTAGATTTTCATTCACCCAGTGCTCAAGTATTATTTATTGCCTTGTAGACTAAAACTATACAGTTTTGAACTTTCAGAAATTCACAGGGCCAAAAAAGGCCCTAAGTGGCTCTTGCTCTTTAAAATCATTGTTTGTAAAATGAAATTGGAACATTATGCTCAAATATATTTCTTGTCGTTTTACCCTGTCCTCCGTCTAAATGTTATTTTATTATGTTATTACTCGCATTCTCTTCTGCATACATCTAGTATATATATATATATATATATATATATATATATATATATGTGTGTGTGTGTGTGTGTGTGTGTGTGTGTGTGTGTGTGTTCATATATATATATACTAGATGTTATATTATATATATATTTCACTGAAAACAAGACTTCCTTTGAAAAGGTTTTCTAATGTCATTTTTTGTCAGATTTTGAAGAAATTTATATAGGTTAAAGCAGAATCAACTTGCACTTTTTGACATTCATTGAAATAATGTTTTGTCAACTCATTTGTAAAATGTGGGTATTTCAATCGCAACATAAAAATATTTTATAGAGCTCTACTATATATCTCTTGCAATATATGGGCCGAAAAATTGTACTTTGGATTGTTAAAATCAAATCTCAGGAACAGAAGGTTGGAAAAATATTTTAATATTAACACAAAAAGCTAGAGAAATTTTGAATTCATTAATCTATACCTTTTTAAAATCGATCAAAGGGTTATTTGTAACAATTCTTTAAAAATGTTGGTTTCCAATGAAATATATAGTGAAAAGAAAAAAATGACATACTTTTGGCACCTGAGTGTATATATATATATATATATATATATATATATATATATATATATATATATATATATATATATATATATATATATATATATATATATCATTGCTACATATCCTCCCTTATACAGGTTGTAGAGAATACCCGAAATCAGGTATTATCTGTGAAATTGCATAAAATGCACAATATCGGGTATCGGCTTTGTACCCGCGAAGTCGGGTGTAGGCAGTGTAATAAATTTATGAAGTTTAGACAATGTGATTGCTCATTTTGCTAAATCAAATTTCACCTAGAGATGAATGAAATGCGAAGATATCAGTAGTCGAGAAAGAGTTTCGAAGTTTAAATCAATGCGCACATGGCAAAAAACTCCCGGAAGCTACCGTACGTTTCACGTTCTGCGCCTTTATTTTGTATAATGATAAAATATTTGCCACATCTTCAAGATAATACCTTCACTAAAGAACTCCAAAATATTCAAATTCTGGAATTTATAATAATTCCATATTAATGCAACAAACATGAACGATTTTGTAAGTAATTTCATTTATACGGAAACACGTTTCACACAAAATGAGGTATGTTTTAATGTATTTAGTTAGTTTGAAACAGGAAAGGGGAATATTTTTCCGATATTGTAGTTTAATTTCCTAAAAATATGACTGAGTCATTTAGTACAAAATGTTACATTTCTAAAAACGTTTTTCTAAAAATTTGCTATCTCTGGGTCATCTGTCCACGATTTTAAAAAGTTATTTGTGTGAATTGTAATTCAAAGAAACGATCAAACATTAAAAAAAGAGGAATAAAGCGATAACCCAGAGACCAAAAAAATGCCCCCCCCCCCCAAATCCCATTGTGTAAATGCTGTGCTTCATTTAAATCCAATTTGTTTGTGTAGCGATGATAGCTCAGTAGTATTCGATCGTCGCCAGTCCAGAGCACTGAGGAATCCTCGCATTGACCATTTATTATTTTCTTATACAAACAATCATGTCGTTTATCAGTCTTATTTTATTTACTGCTTTATTAAGGTATGTCACTCGTCAACTTTTTAGAAATGTTCAGTCAGAATCTTTAACTTCAAAACTATTTATTTCAATTAAATTTTTATACATATCTAAATTAAACAAATTATTCGACATTCAATGAGAAAAACTGCTCACAAGTTTATAAAGAAGCAACATTTAAGAGGGACTATTTCTTGTGGTGGAAGGATATTTAAAAGAAAATTCTTCAAATCTACACATTTGTTAAATTTGATATCTTGGAACTTTAGCCCCACATATTTTTACTTGAAGAATATTTTCCGTTATGATATGCTAGGAATAATAAATATAGGCCTCATTTTATATTCTTAGAACAAATTTTACACATTCACTCGACAGACTTTGCCAAGAAAGACATATTAAGGAAGTCAAGATAAATTTTACATTGTTTTTTGAAAATTGCACATTTTGACTAATATCTCAAAAGTTACATCACTGACCCCAACTTTTTCTTTCATTATTTTAAACAACACTATACTTCCAACCGATCAGCACTTAAGTCATAAAAAGTTTGATACAAGAAAATATTTTATTTCCTATTTAGATTTTTTTATACCCCAAATATGATACTTTTTTAGTGCAAAAAGGTCCCACAATGATTTATGCGCATTAATTTGCATGATATGTTCAATAATAAATATTATTCAAACTATCTTATGTAAAATAAGATTATATATATTGCCATACTTATATCTGATAAAAATGATAAAAATTAAAGTGATTTACCAAGGAGTTACAATATAAGTGCAAAAAAGGTCAACTTTAATTGTACCGTAGCTCAGTAAGATGCACACTGACCCCCCCCCCCCCATTTTCTTTGCAATTTTGAGTTATGTTCTATGAGTACTTATTTAAAATATACTTCTCAAAAATCCTTGATATAGCTAATTTCACGAGTGACATACCTTAAAATTCTAAAAAAGATAAAATTTGGTACAGTTGCAACGAGAGAGAGAAAGCAATTCTTCCATCTTCTGAAACTTTAATATCGTATTTGCATTTAACTACACCCTTTTATCTTAGTCTTAATTATTTATGTGAAGTGCTACTATATTGTCGTAACTATTAAAATATGCCGACTTAAATATTACAGTTTGGCAAGGTATTTTAAATTAAATAAACATTTTCCTATGCACGTAACTTTGTAAAGTGTGTTCAGCTGTGGTCAGCCGTAAATCCTGGATATTAAAACTATAAATGTTTCCTACATATGATTCCTGCAGATCGCACGCCAAATATGCGCATCTTCTTAATTTTTAAATAACATAATCTTTAGTTGAGTTGGTTGTCATTTATATTTTATTTGCAGAATAACATTTTGTACACAGTTTTTACATTGTATCATGTAAACCTAGATAGTCTTTACATAAAGATATTTCCAGTCCAATGATAAATAAAGCTGCTATCAAGATCCGTACATACTATTTTATTTTTTTTAAATATTATAATAATATCTTTGAAATCATCTAAATTCCCTAATTATTCACTATGTCTCAACGAAATCATTTGAAATCATTATTTGAAACATTCCTCAGGTGTTTACAGTATTTGGGATGGAAAATTAAAACATGACTAGACCTGCAAATTGGTTTTCGTTATCCCCCCCCCCCCACCACCACCACTACCAAGTGCATATAATTTTAAAAAATGAAAAATAATGACGCTGTCGATCATGTCTCTCTTGCTACCCAATCTGCGATGAATTATTCGGACAAAGCTTTAAATGGAGTTCAATAAAAATAAACCCCCAAGACACTGAGATACATATAATGCTAACTGGCATTATGCGCCATTGCTTCATTTTTCTATTTTTTGTTTTTACAGAAAGTTGCAAGGGGATACCCGATTTCGCAGATTTAACGATAAACGATATTAGGGACTATACACAATTTTACGGATAATACCCGATTTCGAATACTCTCTTCAACCTGTTATATTCCTGTCAACACCTTGGTTTGTTTCTATTCAACGCAGTATAAATCTACCAATTCGTTATGGAACAACAGTGAATCCTAAAACATTTCCATGTAAATCATATACGGTACCACTTTTGATGCACCGGATGCGCATTTAGACAAATAATGTCCCTTAAGTGATGCTCATGCCGAAACGTTGGAAAACATCGTTAAACATAACGATGGGAAAGGCTACTATTCCCATTCTGTACCCATTGCCTTCTTTCCTTCCTCCTTGCACTAACAGCACGTCTGTGAATGAATAATTGAATTAACTCATTATGTTATGTATGTACCTATGCTTTCTTGAATGCAATTTTGACCTTTTTAATATTAAAACTTGTTTTATTTGGAGCAGACGAAATATAATGTATGGTATCAAACGATAGAGATTGAATTAATGCACTGATTGTATAATGTATACATTACATGAAGCTCTGAGTTGATATTAAAAAGATCCTTGAGTTTCTGACCGACAATATCTATTTGGTTTTGGAGATAAGGTTTTCCAACTATCTATTGGAATTTCCATGAATACTACCTGTGCCTAGTTATTAGAAAACTTGTTTTGAGCAGAACTTGATCATCATTTGAACCGCATAAGGTAAGTCTGAAACTGGTGTTTGTTTTAAAGATTCTGGTGGTTGTATGTTTTGAATTGTGGCACACTTTAAACTATCTTCAACAAGCTGCTTAAGGTCAAGATCTTTTAAATGAGTTTAGACTTTCTTCTTGGTGTTAGAATTATTATGACGTCATAATTGATTTAAAATTAATTTTTCCTGTACTTTACGGCTTCAATAGAATTATGTAGAAAATAAAGCACTTTCATGGAATTTAATTTGAAAGTATGTCAAATGTAACCCAGATACCCTTATTCCGTTTAATATCATTTTAAAGTAGAGATCAAGAAGATATGAAAAACCGTTTTCTTAGAGACTGTAGGTAATATTGATACATTTCTTTTGTCTGAGATGGTAAAAACTCCGATATTTATACCAGACTTTCTTCATTTTTCATTGAAAATGGGCAGTTTATAATATGTTTTTTCCGATGAGTTTACCCCAAAATTATGTCCGGATACACCTTATTTTACCAAGCTATATTCGTAAAGGATCATTAAAAGAATGTGTATCTCAAATTTGAGGGCACCTTTCATTCACTAGATCTTGACCTTAACTTGAGAATTCATTCCAGGCCAGTACATCACATCATTGACAAGCTGCTTACATTTACTTAAATATTTTATATTTAACGTGTACGATACTTAGCGGAAATAGATTTCTGAACAAGTTAGCGTAGATTTGATTTAGCGCATTTCTTAATATTTTTATTCATGTGTATATGTGCAAACATTTAGTGTTTTACTTGAATTAGCGGAAGCTAGCGGGTGCTAAAAAGAATACACAGTCAAATGTAATACGTTTACAGTATTATTCCGAAACCTGTGTATAATTTTAATTACTCAATAAGGGTGCGCTCTCTGATGTCTCCTTACCTCTTCCTGCTGACAGATAATCAGTAAAAAGCTTTAATGTCATCCCTATCAAGGCCCGGTTTATAGTTCGGTAAATAAGCCTGAGACAATGCGTTAGCTGCGACCATATCCTTGCTTTTCCGATATTTAAAGTGTCAAGGGTGAAGAAAACGAACAGTGATCAATTTCATACATCCAGTAAACAAAACAAAGGGACCCCTGGAAACACTCGAGGCGGGATCAACTTTTCCACTATCAACTTTTCTTTTTAGCTCACCTGAGGCAAAGGCTCAAGTGAGCTTTTCTGATCAAAATTTGTCCGTTGTCTGTCGTCGTTGTTGTCGTTGGCGTTGTCGTTGTTGTTGTAAACTTTTCACATTTTCATCTTCTTCTCAAGAACCACTGGGCCAAATTCAAACAAACTTGCCACAAAGCATCCTTGGGTAAAGGGGATTCAAGTTTGTTCAAATGAAGGCCCACGCCCTCTTTCAAGGGGAGATAATTAGGAATTAGTGAAAAAATAATGGCATCATTTAAAAATCTTCTTCTCAAGAACCACTGGGCCAGGAAAGATGAAACTTACGTGGAAACATCCTCAGGTAGTGTAGATTCAAATTTGTTCAAATCATGACCCCCGGGGGTAGGGTGGGGCCACAATGGGGGATCTAAGTTTTACATAGAAATATATAGGAAAATATCTTTAAAAATCTTCTTCTTAAGAACAGTAAAGCCAAGATTGGTCATATTTATATGGAAGCATCCTCAGGTAGTGTAGATTCAAGTTTGTTCAAATCATGACCCCCGGGGGTAGGGTGGGGCCACAATGGGGGATCCAAGTTTTACATAGAAATATATAGGAAAAAATCTTTAAAAATCTTCTTCTTAAGAACAGCAAAGCCATGATTGGTCATATTTTTATGGAAGCATCCTCAGGTAGTGTAGATTCAAGTTTATTCAAATCATGACCCCCGGGGGTAGGATGGGGCCACAATGGGGGATCAAAGTTTTACATAGAAATATATAGGAAAATATCTCTAAAAATCTTCTTCTTAAAAACAGTAAAGCCCCACTCATATGGAAAAACGTGTTTTAAAATGAAGAATCGATCATTTTCGCCTTCTTTGGTGTATGTTTGTTATTTTACAGAAGAATAATTTCAAACTTTGTGAGATTATTGCAAATTGTAAAGATTTTACATAAAGTATACGTAAATATTAAAGGAAATATCATAGAAAATGTTGTCATAATTGAGATTTAATTTTTCATTTTCTTAATTGTTAAATTCATGGAAAAAAAGTGTATTCTTTCGTCCAACAATTTTGTGCCTGCTACAACGATGATAATAGTTAAGATTTAAGTCATTTTGATTTTGTTCAAAATTGGCAGGGTCATAATAAGAATGATTTTTATAATAAAGTCAATACAATTTTACAGATATAGAGATTTGTTTATTGCAGATCGCCACAGGATATCCTCTTTGTTGTCTGTCTGTCTGTTACATCTTATCACATATTTGAGGAATCTATCAAAGCTCTATCAAGTCCACAAAGCGCTTTAACGTGAACACTACCTATTCATGTTTCACTTTTTTTTATCAAATGTAGATGAGTTGCCCTGAGACGAAATGAAGCTATAGCAATTTTAAGCAAGCACTTAAATTCTTGTTGTAGTTCCATCCAATGAAAAGTATGAAAAAATATTTTAACAGAATCAAATTGTTTACATGTTGAGTGGTAAATTATAATAAGTAAAACTAGGAATATTTCTAAAACACTTTCTAAATCCCTTACTACAATCTAAAAAAATAATATAACGAATAGTGATCGTTCTCATATATCAGTAAACAAGTCGTAAACATGGGGGAAAAACATGGAACCCTTGAAACACCATAGGAGGGATCAGGTGCCTAGGAGGAGTAAACATCCCCTGTCGAACAATCACACCCGCCCATGTATTGATCAGGTATACGGATTACTGCGTAGCCAAATTTATTTTTAAAAAAAAGCAATGGCCTTACAAATTGCATAAAACATGTCAGACAAAAGGGTTGCATTTAAAAACAAGGTCATGATAACGAACGTAGAATTTGCGAAAAGCTGACTTTATATGGGGTTGTTGAAATCCTTGTAATATCAAATTATTTGTCAGTAGCTTTGCCTCGGTTTTAAAATTGAGCGCATTCAGAAGCATGCTCTTGCGTAAAGAATTATTTAGGAAACATAAACACCATACGCAGGTGGTGTATGAATATCAACGCTACATAAATAAGGGAAGTTTACGGTAGAAAATCTGGAGCCATTCCATTTATCATAGAGTTTAGTTATTAGTTGGTCATTATTGCCTATGGTCAGTAAAAAATCCGAATATGAAACCAGTCAAGTCTGATCATGGCTAATTCTTGTACTACATGTAAGTTAACATATAGTTCTCCTTTTTGACAGTGCTAACAAAAATTTGAAACGAAAAGGAAAAAGCAAGAATAAAAATATACATTTATTACATATACTTATCTGAAAAGTATTCTTAAGCAAGTTTTTTGACTTCTTAAGGTTATTTCCTTGACAAGCAGAGCAGAGTGTTTAAGTCAATGTCAGTACTGAAATATTACTAATAGTCATAGTCATGAAATATGGAGATAACATACAGTATTCAAGTTCAAAGTCCATTTAACACGTACCTCCAAAAACATCAGAGATGGGATCAGGTGCCATGGATAGGTGAGCATCCCCTGCCGACCGGTCACGCCCGCGGGTTACATTGTATCGCGGTATTTTTAAAAAAAGGATACATAACACATGTCCTCATTGTAAAAGGACTGTCTGTCTGTCTGATGATAAAAAAATATGGAACACACGTGGAGAAAAAAGAATTCATATAAAGAGTAATCTTTCTGACTTCCAATCCCGTTCTAAATTTTTTTAGACCATAGAATGTGTAAAGTAAATACCTTAGTGAATTTCATATTTTGAAAGCCTTAAGTTCTTATCATTGTTTAGTTTTCATTTTGATTCACCTGCTGAAAAAAAAAAAATTGCACTTCATAATAGTCCCAAGCTTCCAAGTATTCCAATACCGAGATACAACGAGATTCCACAAAGAAAAATTTTTTATGCATTTTGCCAGGATTTTGCTGGCACAGATGTACCGACATACTTCTCTAAGTGCAAAGATTTTATTTAACAAATAGAACTTACAATTTCGTCCGAAATACTTCATAACATAATTTGTTTTAGTAATAAATTTTGTCTAATCATTGTAACAAAGGACAACATAACAACCATCAGTGCGGTGTACTCAGGAACTTAAAGATTTCCTCGAGGAAAAGTTTGTAAATGAAGGGCGTAACTTAATAAAAGAAAAGGGAAGTGTACAAAATACAATTTTAGAAAGTATTTTCTCCTCCAAATACTCCAGGCACCTTATAACAATTTGTATATAAAAGAATTGACGTGTTTCTACACATCATAGCCTTTATATAAGTATGTTGCATTACATCGTCCCCTGTGTCCTGTGTATCTCGGTTACGAACGGGTTGTCTGCTCTAACAGATGACGAAATACAGAATGTCACCAGTCTGCTGGGACAGGAATCAGGCGGCAAACCAAACACAGATCTCTTCAGACAGCTACTGAACCAGGAGACCTTGATCAGAATGGCGCTGGTGAAAAACGTCCACACCCTGATGAAGGATATGGTGGAAATGAAACAAAGTATGGCTACCAACGACAGAAGACTTCAAGAGGCTGAGAAAGAAATCTTAGTTCTCAAACAAGAGGTGCAGACAATAGAGTCTGAAAATCAACAAATAAAGGAGCAGGCTACAAAATTCCAACAGGGATTTACCGACTTTGATAAAAAGCTCGAAAAAATTGAGGAAAAATTCACTCAAGTCGCAAATAGCTGCGTTGAATATGAGAGGATATTGGACACAAAAAGGCGGGACTATGAGAAAAACACTTCCGGTATACTGGACGATATAAAAACAGAAGTTCGCTATTTGTCATTGACTTTGTTAGATCTAAATAAACACACTCTAGAGTTGGATAAATCTATTCCAAATCTCATCGACAACAAGATGACACTTTACTCTGGAAAACTGAATGCTTCACTTGAAATGTTGAGCGAAGACATTGCGGCATCTTCCATTAACAGTGAGCAGTTGTCAACAAACGTGTCTACTTTGGAAAAGTATCACACAACCATTATGAGAATGATGTCAGGTACAGTATATAATCCTTTAATAAAACCATTCAATTTTCAGAACAGGGTGTGAAACGATTGCTTTCTTCAATTTTACTTTTCAACTTTATTTCCAGACGAGCTTAACAAGACAATTTATGGTTTGAAAGCGGAAGTAGAACATTCCCAGAATGAACAGCAAAAACTGTCGTCTGCTGTGGCATCCTTGGAAATTTTCAAACTGAACATGTCTTTAAACAGCTGTGGTAAGTCGTATATGTATAGATAACCTCCCTTTTTTTTTTTAGCTTGTTACACATTTCTTACTGTTTTACCATCACGTCTGTCTTGGTCAGTGCCGGATTCGGGGAGGGGGAACCACGGCTAAAATTTACCTCACGTTGCAAAATTGTGATTGACTACCCGGATTTTTTTTTACACAAAGGTATGGAATATACGCCAACAACTAGCAGGAAATCCCTTTCCGCTTGAATGCACACACTACACAGGTAATCAACAGGGTGGTAGGGATATCATGAGTTTCATGATGGATAATGACTGTTAGGCCTTTATTTTAATACTAAATTTGACAACAGAATATTCCGTCTACTTGGTTTATACAAAGGGCTCACGGCAGGAATGACCGGTCAACACGGGGTGCTTACTCCTCCAAGGCACCTGATCCCACCTCTGGAATTTCCGTGGGTACGTGTTTTATGCGCTATTTGCAGATTTTGTATTTTTTCAAAGATCTATTACTGGTCGTTATTTCAACGTTTTAATTTATGTAAGTGATGGCCCAAGGTCTTGTTTTGGCATAACTGTACTGTGATATTCTGTATTAATTATACTTTATTGACCTATGTAAATAAACGTTGTTTTTAATTGATACTTCTATTCAAGGTAATACAATATTTTAACAATCGAATGGGCTTTACTCTTCGGACAGTTAATCCTTCCCTCCAATTGTGACGTGTACGAAATTGATTTAGTCTAAAGTTAAAAAACATTTCTTGTATAAATTTATAGAAATTACAATTTAATTAACCTTTTAAAGCAAAAGAGTTGCATATATCATATAAAAATACAGTTGACTAATTTGAAAATTTTGTTTCAATGTGTTTCATGAAAAAAGTTACCATTTTGTGTAATGATTTGTAGTTAAACATGATGTCTAATTAAATTCCTGGCAAAAAAGAAAAAATAACGATTCAGTCTAAATGCTGGAAAATAACCATATTGAGTTTTAAAAAATGCGGGAGAGTCCCCCAATCCCCATAGAATTGGGTACCCCCTCACATACCCTCTCCTTTGAGAATCAACCCTCTCCCTTACATTGACCTCTAGATCTGCCACTGTAGGTTAATGCTATTTCACCATTTTATTATTCAACTTTTATCCTTTATGCACCTGGCATATACGAGGGATGTTAAAAAAATAATGACACTTGGCTGTTTTCACCCACATTTTGATCCTTTTATTCGTCCCTGCCCTTCAAAGTAATCAAACGTGGCCTGGATACACTTTTTTAGATGATTAATCCACTTCTGAAAACATTTTTCACACTCCTCAACGCTAGCTCCGTGATCGGGAGGTCATGTGTTCGAATCACGGCCGCGACTGACCTAAGTCGATAAAAATATAGGTAGCAACTGTTCCTTCGCCAAACGCTCGACACTTTGAAGTGAAAGTTGCGGGTCCTTCGGATGAGACCTTAGAAACCGAGGCCCCATGTCACGGTAGGCGTTGGCACAATAAAGAACCCTCACTGCTCAATGGCCCTAAGTGCCGAGTAAAGATCTAAATTTGAAGCCCTTCACAGGTATATGGTGACGTCTCTATATGAGTGAAAAATTCTCGAATGGGACGTAAAACAACATACAATTAATCAATCAATCAATCATACTACTCAAAAGGGACACCCATCACATACTGATAAATTGCAGACCCAAGGGCATTTCGTGATTGTATCTTTTTTCAGGTAGGTGGAATTTAAGTTTTGGGAACAGAAAGAAGTCGCACAGGGCTAAATCTGGAGAAAACTGGGGATGTTATTGGACAGTAACCTTTTTTTCCTCCTCCAAATACTCGGTCACAATGCGTGCTTTGTGTGCAGGCGCATTGTCGTGCAAAAGTCGGTGATACTTCATTACCTAGCAGCAATAATGTAGCCCTCTCCGATTTTTTTTGTGGGGGAGTGGGGCTACAACTCCATGGGATCTCCGCAATGGTGCAAGTGCGGGAGTGATTCACTACCGCACAGATTTCGACTTAAATTATCAGTAATTAGGTGACTATTTTATTATAATTACTTAACTGAACTCATTAAATGTAGTTATGCAAGACATTAATTGATCCAAAAATATACAGAACCATCCATATAGCGGCTATTTTTCGCGTATGTCATCATCTTAACTTGAATTTATCCGGCATGTTTACTGACCTTGATCGAATTTATTTTGGGACAGCCAATGAGAATTCGGGATCTAGGAAGCGCATCTATTTAGGAATTTCCTTATTTAAGGCATAAATATCACTGTTTATAATAAAAATATCACACGGAATGCTTTAGATTATCGATGTTTAGTAATAGCATACAACAGTGAACACAATCATTAATCAACAGCGACATTTACTTTTACCAAGTTATTCTAAATTTTAAGCCCAAGTCTCAGTACATCACGCGAGAACTGTCATGGCTGCTGAGGAAAACGACTGGTAAACACGCAGATATATTTTACATGGTTTTCGCGTATAAAGGCCCGGGCTTTGTTGTTGACACTGAATAAAAATTCCATCTAATTAGAAGTAATTTGAATGCAAAAACAATTTATTTTGCCTGTAATCGCCGGTATTTAAAAAAATATTTTAGCACATTACAGATATGTCATAGAATGGTAGCCCTCTCCTGAAAATAGATTAAATCAAAGTACTTAAAGTACTGCTACGAGTTGATGGTACTGAATGTATCATGTCTAGATGAATTGTGGTCTCTAATCCAACTTTGGGTCATGTGAGATGCAAACTCATAAGATGTGATTTGTGATGCTGTGTATAATGATAAAAACTATCACTTTACAATATCTTCTTTTTTGTTTGTTTGTTTTTGTTTTTGTTTTTTGTTGTTTTTTTTTTTTGTTTGTTTGGTTTTTTTTTTTTGTTTTTTGAAAAATCAAGTTTTATCTATTCATTTGCACCTTTTAAATCATGCCTCTTTAACACGTATGCTTTTTAAGAAATCTACTTCTATAGTAATTAATTACATATCAATCTTTTTGATAAAAGAAACAAATGAAACTAGTAAATGTTTAAATTCTAGTCAGATGACAATTTATCTTGAATTCAAAGTAATTTGTTTAGCAAAAAAAAAAAGAAAGAAAGAAAAAAAAAAAGAAAAAAAAAGAAAAAAAAACATTAAAGAGTAAAATCAATGAAATGTTTACAGAGCTGAATATTTGTATCATCATTAAGACTACCGCGAACAGTTTTTGAAGACTCGATATCTTTTTAAAGAATTTTTGTATATGAAAGTGACAAGAAATTTCAAAAGGGGAGATAATGGCACAACTGTTGTAAAATAAACATTACAGAAATAAATAGGCTTCTAAATACACCCCCCCCCACACTAAAAAAAACAGCTTTTTACACACATATCTCAAAATAAAAGTATTACAAGTAGGAAATTATTATATACAAATTTAATTTTTTTCATTAATATGCACATTAAATATATTTTCACTGCTTTCTTAAATTGAGACGTTTTCATACCAATAATTTGAAAACTCTATGCACATCAATGTGTTTCAATTCTGATTAAGGGATTCTTGAAATTCATCTCTTTTACTTTCATCTATATGAATATTACATACATTGTATATCAATTCTCTTGATTTAGTCACTATTTAAATTCAAATCCTTGACTTTCAAAATTTATGTGCACATTTGATATTTTAATTCTCTTGATTTAGCAACTCTTGAAATCCAACTCCTTGTCTCTTGATTTAGCGACTATTGAAATTTAACTACTTGACTTTAATTGATATGCACATTTAGTATTTCATTTTCCTCGATTTAGCCTTTCTTGAAATTCAACTACTTGATTTTCATTGTCTGGAGACTTTAAATTCATCAAAATGGCATGTTATATTGACTGTTTACATGATCTAACTACAGTATTTTTATTAAAACAATTAAACTCTTGAATTAATTTGACTTTTCGCATAGAAAATTCTTACGATTAATATTTAGCGGTTGCTCATTGGATGAAAAAGTAGGCATTATTTGATTTTTTTTCATATATATATTTTTCTATTCATTTCAAACAAGGACTTTGTTCTAATGCATGATTTGAAATTGCACATTTTATACTTGTTAGATATGTCTTTTTTATTTTAATAGGTAAGACATCCCACGTTGGCTTTACAGCTGGTATGACGAGTTCCGACTCCACCTGGTCTGGGAGTACCTTAGTATTCCCTCATGTTGTCTATAATAATGGAAATGGATACAACCCCAGCACCGGGGTATTTACCTCACCCACGGCCGGTACATACGTCTTTTATGTCAATGTTAACGGCTATAGTAATAATTATATTTACCTAGACATTGTTCTTAACGGGAGTTCAAAAGTCAGGACAATGTCGCACAACACTGCATCGTTTATGACGGGAACAAATATGGCTGTCCTCCAACTGGTCAAGGGCGATAGCGTGTGGATTAAACGTGCTAATGGTAAAAGCTACTATTCTGAATCTGTACCAATAACTACCTTCTCTGCTTTTCTCTTGTAACAACAGCAGGCCTCTGATCACCTAATTCTGTCATGTGTATCCCCGTACAATCAGGAAATTTCCATTAAGAAAACTTGCGTTCGAGTAAGGAAGGAGTAATAAAAAAACATGGACTGGATAACAAAATAAAACGCTAGAAATGAAAAAATGACATAGCTTGTGTGTTACTTTTTAAAATTATTTGTAACCATTCCTTTGCTTGCTTTATTTTCAGGGACAAATGTCATTGCTCTAGCAACTTTGTTATATTGCATCTTTGAAAGTGTTTTAAAAGAATAAAACTAATTCTTTCAAATTATAAATATTGTATACAGATCAAACAATAACACCAAATGAGTTCCTTATAATTAGATATTTGCAATTAGAAAATTCAGTTAGAATGGAATAATTTCCTTTCGTAGAGTTCCATGAACCGATACATTGACAAAGTTGTTGTTCGTGCATATATGTTAATGGCGGGTAAAAATGACACATGAAAGAACGAGATGGGGATGCGTACTCCTCCACGTGATCACATCTCTGATGTTTCTAGAAATCCATGTTGCCGTGTTCTTAATGTATAATGTTTTATTGGGCTTTTGAGCTTGATTATCTTCATATTTCATTTTCATAAAAACTATTTTGAATTCATCAATCTTTTTGAGTTTATCGTAAATCTTGATATGTTTCAGTGCTGGTAACTGGTAACTCATAAATATCTTATGAAGCAAGGTAGAATATCTCTCTTCTTGTAGTGGCTAGATGGTTTAATTAAGAAGTATGGTGAGCGAGTAGTAGAGACAAAGGAGACGAAGTTTCAGAAGCTTCAGACTCAGGGGCACCTTGCCCAGAATGGCTCTAGTAAAAATCCTCTCAACATAATTAAAATAGAAAAAGAAAAAATGGATAATAAAAGAAGACAGAATTTAGCATTTGGCATAAGACTACTACATTACATCTACATCAGAAAGCACACAGAGATAGAAAACCAACGAAAAAACCGGAACAAAACATGGTATAATAAGAATAGCATTGCTCAACTTCAACAACTCATTCTAAAAGATGGACTGAAAATGATGGATTTTTTGCATTAATTAATTTAAAAATATTTTGAATCGTCATCAGTCGTCTAATAAAATATATAGAGATAATGAACAGAATTCAATCTCAAAAATCCATTCAAACAATACAAATCAGGGGCAGCGCAAACACGGACGTCTAAAACATCAGAGGTGGGATCAGGTGCCATGGAGGAGTGAGCATCCCCTGCTGACCAGTCACAACCGTCGTGTGCTTCTTGTCATGATCGGGAAATAACTGGAAAATCTGTCGACAATTCAGTGTGTAAAAAATGGTCTAACAACTAGTATGAAAAACATCAGTCAGCACTTGACTTAATGATGGATTGTACTTGCTTGACAAAGTCATTGTATCGACCATAGAACATACGAAATGATGACATTAAACCAGACTATTGATATTCTTGTTTCATCAACTTGTTTGTCAATAACGTACCTCATTAAAAAAATTGTTCATACGTAGAGCATACTCTTGCGTATCGAATCAATTGAGAGATATAAACCCAAATGCAGGTGATAAGGGTATATTGCTGCATACATAAGGGAAGTTGACGATTGAAAAGTTAAAGTCATCACGTTTGTCATAAAACTTTGTTGTTACTTTACCAATTTTGCGGTCCTTGTTTGCTCTGCTCCAAATATGTATCGTTTCATTGGACTTTCGAGATTGAATACTGTTCGTTATCTTCATATTTCATTTTGACCACCGAACATGTATCTCTGCTGGTGGACAGTCTGTCCCCGAGGATACTTGTCTTCCGGTACTTATTCATTCATGAGTAGCACAAAGTATAACGAAAAGATACTGGCAGACGCGTCGCCTAAACGTCATAAAAATCCTTACAAACAAGGATACTTAGCGGGTTTCAGTAAATGTTCTACCAAGCCTCTTTCTTTACTTCTCACTAAAATATTTACTGAAGTCGAAAAAATTCAGGAGTACTGTACAACAGTGTATTATAGAAGGTAGGTGTAAATCAGATGTGGATACCTAAAAACTCCAAAGAACTTTTGGAAAGTTTGAAATCATAAAATTTTACTAAAATCAATAGCATCAAAACGTACGACTTCTCAACACTTTATACAACCATTTTCCTCGATAAATTGAAGTCCAGGCTTTTTGACATCATAAACAGCTGCTTTTTCAATGAAAATGGAACTCGTAAATATACTTATCTTGTCATTGGTCATTTGCAAAATTATTCTGTTAAAAAGCACACTGATTCTACACACAAGTACTCAGAAATTGATATTAAAAAGATGCTTGAGTTTCTGATTGACAATATCTATGTAGTTTTTGGAGATCAGGTCTTCCAACAATCTGTTGGAATTCCCATGGGTGCCAATTGCGCCTCCTTATTAGCAGACCTATTTTTGTATTCATATGAAGCAGAATTTATTCAAAAACTTCTACATGAGAAGAAGAAAACACTTGCTGTGGCCTTCAACTCGACATTTCGATATATCGACGACGTATTATTAATTAACAATAGTTACTTTCATTCATATGTTGACTCGATATATAACAGTGAGTTTGAAATAAAAGATACCATAGAGTCTGACACATCTGTTTCATATTTAGATAAATTTACTAGAAAAAAAAATGCTAATGGTAACCTAACAACAAATCCTTATGATAAACGTGATTACTTCAACTTTTCAAACATCAACTTTGCTTACATATGTAGCAATATACTCTTATCACCTGTATATGGGGGTTTATGTCTCTCAGTTGATTCTCTACGTACAAACAATTTCTAAAACGAGGCAAGCTATTGACAAACAAGTTGATGAAACAAGGATATCAACAGTCTCGTTTAGAGTCATCATTTCGCAAATTTTACGGTCGATACAATGACCTTGTCAGCATATAGAACCTATCATTGAGTCAAATGTTGGCTGGCGTTTTTCATACTAATTGTTAGGCCATTATTTATACACTGAACTGTCTACCAATTTTTCCGGTTTTTTCCCGTTCATGACAAGGAGCACACGGAGGGTGTGACCGGTCAACAGGGGATGCTCACTCCTCCATGGCACTTGATCCCACCTCTAAATTTGAGGTCCGTGTTTGCTCTGCTCCAAATTTATATCGTTTCATTGCACTTTCGAGACTGAATACTGTTCGTTATCTTCATATTTGATCAACGTCTTTTTCTAGTAAAATTACCAAATATGAAACAGATGTATCAGACTCTGTGGTATCTCTTATTTCAAGCAGATAATGCGTTGTCGACATATATAAATGTCGAGTTGAAGGCCATAGCAAGTGTTTTCTTCTTCTCATATATAAGATTTTGAATAAATTCTGTTTCATATGAATACAAAAACAGGTCTGCCGAATAACCTAAAAGACTATGTTAGCTTTGTCAGCAATGTAGCTGAAGAGAGAGATAGATGTGGGTTAGTGGATTCATATTGATGTTTCCATTATTCCATGATTTTGCCCAGTTTATGATTTGCATAGTTTTCTTGATTTATGAAATTGATCACTGTACTTTGTCCTTTTCAGTCAATCAGAAAATATCAACATATATTAAATTACTACTACATTGTATAATGATAATTTCTATAAAGATACATAATCCTTTAAATTTCTTTCGAAGAGATAATAGGTTTCCTACAGCAGAAATCACAGAAGACTTCAAAAAATTCGGAGGGAATTTTTTCTTTTTCGTTGACTATTTCAGTACGAAATGTTATGCCTGTGTACCCGTGAAGTACAGATAAAAGCTGTCATTTGTTGCACCAAACTTTACTGTGTCCCTTTCAAAGTTTTATGTGCTATAAATGAAAAGGCTAAAAAAGTCCATATTTGGATTCTTCAACACCAGACTACAGGCTGAATTCTGTGATAATGAATGTTGCCAATCATAGGCTTTTTAAGCCGCCCCGATTTATGAAAAAACTATAAGTCTCAAGAAATCTGTGTCTTAAACTAAAAGCGCAAATAAATATTCTTAATCACAAAGAGATCCAGTCTTGATTTCCATATTTTTTTAAGTTAAAGTCCATACCTTGTAGTTCTTACAAATATTCATCGCCTATTTCTTCGGAACTTTTTAATTACAAGAAAAGTCTACAGTCCCTAGATACTGAACATGTTAAACAAAATCTCCCTATGTGTTCATGTTCTTCTCCCTTCAAATATAGTTTTGCTTGACACGTCATTACTGGTGATGTGAATATAGTTAACAATGAGGATCTTAAATCACTTATTTTTAAAGGCCCAAAATTTAGGAAACCACGACCATTCAACTAGCAAATAAATTTCATAAATTTGCAATCCGTCAAGATTACGCCAGACGATGGGCCAAACATGTAAAAGAAGACCTTGACACTTTGTCAGAATGGATTGAAAGTATGAAGTGGATGTTGAAATATGTTAAATGGCTGAGGAGCAATATGAAAAGCACATATCCTTCTGTCTTCATTGATTCAGAAGGAACTAAAGAATTTAATAGACTATTTTATCACTATGTACTGGTCCAAGCTTACAAAGCAGGTAACAACATACTCTTTGTAAAGTTCATAATTACAATTGCATTTTAAAGGAGCTTGGATTTAATTCTACTACTGGTTTCCATTTTATAGTTCCTTTTTGATATCATAGGCGACTGCTTTTTAAAAAAATATGGAAGTTGGAAATTTTCGTATCTTGTGCACGTGATTGGTCATTAACAAAATTACTTTGTTAAGAATCGCTCTGATTCTAAACACAATTACTCTGAAGTTGAAATTAAAAAGATGCTGGAGTTCCTCATTGACAACATTTATGTATTCTTCGGAGACCAGATCTTCCAACAAACTGTTGGAATTCAATTGGCACCAGTTGTGCTTCTTTATTAGACGACCTGTTTTAGTATTCCCATGAAGCAGAATTTATTCTAAAACTTCTACATGAGATGAAGAAAACAGTTGCTCTGGCCTTCAACTCGACATTTAGATATATCGAAGATGTATTATCAATTACCAGTAGTTACTTCCATTCATATGTCGACGCGATATATCCCAGTGAACTTGAAATAAAGGACACAACAGAGTCTGCAACGTCTGTTTCATATTTGGATGTTTTACTGACTATAGACAAAAAGGGCCAACTAACGACTAAACTGTATTACAAACGAGATGATTTCAGCTTTTCCATGGTCAACTTTCCTTATTTACATAGCAATATCCCGCTATCACCTGCATATGGTGTTTATATCTCCCAACTTATTCGCTACTTAAGAGCAAGGTCCGACAATGATCAATTTTTAAACTGACATAAAAGTTGACATTACTTGGGTTTCATTAACCTCGTCTAAAGTCAGCATTCCGAAAATTCTATGGTCGTTATAATGGCCTTGTTAGCAAATGTAACCTATCACTGGTTCGTACTTTGGCTGGCGTGTTTCATACCAATTGTTAGGCCTTTGTATTGATACTAAATTCCGTCTATCTGATCAATACATGGGGTTCATGGCGGGTGTGACAGGTCAGCAGGGATGTTCACTCCTTCATGGCACCTGATCCCATCTCTGGAGTTTCCAGGGGTCCGTGTTTTATGCCCTGTTTACAGATTTGTATTGTTTATAGATTTTTTTTGTAAGATCGGTCACTGATCGTTATCTTCATCTTTTATCATTCAAAGGATGAAGTTCGTTCGAGGGTTCTTCAAAACGCATGATGCTCTCAAACCAAGTCAATAAATGTTTTGATCAGTAATACCTTTCACTTTTTACTTTTTATAATGATATATCTTGCGCCAACTTCTGTGTTTGTGATTTATGTAAATTTCGTTTACCAGCGCTGCGGATTTCATTTGGTCAATTAAGTAACTGTCGAAGGATGCAAATAAGATATAGTTCATCCCGATTGCAGTGTGTCCAACATTTCAAGGTCCAATAAGGATTTTTAACCGCTCAGTAAAACATTGAAAATGTTAGACTTTCTTAAACGAGTTCCGATGCTATTGAAAAGTTCCTCTTCTAACAAACAAATTAAGCATCTTTACATATAAACTCCCCATGCTCATAGTCTGATACCGGATACTGTAGTTTCGTAGACGCTATATCTTTAAGTACTTTTTATTCAAAAGTAAAGATTTTTACATATAATTATTAAGATTTTACTGTGATGGATGGATCGACACATTTCCTTTAGATCAACATATTTAACTTAAGAAATAAAGCATATGATTTTAACCGACATGATTCATACATAATTTGTTTGAGTGATGTTATTATGTTGAATCTTTGTAATCAAAGGCAAATAACAACCATCAGATAAACGTACTTAAGGGACTTAAAGATTTCTTTGAGGTTTAATATAGGACGTAACATAACAAAAGGAAAGATAAGTGTACAAAAGTGTACATAAGTGTACAAAAGTGTACAAAATCTATATTGTAAGTATTGTTCTTCTCAAAATACTCAAGCCCTTTTTAACGATTTTCATATAAAAGCGCATTAATTTGTATATTAAGCATCATAGCGTATATGTAAGCATGTTTCCTAACATTGCCTTTTGTTTGTTGTGTATTACAGTTACGGCCGGGTTGTCTGCTCTTACTGATGACGAAATACAGAACGTCACTAGTCTGCTGGGACAGGAATCAGGTGGCAAACCAAACACAGATGTCTTCAGACAGCTACTGAACCAGGAGACCCTGATCAGAATGGCGCTGGTGAAAAATGTCCACGCACTGATGAAGGATATGGTAGAAATGAAACAAACGATGGTTGTCAACGACGGAAGACTTCGGGAGGCTGAGAAAGAAATCAAAGAACTCAAGCAAGAGGTGCAGACACTGAAGTCTGAAAATCATAAAATAAAGCAGCAGTCTACAAAATTCCTGCAGAGATTCACGGATTTAGATAAATTATTTAAAGAAATTGATAAAAATTTCACAAACTTCACAAATAGCCGCGTTGAATATGAACGAGAAATGGACTCAAAAAGACGGGAATATGAGAAAAACACTTCCGGTATACTGGACGATATAAAAACAGAAGTTCGTTATTTGTCGGTGACTTTGTTAGATCTTAATAAACACACTCTAGAATTGGATAAATCTATTCCAAACCTCATCGAAAACAAAATAACACTTTTGTCAGGAAGGCTGAATGTTTCACTAGAAAATTTGAGTGACGATATAGCAGCATCTTTTACTTACAGTGTGCAGTTGTCAACAAACTTATCTGCTCTGGGAAAATATCAGGAAAGCATTAAGAGAATGATTTCAGGTATATTCAATTTTCAGTGAAAGATGTGGAACGATTGCTTTCTCGTATTTTACTTTTTTCTTTATTCACTTCCAGAAAACCTTAATAAGACAATTCATGGTTTGAAAGCGGACGTTCAACAATCACAGAATGACCAGCAAAAGTTGTCGTCTGCTGTGGCGTCCTTGGAAGTTTTCAAACTAAACATGTCCTTAAACAGCTGTGGTAAGACTAGATAATCATTGTGTTTTACAAAATGATAATAAGTATAAAATAATAATATTTTATTCTTATCACATATTTTTACTGTTGTACTGTTTCATCTGCATTATTTATTGCTAATTTATCACTTTATCAAACAAATTTTTATTTCTGTACAGCTAGTATTTAATTTATAAATCCATACTAGCCAAACAAGTTTTGAAAAAGTATTATTAAATAATATAGAGTAGACATTGAATAAAGCATATCAAGTAGTATGTAATGAAATGTTTTTATCAGATATCTCATCCAAAATAATATGTACATATAAACCATAATATTCTATGTAGATAACAAAATCGCTGGCTTCCAGGAAAGTAGCAGAATTTCTTTCATTTTGATATAGCTAAATCAGGAAAATTTAAGGTAGCTTCTAATAGGAAAATTTGATAATATTTTAAATACCATAAACAGAGCAGCATTTTGCCCGCTATTTTCATTTTTACCACAACGATAATGAGAAAAGAAATATAATGGAGGGGGTAGAAGATATCTTATCGTTTGTCAAATGATAGGATTTTTTCAAAGATCAATAGAATTGTCTTGATGATTTCAATTTCATACTGTTGAACATTTACATGTAGTACAATGAAATATGAAGATAACAACCACTAATCAAGCTCAAACGTCCATTGGAACAATTCAAATTGAAAGCCGAGCAAACACGGACCTCTAAAAACATCAGAAGTAGGATCAGGTGCCATGGAGGAATAAATCATCCTTTGTCAACCGCTCACACTCGCCGTGTCCTCCTTGTCATGATCGGCAAACGGAAATCCGTAGACAATTCAATGTGAAAATAATGACCTAAAAATTTGTATGAAAAACGAAGTCAAGATTCCACTTAACGATAAATTGTATTTGCTAACAAGGTCATTGTATCAACCATAGATTGCCAAATGTTTACTTTAAACAATATCCATATATCATCAACTTTTTTGTCAGTAGTTTGCTTCGTTTTAGAAATTGTTCGTGTAATTATCTTTTAGATCTTAGACCAATTGGATTTTAGCTTGAGATACCTAAAAATCAAAATTCAGGAAATAATTTTCATTCTTTCTCTTTTTTCATAATTGTCCATTTTTGAGGTTTGTCAAGTTGCTAAATAGTAAATAAGTAGTAAATTTAAAAATAATTTATCTCCATGACAGTTCGAGGATTACAATCAAACAAATTCTGACGGATTATGTGTTTCACAAATTGTTATATTGTTGTAGCACAAATAAACGAATGAAGAGAGAGATCCAGAAAAGGCCAATAAGGTTTAATCATTTAAAATACACAGTATAGGATGGATCAAGGAATAAAAAAAAGTCTTCTAAAAAGTAAAGTATTTTAACTCCTTTTCAATTTCTACGATTATCTTACTTTTTATTTTCCCATATTTTCAAACTGAATCTTTTTTTAAAGCAAATTAAATCTCTTACCTTGTGGGGAACAGAGAATTTTTATAATTGATTTAATGATTCAGTAAAACATTAAGTAAGTATGCTCTTGTCTTGGGCCTACATGTGTAAGTTCCTAGCATTTCGAATTTGCTAATTAGTAAGGTAAATCTTCTAGATAAGACTAGACTCTCTAAGCAAATGTATAAAGGAACACAAAAACAATAAAAAAAAAATTCTTGTGGATACTATTACTTCATATATTTAGACACATGGAAGCCGTGTGTAAAATTTCACAAACAAAATGGAAGAAGGGATTCGTAATATGAATTAGGTAAAGTGAAAAAATGGAGATAACGGACAGTATTCAAGCTCAAAGTCCATTAAAACAATACGAATCGGGAGCAGAGCAAACACGGGCCTTCAAAAACATTAGAGGTGGGATCAAGTGCCATGCAGGAGTGAGCATCCCCTGCCGACCGGTCACACCAGCCGTTGCTTCTTGTCATGATCGCGAAAAACGGGAAAATCTGTAGACATTTCAGTGTGTAAATATGACGCCAGTTGAAAGATCGGGGTTCTCTAAACTTTGGCCCTCTTATAATAAGTGATTTATGGTCCTCATTATTAACTATATTTATGTCACCAGTAATGACGTGTCCAGCAGGAATAATTGTAGGGTCAAGAAGAACATGAACACGTTGGAGGATTATGTTTCAGATGCTCGATATCTAGGCACTGTGACAGTCGAATTTTTTTCATAATTAAAAAGTTTGGAAGCAGTAGTCGATGTATATTTGTAAAAAATAGAAGGTGTGGACTTAACTTGAAATATGGTGGAATGCAAAATTGGAAGATAACAGTATTTGATCTCAAAAGACCCACCAGCAATACAAATCTGTGAACAGGGCATAAAACAGGTGGGATCAGGTGCCTAGGAGGTGTAACATCCCCTATTTACCGGTCACACCCGTCGTGATCCCTATGTATTGATCAGGTAGACGGAATAATCCGTAGTTAATACAATGGCCTCAACTGGTATGAGACATGTCAGTCAAAATACGACCCCCCCCCCCCCCGTGATAGGTTGTATCCTCGTGATTATATCCTTTTGATACGCAAATCACACTTGTAAATGCTTCTTAATGATTAACTCAATATTAAATGAAAACAATATTCAGTTCTTGTGAGTATCTTTACACAAAAACTTGCTGTATTCAAAACTTAAGTTTGATATTTATTTTTCCTTTTCTTTTAAAATAGGTAATACGGTTCACGTAGGATTTACTGTGGGTATGACGAGTCGCCACTCCACCTGGGCTGGAAGTACCCTAGTGTTCCCTCATGTTGTCTTCAATAACGGAAATGGGTACAACCCCAGCACTGGGATATTTACCTCACCCACGGCCGGCACTTACGTCTTCTTTGTAAATATTAACACTGATGGTGCTAATTATATTTACTTAGATATCGTACTTAATGGGAGTTCAAAGGTCAGAACAATGTCGTACAATTCTGCAACGTATATGACTGGAACAAACATGGCCGTCCTCCAGTTATTTAAAGGCGACACAGTTTGGATTAAACGCAATGTTGGGAAGAGCTACTATTCCGAAGGTGTACCAATTACAACCTTCTCTGGTTTCCTTTTATGACTTAATAAAACGACAGCTTAATACTGAATGTTTATACCTGTCTGTATTCGAATGCAGAGTTGATATCGCATATAACAAAAGGTGTGTTGTCTTAGAAAATACTAATAAAAGACTAATTATAATGCGTTGACTAAAGAAGTATAGTATTATGTACTGGAGAAGAAATATAAATTCTCACTTCTTGTAAATCAGATTTGTTTAGTGTTGGCATTTTTCATTTTTCACGTGTAGTAGTTCTTTTTTTTTTTTTTTTGCTTAATGTTTCTAACTAAATGTTGTTACTCTATTTGTATTGTAGTATTGCATATTATGAAAGATTAAATTTGGGATTAGAAGGAAATTTAAGTAAGAAGAACACTGTTTAATGAATTTTAATTTTTTTCAACATCCCATCTATGTATAGTTATATTCCGCTATCACTTTATTTATTGTACTCAATATGCTGTTGTTTCTTGGAAGTTTTCGAATTGAACGTCCTTTAATAAACTCTAAGTCCAGTTAGAAATCATTGTGTGATTTATATCATTTATAAATTTTTATTATTAAAATATATAAAATTATAATTTTCATTATAAAGGTTTAAATGTTTTACCTTTGATCAGCCTCTTTTAATACTAAGTTCTCTTTTATTATCCAGCTTCTTTTCACTCTGTATAAATGGTACATTGTATAATCTATTAAACATTTTATTTTCTTATCTACCTCCTCATTAGTTTTTTACCTTTTGACTTTTCTTGTTGATTATAGACATACTAATATGAGAGCAACACACGGGCTTATAAGTCAGTTAAGATAAGAAAACATACAATGTATCGTACAAAATAAACATGTAGCTTACATGTTCTTCTGTATGATATCCTTACTTTAAAGAGACACAATGAGTCAAAATGATATGTATCTTTTTATGATATTTGTATCATTAATCTACAGACATAAAAAATGAAGAATGGCAAAAGTTTGATTATCTCAACTGCACAGAAAAGATTGCAAAATATAAATGCCGGAAAAACAAAGATTATACCTCACCGTTAATATCGTCCATGCCAAGATCATGCAACTTTTACTTATTGCGTAAAACTCTTAAACAAATTTAAATTAAAGGACTGTGTTTAGATTATCTTTTTCGAAGATTGAATCAAAGTTCTCAGTCGATCTATCGACTTTTCACTTCGTGGGACTTGGGACCATAGCAACTTGTCCATTTTTTTTCTGTGCACATGCGTACAATAATGAGGAAGTTTGATTGATTGTATGTTGTTTTACGTCCCATTCGAGAATTTTTCACTCATATAGAGACGTCACCATATACCGGTGAAGGGCTTCAAATTTTGACCTTTGCTCGGCACTCAGGGCCATTGAGCAGTGAGGGATCTTTATCGTGCCAACGCCTGTCGTGACACGGGGCCTCGGTTTTTAAGGTCTCATCCGAAAGACCCGCAACCTTCACTTCAAAGTGCCGAGCGCATGGCGAAGGAACAGTTGCTACCCATTTTTTATCGACTTAGGTCAGTCGCGGCCGAGATTCGAGCTCACGACCTCCCTCATTATTAGCGAGCGCTAATAATGAGGAAGATGTGAAGCATTATTATTTTTTTTTTATCCATAAAAGATTTTTTGTAAGACTTTGCGTGAACTGAAAATTGTAATGAAATGTTATTCTTTCAAGAATTTAACAAAATTTTCATGGGTCATGCAAAAATTAAACTTTTCCGTTTTTTAGCGTGACTGTATCTCTTGAATCAACGTATCTTCGAATGCAAAGAGACCATATAAATATAAATTTCGATGTCGTTGTTATAACAATGGTTCTAGACTTTATTCCACTCCTAAAAGGACCTCATTCTCTATCCTTAAATATCCACCAATTATAAAATACTCATATCAATGTAAAGTATTATAGAGTAGAAATGATCTATCAACAGTAATTTTCCAAAATTCAATTTTCTAAGCTGTAAGTTATTATCAAAAATTGTATTGGGGTCTACGGAGACAGGCAAATTTTTAAAAATAAGAATTCCAACACTAAGAATATCAGTAAATGCTGCGATGGAATGGCATATTTAATCATTAAGAATAGAATAACAATTGTAAACAATATTTTCGGATAGATTTTTTTAAAAATTGATCTTATTGATTAAAAGCAAAGGAAAGGGAGATAACTCATCAGGGACAGGTCAAGGTCATAAATAAGGTCACACTCTGACACACTGATGTAAAAGGTAAAGAACAGTGATCGATCTCAAAAATCTATAAACACTATAAATCTGTTAACAGGGTATAAATCACGGACCCCCGGAAATTCCAGAGGTGGGATCAGGTATCTAGGAGGAAGCATCCTCTGTCTACTCGTCACACGTCACACCCACCCTGATTCCTATATATTGATAAGGTAGGTGGAATAATCCATAGTCAAATTTGATATAAAAACAATGACCCAACAATGGGTATGAAACATGTCAGTCCAATGATAGGTCGAATCTGCAAACAACGTCATTATAACGACCATAGAATTTACAAAATGTTGACTTTAAACGAGGCTGTTAAAATCCCTGTTACATCAACTTATTTGTCAATAGTCACCCTTGGTTTAAAAATAGATCGTACTCAGAGCATTTTCTTGTGTATCGAATAAGCTGGGAGACATAAACCCCACTGGAGGTGATAGTGGAACATTACTACCTAAATAAAGAAAGCTGACGATGGAAAAGCTGACGTCATCCAGTGTGTCATACAGTTGTTAGTTAGCCAGTGTGTCATACAGTTGTTAGTTAGCCAGTGTGTCATACAGTTGTTAGTTAGCCAGTGTGTCATACAGTTGTTAGTTAGCCATGGTCGTTTTTAGTCAGTACGACATCCAAATATGAAACAGATATTGCATACTCTGTTGTGTCTTTTATTCCAAGTTCACTGGGATATATCGAGTCGACATATGAATGAATGTAAGTAATGTTAGTTGATAAAGTGCCGTCGATATATCTTATGCATGTCGAGTTGACGGACACATCAAGAGTTTTCTTTTTTCTCATTTAGAAGTTAGTAATAAATGGGAATTATGTCTAAATAAACTGAGTATTCAACACGTACATATCTGTTGTTTTCAATTTTATTGAATCAGGCGCTATTAAGAGTGATGCTTTAAAGAAAATAAACTGTGTCTCTTGCTTTGGATTTGCGAAAGTATATGGCACATTTCCGTTTAGTTTACACATGGTGATAGTTCGTTTCTTCTTTCTTCTAAATAATTTAAACATGTGAAAAGAAAATGCTTTTAAAATAGAATCTCTGAGTACCTGTGCATAGGATCTAAATGATTTTTAACAATGCATTTTTGATTGATTTCTGAATAAAATCCTGATTTTAAATTTTCTGAAAGTTGTTTGGAGGTTTTGAGAACATACATTTGATTTACACCACTTCTTGAATATTCTGTAGCACAGTTAGTCTGAAGGGAACTTCACTTAACATTTTGTGAGGAGTAAAGATAGAGGATTGGAAGTACATTTACTGGATCCTGCAATGTATCTTTCTTTCTTTCGACCTATTTTTATATTCCTTTGAATCAGAATTTATTCAAAAACTTCTAAATGAGAAGTAAACACTAGCTGTGGCCTTCAACTGATAGATAACTAGATAAAGCGACAACTCGACATTTTATCATTGGTCATTTGCAAAATTATTTTGTTAAAAAAATTCTGATTGTACACACAAAAACTCTGAATATGATATTATAGAGATGATTGAGCTTCTGATTGACCTGATATGAAGTTTATGTCTCCCATTTGATTCGATACGCAAGAGCGTGCTCTACGTACTAACAATTTCTTAAACGAGGCAAACTATTGACAAATAAGTTGATGCAAAAAGAATACTAACAGTCTCGTTTAATGTCAACATTTCGCAAATTCAATGGTGAATACAATGACCTTGTCGGCAACTACAATCTATCACTAAATCGAATGTTAATTGACGTTTTTGATACAAATTTTTGGGATATTATTTTCGCACTGTATTGTCTACGGATTTTCACGGCTTTTGACAGGTCGACAAATAAAATGTAGAAATTTATTTCAAAATTTGGATTATTTCCCTCATGCATAACTCTAATCATTCGACGTATTTGGCTCCAGTCTCTGGCATCCTCCTTTCAGCTCTTTAATTGTTTTTATTTAAATATTTCAGATTTCAAAAGTTTCGGCATGAGCATCACTGAAGAGACAAAATTTGTCGAAATGCGCATCTGGTGCATCGAAATTGGTACAGTGAAATGTATGGAGATAACGAGCAGTATTCAAGTTCAAAAGTCCATTAAACAATATACAATTTGGAGCAGAGGAAACACGGACCTCTAAAACATCAGATGTGGAATCAGGTGCCATTGAGGATAAGATTTACATACAGGGGATACTTACTCCTCCATGGCACCTGATCCCACCTCTGATGTTTTTAGAAGTCAATGTTTGCTTGCTCTAAATTTGTATTGTTTCAAGGGACTTTAGAGCTTGATTACTGTTCGTTATGTTCCTATTTCATGGTCGTTATAAATATAACTGGCAAATAAATCTATGTTTGGGTCATATTTTGTCTGATAAATTTCAAATCAATTGTTATGCCTTTATTTTCATTCTAAACATGACTTCGAAATATTCCGTCCCGTCTACCTGATCAATATATAGGGCTGACGGCGGGTGTGACCTGTCGACAGGGGATGCTTGCTTATTCCAATGCACCTGATTTCACCTCTGGAATTTCCAGGGGTCTGTGTTTTATGCTCTGTTCATATATTTTTATTGTTTGTTGGATTTTTTTTAAATAGATCATTGTTTGTTATCTTCACCTTTTTCATTATGATGTTTCTGTATCCTGTATGGGTTAGAAACTCAGCAAATTGTTAAATTCATACCTTTCACAAAGAGGTTAAACTAGGGTAGGAATAGAAGTTTTACAAAAATCGTTCTGGTGTTACAAATTGATCACTCAATTTTGAAGCATTCCAATTTGTGAGGAAATAAGATTGTTTTCACCCTAGGCAGGAACACACTATCTGGGGCAGTTTCATATTGTCATATTAGTAAAATAAAAAATTGTTACGTGTTCTCAAGACCATAAGTGTTTTATTTACCCTTGTTTAATTTTATATGGGCATAATAAATCATGTATATGCAAACGGACTTTAAATACTTTTCCAGTGGCTTGTCATAATGATAAATAATTTGCGCTCAAATTCCCTTTTAAAGAGAAAACAATGAAACAAAAACAACAAGAGTCCCATGGGCTACATCGCTAAACTGAGCACTGTGGCTAGGAAAAAAGCAAAAATCAGTCAGTATTGAAAAGCTTAAATGCATAAGTGCTCCCGACCTACCCCTAAAACAGGGGATGGAGTGGGAGTGGGGGTGGGGGTGAGGGGGAGGGGGGTATGATTTGAACAAAATTAAATCTATACTAACTAAGGATGCTTAAATATTACTTTGAATAACTGTGGCTTTTTTCCTACAAGTTTGAACTTTCATTGTGGCCCCACCCTACCCCCCGAGGGTCATGATTTGAACAAACTTGAATCTGGATGATTCCATATAAATATGACCAATCATGGCTTTACCGTTCTTGAGAAGAAGATTTTTAAAGATTTTTCCTATATACTCCTATGTAAAACTTTGATCATCCATTGTGGCCCCACCCTACCCCCCGGGGAGTTCATGAATTAAAAAACTTGAATCTACACCACCTGAGAATACCTTCATATGAATATGACCAATCATGGCACTTCTGTTCTGAAGAAGAAGATTTTTAAAGATTTTTCCTATAAACTCCTATGTATTGATCGTCGATTGTGGCCCCACCCTACCCCCGGGGGTCACGAATTGAACAAACTTGAATCAACACCATCGAGGATGCTTCCATATATATATGACCAATCATGGCTTTGCTGTTCTTGAGAAAAAAGATTTTTAAAGATTTTTCCTATATACTCCTATGTAAAACTTTGATCGTGGATTGTGGCCCCACCCTACCCCCGGGGGTCATGATTTGAATAAATTTGAATCTACACTACCTGGTGATGATTCCACATGAGTTTCATCTTTCCTGGACCATTGGTTCTTGAGAAGATTTTTTAAAAGATGCCATTAATTTTTCCCTATTTTGTAATTATCTCCCCTTGAAAAAGGTCGTGGCCCTTCATTTGAATAAACTTGAATCCCCTTCACCCAAGGATACTTTGTGCCAAGTTTGGTTGAAATTGACTTAGTGGTTCTGGAGAAGTAGATGAAATTGTGAAAATATAACGACGACAACGACGACAGACAAAGGTCAGTAAAGCTCTCTTGAGCCTTCGGCTCAAAACGGGAAACCTGGTTTCAACCTGGTGATGGTTGCAACAAAAATCATAAAAATTATGTGGCGATATATATGACGAATAAAAGAAAAATTGGTCTTATTTTTTTCAGTTAAATTTATATACTTTTTTTAAAAAAAAAAGCAACATGTTAAAAATCGGAATTACGAAATTTTAACAGATGTTAAATGAAAGAAGGAAACCTTTATTAATATTGCTTTTTTCACTTTTTGGAAATTGAGATAAATCTTTGTTTTTCATGGCGATGTTTAGGCATTGTTTTCATATATGAATTCATGACAATCTATGTATATACCAATGCATTGTATATTATGTGGATTCATTTAAGCTTTATCCAAAAAAATAAATTCAATCCAAAATGTCTTAAATTCAATGTAGTTTTACTTCAGTTTTGTCGTCTCTGTGATGAAAACGAAAGACAAATGAAAGGTAGAGTATGTAAAAATGATATAAATGATAATGGTATTTTTCGCCATTAATAATTAAGCTGCTTAAAAACAAGATTTTTTTTTTTTAAATCTTGAAATGTAGGTAGCAATTCTTATTAATATCACTACTTAAAATTCAGAATTGAGGTAATGAACCTTCAATCTAATTTTTAATCACACCTTTGAATCAAGTCCCACGCCAAAATGACGCTGCTTTTTTTTTTTTTTTTTTTTTTTTTTTTTTTTTTTTTTTACAAATCGAATTAGATTAAATACGATATACACAGCTGAAGTATATGTCAAGTATTTTTCACTTCAAAAAAATAAATAAATAAATAAATAAAAAATAAAGAAAGAAATCATCATTAAGATAAAGTTAACCATTATAAAAGCTTTGATATTATTTGATTTTTTCATTCATTCACAGTCATGCTGCTATTCATTTTGGATTGTATGTGTATGACAGTCATAAGCGGGTTGTCGCTCGTCACTGATGGAGTATTGCAGAATAATGCCAGTCTGATAGGACAGGAATCAGGCAGTGGGAATAAAGATATCGTCCGATAGCTGCTAAACCAGGAGACCCTGATCAGAATGACTATAGTTCAAAACGTCCACACTCTGATGAAGGACATGGTGGAAATGAAACAAAGTACGGCCATCGATGACAGACGACTCGGTGATACAGAGAAAGAAATAATGCTTCTTAAGCTCGAGGTGCAGATATTAAAGTCCAAAAACCAAGCAGAGTAGAAAATGTCAGCAGACTGTCAACAACTTTAATAAAAAGTTTGAAGAAATTGATAGAAATTTTACTCACGTCTCAAAAAGCCGTGTTGAATTTGAGAGGGAATGGGGTTCAAATAGTAAAGGATGTGATTCGAACACTTCCAGTCTACTGTTCGACATGCAAACAGAAGTTCGTAATTTGTTATTGACTTTGTTAGATCTTGACAAACACACTCTAGAATTGGAAAAATATATTCCAAACCTCATCAACAACAAGATAACACTTTTGTTCGGAAGGCTGAATAAATCACTCCAAAATTTGAGTGGAAATATAGTAGCGTCTGCAAGAAAAGGTGAGCAGTTGTCCTCGAATATGTCTACCTTAGAAAAACATCAGGGACATCATTAGTAGAATTGTAACAGGTATGTGTTTCTTAGGATTTTTTAATGTTTCAGGACACATAGTATAAAATTTTAGGCATCTATTACTGTGTATTATTCAAAAATGAAAAAAGGTGAAGATAAAAAACAGTGATCATCTCAAAAAAATCTACAAATAATACAAATCTGTAAACAGGATATAAAACACGGACCCCCGGAAATTTAACCCTGCTTTTTGATGTTTCGAAATCTAAAGCTTCAACTTAAGCAATTATTTCAGTTCTAATTTGAATGGTGACATCATTTTGACCGTACATGTGCTAGTTAAATTACTAAAATATTTATTGTCACATGCAACATGTTAAAGTCAACACCCAAGAAAGTTTTGTCAACTTGCAACATAACACTACAAAATTCAAGTCCTCTTAACTTTATTGCCCAGATAGGACAAATTGTTGCTCAAGATGCAACTCATTTATATCGACATGCAAAATGATAATGTTAACATGCAAGATCTATAAATCATATTAACATGCGATTTATCTATATGGTAACATGTAACTAATTTATGTCAATATGCACTTGAATATGTCGAAATGCAACTGAATTATGTTCGATATTATTGATATGTAATATAACTATGATTGCTTGTAGAATATATATTATTTCTGTGAAACCCTACAGTTTTTATCCGATTTCAAGAAAACTCAAAGGGATAATTCTAAAATACTAGTATATGTTTATAATTCTGAATATCTATTTTTGATTTCGACATAGGATATTGCCAAGTTTAAAAAAATAGAAATTTCTGTGAAAGTCTTCCAAACGCTACTTATCCTATAGTTTTATTCCGATTTAAACCCTATTGCAAAAAATAGACTATATAAAAATGCATAATTCTTCAAGTGGTTATTTTATGTAATAAACAGTTTTCCCACGCAGTTACTAATGAATTCTGTGATTTTTTTTTCAAAACCTTACTTTTCTTACAGATTTAGCTGTGATTTCCAGAAAACTTAGTAAACACAAACTAGGTACACTACACAAAGATACATAGTTCTGTAGGTGTTGCCATGTGTAGTCAGAATAGGAATTTCTGTCATTTCTTAAAAAAAAAACTCTTCCTGCAGTTTTAGTCAATTTTTAATGAGATTGTGTACATAAGTAGACTAGTTTAAAGATCATAGTTCTATTTATAGGAGATGTAATACGTACTTTGTTGCCACTTTAGTTTTTCCTTATTATAAGGACGAATCAGAAAATATAGTCTTTTCGGGGGCTTCTAGTTTTAAAACGCGGTGTTAGTTTTGCTGATTATCTGTTACTTTTCGTGAAGGTAGAAATATTGTGTATACTAAGATGAAATTAAGATTTGTAAAGTAGAAATATTGTGTATACTAAGATGAAATTAAGATTTGTAAAGTAGAAATATTGTGTATACTAAGATGAAATTAAGATTTGTGTTTGGGAGTTCCTTTTACTGATATTTTGTGTCATATTTTGGAGAGAGAAATCACATCACCGCTCCATAGGAGGTTAATTAAGCTTCGAGATGAATGTGTTTAAGGCTAAGATACAACAAACAGTGATCAATTTGATAAATCCACCAAACAATACGAAACCTGAACAGTACGAAAATACGGACCCCTGGAAACACTAGATGTAGGAGCAGGTGCTTTTTAAACGCCAGGCGATGGGCCAAACACGAAAAAAAAGATCTTGACACTTTGTCAGAATGGATTAAAAGCATCCGATGGATGTTGAAATCTCATATTAAGCGATTGAGGGGCTTTATGAAAACTTTTTATCCTTCTGTCTTTAATAATTCAGAAGTGAAAAGGAATTAGATAGAATTAGATAGTATGTACTGGACCCAGCAGACAAAGCTGGTAGCAACATAACGTTAGTCTTTGTTTGTAAGGTTCATTATTTGAGTTGTATTTTAGAGGAACTAGAAATCCAAACTTATACCCATTGCTCCCTTTCTAAGGAGAAATATATGGAGATAACAAACAGTATTCAGGCTCAAAAGTCCATTAAACAATACAAAATAGGAGCAGAGCAAACACGGACCTCCAAAACATCAAAGGTGGGATCAGGTGAGGAAATTCTTCAAAATCATATCTCCGTTTTAGATATATTTTTAATATTCCCAACAATCAAAATGAATTTGAATTACCATACCTTTACTGGACTCCTAAACTTCATAAAAATCCTTTCAAAGATACAAAGCGGGTTCCAGTAAATGTTCTACCAAGCTTCTTTCTTTACTCCTCACAAAAATATTTACTGTAATGAAGTAGAAACTTCGGGAGTACTGGACAACAGTATATTCGAGAAGTGGTGTAAATCAAAAACTTAATTAAAAATTCCAGGGAACTTTCAGAAAATTTGAAATCAAAAAATTTTACTAAAATCAATAACATCAAAACGTACGATTTTTCAACACTTTATACAACCATTCCCCACGGTAAATTGAAGTCCAGGCTTTTTGATATTGTAGACAGTTGCTTTTTCAATAGAAATGGAACTCGTAAATATGCTTACCTTGTCATTTGCCATTGCAAAATTATTTTGTTAAAAACCATTCTGATTGTACACACAAGTACTCTGAAGTTGATATTAAAAAGATGCTTGAATTTCTGATTGACAATATCTATGTAGTTTTTGGAGATCAGGTCTTCCAACAATCTGTTGGAATTGCCATGGGTACCAATTGCGCCCCATTATTAGCAGACCTAATTTTGTATTCATATGAAGCAGAATTTATTCAAAAACTTTTATATGAGAAGAAGACACTTGCTGTGGCCTTCAACTCGACATTTCGATATATCAACGACGTATTATCAATTAACAATAGTTACTTCCATTCATGTCGACTCGATATATCCCAGTGAGCTTGAAATAAAAGATACCACAGAGTGTAACACATCTGTTTCATATTTAGATATTTTACTAGAAAAAGACATTAATGGTAACGTTACAGCTAGGGATGTTAATTTTACTCGGACAGCTTAGTCGAATAGTCGGAGGCTTTAGTCGAACGATAGTCGAGTACTCGTTGAAATTTAAATTAATTTTTCATGTCATTTTTCCTATTGTCTTCAACCGACTGCTAACCTGTACAATATTTAATCTACGTTATCACCATTATACAGCAAATTATTGAATGGTTAACATTTACATAGTAATAAACATAGGTATCAAATGTATGTGACTTCAAATATAATATTTTCTGCATATTTTATCTATTTACAGAATATCAAATGCTCGCATTTATACTTTCTTTTCATGACGCTAGTACAAGTGCCCGTTACTGATTTCTCACCTGAAGCCATTTGAATGTGTCTTGTCAGTGACCCGTGATTGTTAAACAATTGAAGCGTAACTCTTATAAAAACAAAGAGAGCTTGCGATAAATTTTAATTATGAGATTTTTTTGCAAACAATCAATACAATTTTAAAATCTTTGATATTAATATCAGAAAGAAACACCTTTAAATTACGCTCATAACTGTCCCCCAATTATTTACATGTATTTACAAATATGTAATAGCTGTTTAATTATTCTTCATTAATTAATATGCATTATACGAGATCTTACGGAATTGCAGGTTGAAACTTTACAATTTGGACCTGACATCTTTAGAATTATGACAATGCAATAAAAATAAAAAAACAATTAAAAAAAATCTTTTAAACAATTAACGAAGACCAGTTAAACTTTTTTAAGCTGAGTTTTAATCACGAGAACACTGAACACTGATACATGTTCTGTACGTTAATAAATGAACTGAGCAGCTCAAGTTTTTTTGTTTTGAATATAAGTTTACTATTAAGTAGCAAAATTTTAACGAATAACCGAATAAAAAGGTTTTAGTCGATAGTCAGTATGATCGAACGATAGTCGAGTACTCGAATATTCGTTGACATCCCTAATTACAGCAAAGCTTTATGATAAACGTGACAATCGTCAATTTCCCTTACTTATGTAGCAATATACCCTTATCACCTGCATATGGGGTTTATGTCTCTCAGCTGATTCGATACGCAAGAGCATGCTCTACGTATGAACAATTTCTAGAACGAGGCAAGCTATTGACAAACAAGGATATCAACAGTCTCGTTTGAAGTCATCATTTCGCAAGTTCTATGGTCGATACAATGACCTTGTCAGCACATACATACAACCTATCATTGAGTCAAATGCTGACTAACGTTTTTCATACTAATTGTTATGCCATTATTTATGCACTGAACTGTCTATGGATTATTCCGGTTTTCCCCATCATGACAGGGAGCACACGGCGGGTGGGACCGATCGGCAGGGGATGCTCACTCCTCCATGGCAGCTGATCCCATCTAAATTTTGAGGTCCGTGTTTGCGGTGCTCCAAATTTGTATCGTTTCATTGGACTTTCGAGATTGAATACTGTTCGTTATCTTCATATTTCATGGACAATGAGCTTGAAAACTGTTCGTTTTCTCCATATTTCATTGATCAGGTAGACAGAGTAATGCGTAGTCAAAGGATGTATTCGGCATATCAAAAAATTGATCTATAGGAGAGAATAATTTATAAATCTACAGTGCCTAAATATCGAACATCTGAAACATAATCCTCCTACCTGTTCATGTTCTTCTTCACTCTACAAATAAAGTCCTGGTGGACGTGTCATTACTAATGACGTAAATCACTAATTTTAAAAGGTCCAAAATTTAGGGAACCCCGATCTTTCGACTGGCGTCATAATTTCATAAATATCATGAATTCTGTGAAAGATTACGCCAGACGATGGGCCAAACATAAAAAAAGACCTTGATACATTGTCAGAATGGATTGAAAGTATCAGAGGGATGTTTAAATCTCGCATCAAGCGGCTAAGGGGCAAAATGAAAACCATCTATTCTTCTGTCTTCAATAATTCAAAAGTAAAAAGTCAGTATCAGATAGATTACACGATCAACATGTACTGGTAAAAACATTGTCTTGTAAGATTGTAAGACTCATTCTTTTATTAATTGTAGTTTAGAGGAACTTGGATTTAATTTTGCAAGTAGTAATCTAACTTATACTCATAGATCCCTTTCTAAGAAAGAAATTCTTCAAAATCATATGTCAGTTTGAAACATTTTTTTAATATTCCCAACAATCAAATTGAATCTGAATTTTCATACCTATACTGGATTCCTAAACTACATTAAAAAGAACCATTGCAAAGAACATGAACCGGGTTCTAATAAAAATATTCTACCAAGCCTCTTTCTTTACTCCTCACTAAAATATTAACGGCAGTGAAGGAGAATCTACAGGAGTACTGTACATAGAGGATATTCAATGTTTTGTAGATGAATATGGAATTTATTTCACGAGTGGGACAGGATTTTTTTTTATATTTTCACGAGTGCGAAGCACGAGTAAAAATATAAAAAGAATCCTGTCTCAAGAGTGAAATAAATTCCATATTCATCTACAAAACATTGAATTTTCTGTTTATTACATTTTCTTTGGTTTTTCCCTTTGTCTTTTCTTAACACAGTGTCATAGGCTTGACGTCATAGTTGAGCGGTTGAGATGTCATAGCTTAGCAGTGAAATTGAAAACATTACATAGCATAGATTTTAGCAACATATTTGGGAAGAAATTTGCAGTTTTACCTCTATCAAGATGGTTAGTTACTATCTCTATCTTATGACAGGCCAGAAATTATTTTTTACTGACTTTGATATCCTTTCACCCTGTGAGAGAATATCACTTTTATTCAATAAATAAATCACAGTATTTCACTGTTGAAAATGTAATAAAACAACATATTTGATAAGTGATGCAAATCAGATGTGGATAATTAAAAACTCCAAGGAACTTTTACCAAAATCAATAACATCAAAACGTATGACTTTTCAACACCTCATACAATCATTCTCCACGATAAATTAAAGTACAGGCTTTTTGACATCATAGTTAGCTTTTTTCCAATAGAAATGGAACTCGTAATATATACTTACCTTGTCACTGGTCATGTGCAAAATAATCTTGTTAAAAATCATTCAGATTTTACACACAAGTACTCTGAAGTTGATATTAAAAAGATGCTTGAGTTTCTGAATGACAATATATCTATGTAGTGTATTCCAACAATCTGCCGGAATTATCATTGGTACTAACTTTGTCCCGTTATAAGCAGATCTATTTTTGTATTCATATGAAGCACAATTTATTCAATAACTTTAATGCAACATTAAGATATATCGACGACGTCTTATCAATTAACAATATTCATTTTCATTCCTATACTGATTCAATATTTCCCTTTGAACTCGAAATAAAAGATACCACAGAGTCTGACACATCTGTTTCAAATTTGATATTTTACTAGGAAAAGACTGAATAGTAACCAATAACAGCAAAACTTTATGTTAAACGTGATGACTTCAACTTTTCTATAGTCAGCTTCCCTTATTTATGTAGCAATAAACCATTATCACCTGTATATTAGGTTCAAGTCTCTCATTTGATTCGATACGCAAGAGCACGATCTACGTACAGTACTAACAATTTCTAAACAAAGCAGGCTAATGACAAATAAGTTGATGAAACAAGAATGATAACAATAAGAATTTTAAAGATAACAACTCGCAAATTCTATGATCGATATAATGATCTTGTCAGCAAATACAATCTATCATTAAGTCGAATGTAGACTGACATTTTTATACAAATTTCTAGGTCATTTTTTTTCACTGAATTGTCTACGGAGTTTTCCGTTTGCACGATCGTGACATGGAGCACAAGGCGGGTGTGACCGGTCGACATCGGTTGCTTACTCCTCCATAGCACCTGATGTTTTTAGAGTTCCTTGTTTGCTCTGTTTCAAATTCGTATTGTTTCAATGGACTTTTGAGCTTGATTACAAAGGAATTCTGACGGATCAGATGTCAAAAAGCTTGGACTTAAACTACACTTTCTGGGATTTCATTTGTATGAAATGCATACATTTTCATCATTTCCGCGGAAATGTATAATATGTATACACACGCATCAAGAAGAGGACTACATGTATTATAGACATTACAATGAAAAGTAAAGAAAAATATCAAAAATGCTTTTCGAGATCATAACAATTCAACTCAAAATGCGTTAACAAAAAAAAAAAAAAAAAAAAAATTACATAGTTAAAGTCTATGAAAAGGTGCCTTCTATCTCTACATACTACATGCACTGACTTAGAAATGAAATTGTCTAACTATGAAAAGCGATATTACTACAAGCCTAAAGTCATTGGCAGGAAAGGAAATCTATCAGATTTTTGTAAAGCCTCCGGCCCTATAGGTCTCTGATTCATTTAAAATGAGGTGATCCTTTAGTATAAAAACAATAACCCAAAAAATTGTATGAAACATGTCAGACAGTATTCCTTATATGGTCAATATATAACGACCTCATAATCTGCAGAATGATGACTTTAAACGATCGAGGTTGTCGAAATCCCTATAATTAGTTAGTCAAAACCGTTTTCTTCTTTTCAAACGTGTAGTTTGAAATTAAACTTTTCCTGTTCAAACACTCCTCATATATAGCCTTATTAAAATATTGTTATCTAATGTGTAACAGTAGTTCCTTTGAAATCTACATGCTTTCTAATTTGTAAAATAGGTAGCCATCCCTATTTACGAAATGTTTTAAGAATTTTGTCAACTTTCAACCAAGTACATTTATTGATTATCAGTGGATAAAAGATAAAACTTTTTATATTCAATTTATATGTATGCTTCGTGTTTGTCCTAGCTACCATCTGAATCTTGTTACATCCAAGGATTGGACTATGATATCCTTGATTGTGTAGAAAGGGAGACAATCTTGGAAATTCGTACTATTCATGCAGTGACGGATCCAGGAATCTTGAAAAGGGGGCCCGACCAGTTTGAGGTCGGGGTAGGGGCCAACGGCAACACAAAAAAAATGATTTATTAAATTTTATATATATTTTGCACACAGAATGGGGAACGGGCCCTCTGGCCCCCTCTAAATCCGCCAGTGCTATTCCGTGTGGCGATAATGATGTCACACTTGTATTTATGTCTCTGACTTTCGTACTTATTGATGTTAACGATATTTTCCCTTGTATGATGGCTCTTCAGAAGTCAATCATCTTACTTGTAGAATGTGCCAAGATTCTGTAGACGGGAATAAAAACACAAAGAAGAATTAATTGTTATATCATTGGAAATTGGTTGTTACGGATATAGAGGATTCTAAATAATGTTAATAAATTTGTAAAAGAAAAAAATATATGATTAAAAAATTAAACCTGAATACCTGTACTTGTCCTGTAGTTTGAAAGAAGGTTATGAAAACGTGATTGTTAATAATGACAGGTGGGCTCTAAATATAAAGAATGACCTGTCAAAGATAGGTTTGTAATACATGTACGCATGTACGAGCGTATATTTAAAGAATAGAGCACAAATTTCTTCCATATCTATCAAGTTCAGCAAAGAATGTTCTTTATCAGTATTTAATAAATGATTCTTATTTACAAGCCTATTTTAAAAAAAAAAATGGTAGAAAATATACAGCAAAATTCAGAACCTCTTCACACTGTTTGAATATTGAAAAGTTTCAATTTATTTTAAAACGTCGACCATTTTATTTTATTTTATTTATCTATTTTTTTTTTTTATTATTTTGAGAATAAAACCTACTGGGCTAGTGTCTTTGAATTACGTACTTGATCTGTTTAGTGTGGTGAATACAAAAGAACTTTATAACTTGGGCCGGTACAATTTTAGTAAAAGCTGTATATAAAATTAATTTTCATTGTAGTTGTTATTATGACAGCCTGTACAGGGGTTAATTTTATAATTATTATTCTTAAAAAAAACGTATATATCATGACCATCATTTTTCTGTCCGTTCACCCCTAAATTTCTAAAAATGCATGTGTGACACTATTTATGAATTTAATCTTGATATCCCGAAGAGCTGAACAACTGAAGGGCAATAAAGAATTTTAAAGAAAAATGTAGCACGTGCTTTTTATACAATACACATATTTATCACGGAGTTTTCCTATAAAGCCATTCTTACTCTATATTTTAATTTAGGAATATATATACTCCTAGAGATGGACTTCTCTTTTTTCTCTGAAAAGGCAGGCTTAGATATGGCCCGAAATATCTATGGTACGAATTATGAATATAATAAAAAGCGTCCTCTTGTGGCAAGGCTTTGCACTAAAGATGAAATAAATCTTGATTATTATGTCAGTCTATAGAACAATTTGGTATTGAGAAATGTGGGACAAAATCTTTTCTTATTATTTGTTCGGTAAGTCTTATTTATGATTTGTGATACTTGTGTTGAACGATATCCATCTCGGTGAGTTCTTTTAGAATATGACACAATTTATTATTGAGAAATCTTTTGTGATCGTCGCCATCTTGGTCACGGTGAAATACCATCCATGATGTGTTATTTTTTGACATGATCAAAGACCTTCTGTCGTTTGAAATATACCTTATATGGAGATGTTGCTATAAAACTGCAATCTCTTTGGAGCCCATTACAAATAAATATAGTAAGAGGGGGTTTCATTACTTCATTTTTTTACCGAACAAAGAAGTTGGAAATTTTTGACTAGTCATTCTCCATGTTCTCTGAATGAGATAAAAAATGAAGAAGAAAATCTTAAACAGAATATAAAATGGTTAATCTTTTTATTTCAGTTGAGTTCACCACCACTCAATGAAGAAATGGAAAAGCTAACTTGAAATATCTGCATTGACTAGGGAGAACATATTATAGAGCATTTCAATCAGAAGTGTATCCATAATGTCTGGAGGTGGTCGAGGTGCGAACCCCCATGGGCTGAAACAGATTGGCCTTGATCAGATCTGGGATGATTTAAAAGAAGGAATAAAAAATGTGTACAGTCGACAAAGCATGCCTAAAGTCAGATATATGGAACTGTATACGTATCCTTGTTATATAAATGGTTTCTGTTTTCTCAACTAAGAAATGAAAAAATATGCATTGTCAAAGAACAAAAATCTTATAATATGGAATTATGCACTGAATATTTGATTGATTTTGCTCTTTTTTCAAATTTCATAACATTATTTTATTTTCAATGCCGACACATGTTCAAATTTTCAAATTTTGCATTTTAAAATGTAATTTAAACTATTCTTGTGTATTTAAACTATTCTTGTGTATTGTTTGTATCATTTCTTGATTTAAAGGTAGAACATATTTTGAAAAGGCAAGTAAGCTTTCCCTAAATTGATTTCACCTTGACCAAATAAGTCATGTATATAATTACTGTACAAGTGTCCACCAATCAAGTCCCAGTGGACAGAGGCAATCACGTGTGCCGACCAATCGCCGCGGCCCAAACCAGCCAACAGGTGGTGCTCAATTTGTAGGATTAGAGCTATACAAACGACTGAAAGAGTTCCTGAAGCAATATTTAGTCAATCTTCTCACAGTAAGTTCAGAGACCTAAATAAAATAACATTAGGTACACACAGTATTTAAGTTCAAACATTACGATAATGAATCCCAGATGTTTCAGTAATTGGAGCAGCTAAGTGTATGCGATGGTGATTTAGATATCTGTGTTACAGGATGGGCAGGATCTACTGGACGAGCAGGTTTTGTCGTTCTACACGAAGCAGTGGGAGGACTACCAGTTCTCTAGTCGTGTTCTGAATGGTGTCTGTGCGTATCTTAATCGACACTGGGTCAGACGGGAGTGTGACGAGGGAACAAAGGGCATCTATGAAATTTATTCGGTAAGAATTTTGTCCCTGTGATATATAAATATCAGTGATGAAATCTTTATTATTCTGTAAGAATTTTGTCTCTGTGATATACATTTATGATGAATCTTTATTGGAAAGCATTCAGTTACTATTATCTGCTGATTTCTTGGATGTGGTACTTGAGTCCAATTTGATCATGTTTCAGTGATATTATATTTTTGTTTTGTGTTCAAACTTATAAAAATGGGTTTCTATAGATAAAGTATAACGCGGTCAGGGATTTATCAGCCTGTTTTGGGAAATGCCATTTTTGGGGAATTGGGAAAAATTATCAGCTATTTGATGAAATTGGGAAAAATTAAAAATGTTGCTTAAATCATGTATTCAAGTGTAAATCATTTAACATTTCAGCATGAACTCTGATTTGGACAACCAAACAGACAATTAAATATGTTCCAACTTCATCATACATGATCAATTATGAATAATTGACTAATAAAAGTAAAATTTACTTCAATGAGTATAAAGTATTTATACAACTTAGGGTAGTACATGTGTGTATGAGATTTCAATTTAGGTCATTATAGAATCTGTTTCTGGAAAAAATAAACCTCCTGGAAAAAATTATACTAAAGTACACATTTTCTCAAAATCCTCTTTTAATATGTATTAAAACATTGAAAATATATTTTTCTATCTGAAATAATGCCTACAGTCCTTACCATTCATTCGTAGATCATTTGAGTAGGTGGAAATAACTTAAAAATCTATACAAATCTATACAATTACACAATATCACCATTTTCAGAAAAACGGAGGAAATTCGGATTAAAAATTGGCGATGTTTTTACAGTGTTGTTAAACATGTTATGACTGTAGCTTTGCTAAATGAGTTAAATAGATGAAAATTACAGACAATCTGACAATTTTACTCTGTGTTTTTCCAAGAAAATTGAATATAAAAGCATTGTTCACCAATTGGGAAAAAATGCAACCAAATTGGGAAAAAATGAGCTCATTTTCAATTGGGAATGGGGTCGAATTTCGGCCCCTGAGAAGGTACTGATAAATCCCTGGTGGTACTGAAAATTTACTGAAGCCGTCCAAGAGGATATGACAATTTTATGATTTGTTGAGTAGTGATAATTTCACTGACAGTTTAAGTTCACTGTTTTGTTGAAAGGTGATATTTCACTGATTGTAAAATTTTACTGATTTTATAGTTGGCATTGATTACATGGAGAGAACATTTATTCCGGCCATTGAACAAGCAAGTGACAAATGCAGTCCTGAAGCTGATAGAAAAAGAGAGAAATGGGGAGACAATCAACACCAGACTAGTCAGTGGTGTCATTAACTGCTATGGTGAGTCTTAAGAGTGTTATTGGTACCATAAACTGCTATGATGAGTCTAAGAGTGTGATATATTATGCGTTATTGGTGCCATAAACTGCTATGGTGAGTCTAAGATGGTGATATATTATGCGTTATTGGTGCCATAAACTGCTATGGTGAGTCTAAGATGGTGATATTGAGAATTTCTACCAGTTATTGGAAGCATCAGATTGTAACAATAATTTGAAACAGTTCGCTAAGTTAACATTTAAATAGCATGTATGAATTTAAAAGTAGTATGTAATAAGAAGTTAATGCAATTGTCAGTCATTTTTCTGTAGCAGATCCTTCAGAAAGCAGATTAAAAAGTACTAGATACATTTTGCATTATATTCAGTATTTACAGTAAACGTGATGTAATAAATGAGTCAAGTATGTTGTTGTTTTCCTACTAATCCTAATACCAGTGTTATAATGTATGTTAACAGTGGAGTGATTTTTGTGGTAGTGGAATTGAGGACTGAATGCATGCTAACGGTTGGATGATTTTTGTTTTAGTGGAATTGGGGCTGAATGAGGATGACCCCACCAGTAAGGGCCCCACCCTGGGGGTCTACAAGGAACACTTTGAGACCCCATTCCTGGAGGACACAGAGCGGTACTATACAAGGGAGAGCACTGAGTTCTTAAGACAGAATCCTGTCACAGAGTACATGAAAAAGGTACAGTTGTCTCCCTTTGAAATTGTCAGCACTAGACAGTGTCTGTGATGGAAAAAAAAATTGCCTGACCCATTTTAGAAACAGATGGGAAAAAAATCACTTTAACAGATGTCATAAATATGCAGCACATGTCATTAGTGGAAAATATTGCAATGTACAAAGAATCAGTGATTCTCTGAATTAAAAGTTGTATCTTGTTTTTTTTCTTTTTTTTTTATGGTGCAGCACTAGACAAACATAACAAATTTCAAAAGATGAACGATGTTTTTACAGGATAAATATGTTTGTTTTTAGGAGGAAGCTCGACTGATGGAAGAGCAGAAGCGAGTACAGCTGTACTTACACGAGAGCACACAAGATGTCCTCGCCAAGAAGTGTGAGAAAGTGATGATAGAGAAACACCTGGAGGTATTCCACTTCGAATTTCAACATTTGTTGGATGATGACAAAAATGAAGGTAAGGAATAGAATTAAACATTTGGACCTTTTCAGTCTGTAAGTTGACCTATTTGGACCTTTTCAGTCTGTAACTATTTGGACCTTTTCAGTCTGTAAGTTGACCAATTTGGACTTTTTCAGTCTGTAAGTTGACCTAGCCTGTTTATCAGAGGTTCACTTCTGCAGACCTTATTTATGTTGGAGAATTTAATGCTAAATATTAAACTGATCTAATATTTTCATTCCAAAAAAATTTTAAATGCAGTGCAATATATCAAGTTGTACTCTGTCCAGAAACTGGTGCAGATAATAACAATGTGTTCCTACTTTTTTGAGAGACATCTATTTTATTTGTAGACCTAGGAAGGATGTATCAGTTGGTCTCCAGGATTCAGGACGGCTTAGGACAGCTGAAATGTCTGCTGGAGACGCACATCTATAACCAGGGTATAGCCGCCATAGACAAGTGTGGAGACTCCGCTCTCAATGTAAGTCTGTATAGCCGCTATAGACAAGTGTGGGGACTCCGCTCTCAATGTAAGTGTGTATAGCCATAGACAAGTGTGGGGACTCCACTCTTAATGTAAGTGTGTATATAGCCATAGACAAGTGTGGGGACTCTGCTCTCAATGTAAGTGTATAGAGCCGCCATAGACAAGTGTGGGGACTCCACTCTCAATGTAAGTGTGTATAGCCGCCATAGACAAGTGTGGAGACTCCGCTCTCAATGTAAGTGTGTATAGCCGCCATAGACAAGTGTGGGGACTCCGCTCTTAATGTGTGTATAGCCGTCATAGACAAATGTGGAGACTCCGCTTTCAATGTAAGTGTGTATAGTCGCCATAGACAAGTGTGGGGACTCTGCTCTCAATGTAAGTGTGTATAGCCGCCATAGACAAGTGTGGGGACTCTGCTCTCAATATAAGTGTGTATAGTTGCCATAGACAAGTGTGGGGACTCCGCTCTCAATGTAAGTGTGGCAGGGAAATATCATGGTTGACAACCCTTTGGTCGCTGTCTTGAATTAATGATACAGAGACCAATGTCAGTCGTAATTAAAAAACACATATCTGTACAAATAGCAGCTTTTCTTACATTTATTTATGTATGGTTATACTTATTGTTTCCTGTACGTTAATTTTATGAGACAAAAATAACAAAGAGAAAACTTTTCCTGATTTTATAAAGTTGTATTTTGTGCATGTACATGAAAACAAAGTAATATATCATTTAACACAAATTGAAAAGAGAATATATTTGTGTATTTTTATCAGGATCCTAAGATGTATGTACAGACAATTCTTGATGTCCACAAGAAATACCACGCCCTTGTTATGACGGCATTTAGCAATGATGCAGGATTTGTTGCTGCCTTAGACAAGGTTAGATCAGTAAAGAAGTACGTTAAGAATACCTATGTGTGGGGCATTATAAATATTGACTAAAATCACTTTGAAGATGTAGCTATTTAAAGTTGTTGGATATATTTTATTTATTGGGATAAATCATAAAAAGTAATGTGTGATTAGCACAAAGTTTCAGCCTCAAGCAGTTCTAATCTTTAGGGAGGGCTCTCTTTGTCTTTTCCTAGTTAAAATACTTGTAAGTAGAGTCACTGAAAATCATTTATTGATAATTTTTTTTTAAATATAATCCGCTTGGAAGTCACAATACATGCAGAATTTTTGTTGAATTGAAATTTTCCAGGACAAAATTTAAACTGAATTTATGCAATTTAAATTTAAAATTTCAGAGAAGTTTAAGTTTCTTTAATTCACCTCGCAATGTGCAGTGTGTAAAATCTGATAACTTTTTTACAGGCCTGTGGAAGATTTATTAATTGTAATTCCGTCACTAAAATGGCCAACTCCTCCAGCAAGTCCCCTGAACTACTGGCCCGATACTGTGATTTGTTACTCAAAAAGAGGTAAGTAATGGAATCTAAGTGATCTACGTAATTTGTAGATGTAAATTTTCTATCTTTTCTTGTTAAAGACTGGTAGCATGTACCCTTTTGTATGAAGTTGATGATTATTTGTGAAAGGTGACAATAATTTGTGATATTTTGAACAGTTCTAAGAATCCAGAGGAAGCAGAATTGGAGGACACCTTAAATCAAGTGGTCAGTACCTACATGTATCTGAGCCCTCCCCCCCCCCCCCCCATATGCACTCACATACGTACACCCTAAATCAAGAAATCAAGTGATCAGTACCTACATGTATCCCAGGGACTCTGTTATCATTGTTATTACAACAACAATAACAACTCTCACCCCACCCCCAAACACACACATACATACAACATATACCTTAAAATACTAAAAAATTGTGAATTTTTACTTGAATAATTTATAAATTGAAGAGGATATTAGGCCTTTTATTATGATACAGAGAATGTATAACAAGAGATCAATTAATGACAAAGAAATGTTTTATTGAATGATTTATAAAAACAAAATGTTACAGGGTGTGCATATAAATCTGGAGTTATTAACTTTTATGTTTCTTAATGTTTTTTTGTGTAAGTTGAAGAAAGTTTTCAGAACAATTGCAGTTAACAATAGTGTTGTACCGATAATCAGAAAACATCGATTGTCGACCAAAAAATGCTAACGATTCCGATAATTGATTATTATTTTTCATAATCGATCATTGGAAACAATAACTTCTTATAAAATGCATTCGGGAATTATCCTTTCTCAGTTTAAAATATATTTATTTGTAATGAAAGAAAATGGCATCTGCATCTGATACAGGTGATTCAGAACCAAAATGTGGATATATAGAAAGTGTAAAAGAAGCAAAACAACAAAGAAAACAATATATTATATATTTTATATATCATGTTAAAGAAAAAATTTGAAATACTTGTAATAGTCTGCTTTTTATATACAAAACTATGACATCCAATTATAATCGGTAAAATTGCATCGGAAGCAGTAACCAATTCCAACCGATGATCAATTATGAAAACTAACCAATCACTAGTAAACAATATGCACAGTGTTCAAATTTTACAAGATAAAAATCAATGATGAAAACAAGCATGTGGAGTAAAATATCTCCAAAAAACACAAACAATGAACTGAGTCAATTTTTTTTAAAAAATAATTTAACCAAATGCCGAAAAATTTAAGCATGCAGAGTAAATATGAGAAGAAATGAAAAGGTCTGCTACGTGTAACATTGTATAAAATACGTGAAAACATGCATTAGAAACTGTACATTAGTAACTGTACATTAGTAACTGTACATTAGTAACTGTACATTAGTAACTGTACATTAGTAACTGTACATTAGTAACTGTACATTAGTAACTGTACATTAGTAACTGTACATTCTTATTGTTCTCAGATGTAAAAGGTGGGAATTAGATCAGTAATACAAGAACTGAATAGAGGGTACAATGTTAATACATAAATAGGTTTAGGAAAATATCCAAATAACAAAGCCAAGTGAAATCCGATTCCAACATTCCTAAAGCACTGTTTTCCCCTCATTCAACACCCTACTGTCAGAACTCTGTATTTTTTACAACATGTACAATATAAAGTTGATTTCCTGTTCAGAATTTATCTCATGCTACTGCTGCATTGATGTAAATTTTTTCCTTATATGGATGACGTTTTTCTTTATTTGTTTTTGCATTACCGCTGACTTTTATGTTGATTTTTTCCAGATGATTGTGTTCAAGTACATTGAGGATAAGGATGTGTTTCAAAAGTTCTATAGTAAGATGTTGGCTAAACGTCTAGTACAGCACATGTCTGCTAGTGACGATGCCGAGGCCAGTATGATCTCAAAACTCAAGGTCAGTGATTCACTTCACTTGAGATGAAAACTTTGTAAATAATTTTCAATCAGTTTGACATGCTTAAAATAAAATTATAAAGATTAATTGATGAGTGGTTTAGTGCAGGAATTACTCTTTCATACAAGAGTTGATTTGGAGTAATATTAATGGTGTGTCTTGTATTTACAGCAAGCCTGTGGCTTTGAGTATACATCTAAACTCCAGAGAATGTTCCAGGATGTCAGCGTCAGTAAAGAACTGAACGATCAGTTCCGAGATCACTTAAAGAAAACGTCGGAAGAACCTCTGGATAGTAAGTAGTATTCTGTTACCGAGGTCACTAAAGTGACATGAAGAAAATCTACTTTACAATGTGTAATGTATTATTTTATAACTTAAATGGTATATTTGAGAAATGTTCTATAATTATGAAGGAGTTATCTTCCCTAGATTTTATCTTCAGAGTTGTTAAAGTTACATAATAAGTCTAAATCAAGTGTTTCTTTTAAAATATTTGGATCTTAAAGATTTATGAAGAATATGAGTTTAGCGAAGTTTTGGCAAACTCAACTGCACTGTAGAAAAAGGTGTCATTATGCCACGAATGCCCCTGCAGGCAGCCAAGATTTCAAGTGCCATATTTAGTTTTAAATTTGTATTTGAACTTGATCTGTATTTTCTGATTAAATTGCAGATATTTTACCAGAAAATATAGGTCAAGTTTGAATTTGGTCATGGTCCGATGATTTTTGACAGAGTTATACCTCTGAACTTAAGTAAAAATGAGAAATTTTCAGTTTCCACTCTCTTACTTTTGTAGGGATGTATGTATAAGGTTGAAAGACTGTGCATATGCAGGTATTTTACCAGAAAATACAGGTCAAGTTCGAATTTGGTCGTGGTTCGATGATTTTTGACAGTTATCCCCCTTGAACTTAGAAAAGATTTAAAAATGCACAATTTCTAATCATTATCTCGGCTACAAATGTGCAATTTACAATTTGAAATTTTGGCTGCCTGGGGGCATTCGTGGCGTTACGACACATCTAGTTGAATGAAAATTATATGGCTATCTATCGTCTTTCTTAAAATGCATGTACAACAAAAGATTGTACTCACTGTAAGGGATGTTAAACTGCAGACTGTCATTTTCTGTTTTCAGCTTTTTGACAGGACATTGTCAGATTGATTTTGATGTTACTGGTACTACCAGTGGTAGTAGCCTTACTTACTAAATGTTGATGTTTTTCTTTCAGTTGACTTCAGCATACAGGTCCTAAGTTCTGGTTCCTGGCCTTAACCTACTAAATATTGATGTTTTTCAGTTGACTTCAGCATACAGGTCCTAAGTTCTGGCTCCTGGCCTAAACCTACTAAATGTTGATGTTTTTCTTTCAGTTGACTTCAGCATACAGGTCCTAAGTTCTGGTTCCTGGCCTTAACCTACTAAATGTTGATGTTTTTCACTTGACTTCAGCATACAGGTCCTAAGTTCCGGTTCCTGGCCTTAACCTAATAAATGATGTTTTTCTTTCAGTTGACTTCAGCATACAGGTCCTAAGTTCTGGCTCCTGGCCTTTCCAGCAATCCTGTGACTGTACTTTTGTTCTCCCTCAAGAGGTGGGTATAACTTAGCATTAACTCCCCTAAATTAACCTACAATTAACTCCCCTAAATTAACCTACATTTAACTCCCCTAAATTAACCTACATTTAACTCCCCTATATTAACCTACACTTAACTCCCCTAAATTAACCTTCATTTAACTCCCCTAAATTAACATACATTTCACTCCCTAAATTAACCTACATTTAACTCCCCTAAATTAACCTACATTTAACTCCCCTAAATTAACCTACATTTAACTCCCCTAAATTAACTCTCCAAAGGAGGTTAAAGGAACAACCTTTCCTATTTAATGACTTCTGTTTATTGTCACATTTCAGTTTAGATTTATATTTTTCAAACGTCTGGAAAATCTGTAATATAAAATGAAGAAGACAAATATTAATAATCAATGAGCTTATTTCTCTGCTTTATTATTTTTCTTTGTGAAGTAAGCTCTGTTTGTTTTACAGCTTGAGAGGAGTTTCCAAAGGTTTACGTGTTTCTATAACAACAGACACAGTGGTCGAAAACTGAACTGGTTGTATCATCATTCCAAGGGCGAGCTGGTCACTCACTGCTTCAAGAATCGCTACACTCTGCAGGTAAATGACTGAGACCTCTCATAGTTCTGTCTGTGTTTAAGACTCTGCAGGTAACTAATTGAGACCTCTCATAGTTCTGTCTGTGTTTAAGCTACATTTTATATTTGATTCAATTATGAACTCTTCAACTATTATCTTCTCACTTTGAAGTAAAACTAGAAAAGGTTTTGTGTTTCATAAGAACCATTAGAATTGAACTCAGTTTTCACTAATAACAGTTAATGGTAGTCCCACACAATACCAGTTTGTAGTGGTGTTCTATTTCTGCTAGAGTCTCTTCTAATTTTATAATTTTTACCACCAAAGTTCATGAAAGTTTTAAGGCCATGTATAAGCAGTTTTTGACAGTTATCAGAGTTTGTAATTTTTTTTTGACTTATTTAACCATCTTTCCCTGATTGAGATCTTTCATGTATCTTCTTCGGAAATAGCAAATCTTGCTTCAATATGGGCATATTCTTCAGTTGACAGTGTCATTATTTTACTGCAGTGTATGTGTAATTATCAATAGACACTGATATTTTTCGTTATTTTACAGGCATCTACATATCAGATGGCAGTGTTACTACAGTATAATACTGTAAACAAACTGACAATGCAGCAACTGGAAGAAAGCACCCAGCTCAAAGCTGTAAGTATCCTAACCACCCAGCTCATAGCTGTAAGTATCCTAACCACCCAGCTCAAAGCTATAAGTATCTAAACCACAGAGCTCAAAGCTGTAAATATCCTAACCACCCAGCTCAAAGCTATAAGTATCTAAACCACAGAGCTCAAAGCTGTAAATATCCTAACCACCCAGCACAAAGCTATAAGTATCTAAACCACAGAGCAGCCAACTTGAAGCTGTAAATATCATAACTTAGTAAATTTAAAAAGAAGTTAGTAGTTTATATGAAACTAGGTTTTACCATAGAATTGAAAGGAAGGTCAAAGATTAAGGTAAAAAAAAAATGTTTGCTGATCTCCTAGGGTCTCGCATCAGTGAAGTAATTGTATTGCTTTGGAAATACATGGAGAGCTCCAAAAAATTTAAAAAATTAAAAACCAAGGTGATAGGTAAGTTCAATAACTTTGGTGATAAACATTGCACACACTTAATATTTAACGTCTCCGCCCATTTTTAAAAAAATGTTTGGTTGCCCTCTCCCGACCGATTGGCTAAAGATGGCCTGACTCAAAACTTATTTTTACCTCCAGGAAGCAATTTTTTTTTTATGTATTCCAGAAAATATATTTTGAAAATTCAGCATTGATATTGAAATTTTCTAGGGAAAAAAAATTCCACCTACTTAACAATCCAAATTTTTTCATCCTAAAATTCCAGATACTGAGAATCAAAATAAAAATTTTGACTTAAGTCTGTTCTCTGTTTATGGTCTAGGGACCAGGTTAATAAGTGTGGTATTTTTCAAAAGCCCTTTTGTAAAGCAGTCCATCTGTAAAATGTCAGATCCCTACTGCTTAGAGCTTAAGAGATATTTATGTAGACAGTTACAGACTGACTGATATATTGTCTGGCAAAGTGATCCCTAAGCCCTGCATTGCAATTTTCTGATTTAAGTTCATTTTTACTGTGTTTAATGAACATGTAAAACATTTTATTTTACAGGAAACACTGCTTCAAGTGTTGCAGATTTTATTAAAAGTTAAATTATTGGTTTGTGATGATGATGAGAATGACCTCCGACCTTCATCTTCTCTGGAATTATTCTTTGGATATAAAAAGTAAGATACATGATTATCAGTTTTATAAAGTAAAAGATATGTGATTGATTGTCAGTATTATGAAGTTAAAATGTTAAAGGTGCTTAGACACAGATTTGAACTTACTATTTTCTCAAATTTTCTGTATAATATCAAGACTTGTATATTGCAATAGCATTTCACACGAAAATATAATTAAAAACTTATTTTATCTGGAAATTATTGGAACTATGAATTCCGGGACGTGTTTGATTAATACATCTTTGCACTTACACAAATTTTAACTTAATCCTTACTATTTAAGAAAAGAAGCGATTTTGTTATGCATTAATGAAAAATATTACATCTATAATCCAGTATTGTCAGTCCATGCTCTGTGATGTGTACAGACTTTAACAAATTAAACACAACCGTGAAACATAAACTGTTTTTGTAAACGGGGCACGAGCTCTGTTATTGTTAATGTTTACGATTCACCGGGTGTGTTCAATTGTTAAACTCTGCACACACCACTGAGCACGGACCTACAATACTGTGAGTGGGTTTTGCTGTCGAGCATTTCCACTCTGAATTTTCTGGGTTATAGTTTTAATATTTTTCATTAATACACAACAAAATTGCCACTATTCTTAAGTACAGTGCAGACTCGTTATAACGATGTTCATTTTGTCACGGTAAAATATCGTAATACCGAGGGCAACATAATAAAAGTTCCCAATAAAATCCATAAAACATCGTTTTGAAAGCTTGTTGTTGTATTAGGAGGTGTATTTTTCTCCTTTTGTTTCCTTCTTCTATTCAAATTCTTCATTAAAACGCTATATACATATAATTTATTGATAACTTATCTTGAATAGATATCTTCATGATGCTATTTCTTCTATTTCCTTCATTTTAAAAGAAATGTGCACATTTTTATAAAAACTTCGGCAATCTTCATTTATCTGCTGCCATTTCCTTTTACTTTCGTTTCTGTCTAGATAATGCATTCGTAAAATTTTCAATGTCTTCGTATCATTACTACATAAATAACAACAATACATCACTGGGCGGTTTTGGGTGTTCAATGAGCTTAGAGCTGCAGTGAACAACTGATGAAAGTGGGCAGTGTGATAGGCATATTCCTATCAGGAATTTGAGAACACACAAGCTAAATGTCAAAATAAATTTGAATTTTTAAATTACTGAACAGAGTTCAATTAGCAGTTAAGCAATTATCAATTTGTATTTCTGTTGACACCTGTTAGGTAGTCCAAGCCACTATCCAAGCTGTTAAAACGTTAGTGGAGTTCAAATTTTGCCAAAATTATGTTTGATACCCAAGCTGTCAATTCCCGCTTAACTGCAAACGAAATTACACATTACTTATTTAACATACATGCATACGATTAAATGTAATGCTTTATTTAATAAATTAATTTTACTTATTAACCATAGTAAAAAAAATAATAAAATAAACTTTACAGAGATAGATAAACTAGAGACTACATTTATAAATAAACAGTTTAATTGTTTAACAATGGCTTTGACACGTCTCCAATTCTGCTGACCTCGCTAGAACAGTCAAGGTGTGTGCAGTCAAGAGTCACTAATCACCTAACGGCCCTGCAAGTTAACACTGTGTCAGAGCACAGGTGTTTCAATGTTTATTTAGCGTTTCCTTAATTGTCTACAGTCGATCAACACTGAATAAACACGGGAAGTAAAAAAATTTTGGACAGAATTTTTACATCGTAATACCGAGTCCCGGCATTTTTGGACATCGTAATAAACAGTTCTGTTTTGTATAGATTTGTTAAGAAATGGTTTTGTGCTTTGAATTTTCAACGTAATAAACGTTCTATCTTATAAAACCGTCACTGTAATAACGAGTCCACACTGTATTAAGAATAAAATTAAAATATGTGAAAGCGCAAGGATGTGGCAATCCAACGCGTCCAGAAATTCGAAGTTTTAAAAACTTAGAGATGAAAGAAATTTTTTATATATTTTAGTATGAAATGCTATAGCCATATATAAGTCGTGAAATTATACAGAAAATTTGAGAAAATATTATCTTCAAATCTGTGTCCAAGCACCTTTAAAGTAAGATATGTGATTGATTGTGATATCATCTATAAAAATTTCAGTGTTTATCATTAAGAACATGTCATCTTAAAAAGTTAAAGTATTCTCTGTGTTGTCTGTGGCATGGTCTTGAGATCTCTACAAGTAGACATGTCTGTTTATTAGTACCTCTTGTCTGTGGTTTGGTCTAGATGTCTACCAGTAGACATGTCTGTTTATTGGTACCTCTTGTCTGTGGTTTGGTCTAGATGTCTACCAGTAGACATGTCTGTTTATTGGTACCTCTTGTCTGTGGCTTGGTCTAGAGATGTCTGCTAGTAGCAGGGTTGTGGATAACCACTCGCAAATGCGAGTAAAATTTGCTGTGGGCAATTAGATAATAAAAATCTGGTCGCACAGATGGCAAACTATTTTTTTTTCGGAACATTAGCACATTTCAGTGTTATATTTTATATACTTTCAGTTTTGAAAGAAAACGCTCTACTTATCTAGATTATTTGTATTGCGTAAAAGCATATTTTTGAAACATATATGTGACTGAGATCAAACATGGCGATTTATCTCCGTTAAATCTGATGATATGAGAGCAAATGTTTGAGATCATTCTAATAGAAATATTGTAACAATCGGCTATGGTTGTCACACACTCCAATCGACTAGTTATTCACAGATAGAATTTGAATTACCGTGTCAAATGCACGCATTAAAAGATTGGGATCAAAGTTCATCACAGGTTGTAAGTCATTTATTATTGAATATGCCCCCTTGTTAAGCCATAGACGCTTCATTTGTATAAGGTTAAACACTTCAAAATGTACATGATGAAATGATTATTTTATCGGATCAAAGTTTTTAGAAAAGAGAAAACGTGGCAAAAATTCATATACTGCGAATATATTGATACTACAAATAAAAAAAATCAATAAGAAAAATTTAGGATTTTTGTCGTTATTTTAATTTACATATAATGTGGGCTCGTAAAATTTGAAAAGTTAGGAGCCCACATGACCCCTAAGGATTCAAAAGTTAACCACAACACTGAGTAGGCATGTCTGTTTATTGGTACCTCTTGTCTGTGGCTTGGTCTAGAGATGTCTACCAGTAGACACATCTGCCCATGGTTTTTTACACCAGACATGATTGTTCACTGATCCCTCTTGTCTGTGCCTTGATCAAAGAGGACATATCTCTCCATTGGTCTCTAGCCTTAGAATGTCAGTCCATTGGACTCTAGCAGAAGACATGGTTTTCCATTGATACTTAGCCAGTTAATGTGTATGTCCTATTTAGCTCTAAATGTGTCTGTCCTTTGATGCCTAGCAATAAATGTGTCTAGCAATAGACATGTCTGTCTATTGCTATCTTACACTAGATGTGTCTGTCCATTGGTGTCTAGCAGTAGACATGTCTGTCCATTAATATCTAGAACTAGATGTGTATATCCATTGATGTTTAGCAGAAGACATGTTTGCCCATTGGTATCTAGCAGTAGACATGTGGTGTCATTGGTCCCACTTGACTGTGCCTTAATCTAAAGGTCCCATGCAGTAGACATGTGATGTCATTGGTCCCACTTGATTGTGCCGGAATCTAAAGGTCCTATGCAGAAGCATGTCCATTGCTCCCACTTTTCTGTGCTTTGGGATAAAGACTTCTTACAGACATCTTTGTCCATTGATACTTCTTGTTAGTGCCTTGGGTTAAATGTCTCAGGCAATATACTTGTCTTAAGTATTTTTGCTGTATGGCATCTATCATCTGAAGTTAAAAGGTCTAACAGTAGATAGACATGCATCGATCTGCTCATTATCTTGTCTGTGTCATGGGATAGTGGTCCTCTCCAAGAATGTGTTCACACATGGTTTGAAATGGTAAATGTTTCACCAAATTACCTATTGTACATGTTTTTCAAAGTCCTCCATCTATGATATTCTACTTATTTCAGATTTTCATTGCTTGTGGCTTGGTATTGTGATAAATCTATTTTACTGTTGAGCAGTAATTAATTATACTATGAACTTTTGCAGCAAAAAATTACGTGTGAACATAAATGTGCCTCTGAAAACGGAAGTGAAAATGGAACAAGAGACAACACACAAACATATAGAGGAAGACAGAAAACTTCTTATACAGGTCAGTCCTCACAAAAAAACCCAGTTCAGAACAGTCCTAAAAAACAATTGAGATTTCTTTCTAATATAAACACATATACATGATATAAGATGAAGCACATTGAATTCATTTTTAAGGAAGTTGCTGTGATTTTTTGCTGAGATGGCCAGTAGGGCCGTCACGGTTTCCCAAAATAACTGAAAACCGGGGTCCAAGTTGTTTGGTTTGGTTTCAGTTCCATTTTTCAAGATTCTGGTTTGGGTCTGGTTTATATGTTAGAATCAGTTTTATCAAAAAAATGGCATTGAAATCAAAAGAATGATGACGATAACGGTGATGAATAAACATCACAACTGAAATCTACTTCATCCATGACAAAACACTTGTCACAAAGGGATGAGATAATTATGAAAACAAGCAAAAGTGGTCATGTTTAGCTAATTGTCAGGCTAGTAGTCCTAAACACAGATGTCTAGACATGAACATGGCTAAGACTTGTTTTCAAGGTGAATTAATTTTCAAGTTTAATTCATGAAATTAAGGTTTAAAATAGATGTGAATAATCGAATCTAATAACAAGAAACTGATCCGAAAATTTACAGAACCGATTTGACCTGAAACTGTGAACCGTAACAGCCCTTTTGGCCAGTACATATGGGTGAATTAAAAAAAAATGACCACACGCATATTTATCAACCCACACTAAAGATATAAGCAATGAAAATAGATTTCTATGTCTCAGCATATGTCTTTAGATAGTGTCTAAATACCTGCCAAATATCTCGTTGATATCTCAATTAACAAAAAAGTTCTGCCCAAAAATTATGCTAAAATTGTCAGGAGTGCAACACCTTTTTGTGACATTTTGAAATTTCAATATTTTTCGGAGATCTGTGAAATAAACAGTAATGCTTTATGTTGAAAATAAAGACTTTCCTGATTATATTCAAAGTATTGAGCTTTAAATGTGGACTGTAGTAACTTTCGTTTAATCAAGTTGTGGCCATGGCTGATGTTTAAAAAAATGTTATACCATGTCAGGAGTGCAACAGAAAAAATGTAGTGTTGCCAAAAAACATCATTTGTAAAATTCTGAAAGAAAATTAAGACAAGAAAGAAATTTTGAATTATAAAACAATAACTGATGTACATTTTAAAACTTAAAAATGTTATATAAATCACAAGCAGCATTAATGAGAGTCAAGTATATGTGCATACCCAATAATGTCAGGAGTGCAACATTTGATGTTTTACTCCCAAGCATGAAAAAACTAGAATTACCGGTATTGTATGATTTTCTGATTTTTATTTTGGAAAATAAAGACACAAAGAACATTTTTACCAAATAGATTTATCAATTACAGGATCTGTCTGTGCTTCAGATCTATATTTCTATGGTCAGGAGTGCAACACATTTTTTTAAAGATTCAAGTTGTGTGACGAAAACACTTCTATTCATGCTTAGAAGTATTCATTAATTAATAATGATCTTTTTGTATAATTTAATACTAAATTATTGACAGTTTTATTATTAAAATCCTTCCTTTTTCAATTTTATCAATTCAGATGTGTTTTATCTTTTTTGTGATTTTTTTAATGAATGTTAAAAATAAACACACTAAAAAATTGTCATAAAATTCAAGTAATTCCTCCTCAACTTCACTGAAACAACAGAACAAGTTCTTATGTAATTTTCACTTCACAATTCTACTTTAAAGGCCCGAATGCTTTTGGTCAGGAGTGCAACAAATATGTTAGAATTATAAATCATCCAATAAGAATAAAAATAAAGAAAAAATGATGAGTAGAATTTTTCTGGTGGGTAACTGTGTTTGTCCTCTAAAGGAATATATGTTATTTAAATATATTTTATCTTCTACATATACATTTAAGCTAGTTTTTTGACATAAATAGGGAATAATTCCAGATAAAATGCGAATTTTAAATACTTTCATCTGTTTTAATTATGAAGTATTGGGCTATAAATACACTGTATTGCACAATTTCATTACCACTTTAAGTTGCCAACACTTTATGAATTTTTGTGTTCTGTGGTTTTCATTTTAAATTTTACTGCAGTCAGGAGTGCAACAAAACTGCTTTATAATTACCAATGCTTTTTAACTATCTTTACTAAAAAATAAGTTGAAAAAAAATGTTTGATACTATTTGATGTTCAAAATACTATGTCTATCAACAAATTACAGAAATTTTACAGTCAATTCAGGGAATAGTTTTCATTTCACATATATTTTTTAATACAATTTATATATTTTATACTTTGCAAATAATCATGTTTTAAGGTTCTCAAAAAATGAAAAACCTGCTGTAAACGATGAAAAATATCAAAACGACAAATTGATTTACAAAATAAGAATGGATAATTGTGTGTTATAATTTTTAAAACAATGTTAAATAAAATACATATCAGATGTCAGGAGTGCAACACAATAATGTAACATAGGGTCACTTCAAAATCTAGTATTTTTTGTAAGAGAACTCGTATATAAAAATTCTTTTTTGGCTTAGATTTAAAGAATTGACTTAACTCTTTCCCCCTCAGAGCTTTGAAGATAAGGCGTTACTGTATACTCCCGTAGCAAGCCACTGCTGCAGCCTTATCTCCACAGCAGTCTAGCATCAGTGATAACTCCATTTACTCAGGCATTTTCAGAAATAAAGAAAAAAATCACAGTGCTTTATATTTATTCTTATTACTCTCAAATTATTGGGTAAAAGTATATAAAACCAAGTATTTTTATTTTCAGCACAATCTCATCTTCACAATGATGATAATTTAAAGCCAATCCTTTATTTTTAAACTAAGAAAAAGTTTGGTAAATGTCAAGAGTCAGCGTATATACACACATTTTTCATGACAAAATATTTAGAATTTAATCATTTTACAGTCAATAAAAAGGTTTCAATGTCTATTTTGGTATGTGAAAAGATCCACATTTTGCATAGATGCACACTGCGAAGTTTACACAAACGGATAATCTTTTTAATTTCTTTTTTTGGCCAAGTAAGCCTTCTTTTCTGCTTCAGTGATTTTGTACCAGACACGGTCTTCCTTTCTCTTCTGTGCATTTATTCTCCGTGCACTTTTATTTTTGTGATGCACATAGTCTATAATAATGTTTGGAGAAAACATATCACCCAAGAAATCTTTTGTTGCAGTTGTTTTTACACAAAAATCGGCTCCGGAATACTGGCCATGTGACTTTCAACTTGCACACCATGAAATGTCGAAGGTTTTCTGGCCAATTATAAAGTTCCAAATTAATTTTTTCTGCACAAATGAATTCTTTATGAATATATGTATTCGATTCAGCATCCTAAAGCCCATAAAGTTTATCTAAATCGTCGCGTGAATAGAAATAATCTCACCGTACATTGTTCGTAATCCGCCATTTTGAATAAACAACTTTTGTTTTTCCTACCATACAAGGTAAAAACCATCTCTATTTATAGGTACACGTGAATTGATGACAGTGCACATACTTTATTTTTGTAGGCCAATAATAACGCTTCAATTTGATACCTGCCCCAAAGTTGCCGACGTCATAGTCTCGTTTTCACATAGTCTTAAAATAACAAGACGTCGAAAGGCGCTTGTGCGGAAATTCTGTATAGGCGTCGAGAGACGCTAGTGCGGTAATCATGGATGGGCGTCGAGAGACGCTTGTGCGGAAATCCTGGCTAGGCGTCGAGAGGCGCTTGTGAGGGGGAAAGAGTTAAACGGACCAAAAAGTGAATTTTTGGGAATTTTATTGTTTCATATTTTTTTCATATTAAAACTTTTTCAAACCAGAATTAAAAAATAATGTAAAATAACAATCAAAAAGCCAATTTTTTGTCACATATACAAGAGAAGATACTCAATCAAGGTCTAGATTTAATCATTTATACCCCTTTTACCATTTTGAAGCATAAAAAATATAATTTCTTGTGATTATGTATTTTAGAAAGTCTTTTAAGGTGTAATGATATTTTCTTTTTTCAAAAGAAATTTTACTAATAAAAATTCTGAAACTTTTTAATCCAATTAACTATTCTATTGCCACTTCAGGATTTTAAACTAGAATGCATGTGCAACATGATGATATAAGTGAAAAATATGTTATAAGTAGTTGAATTTTTCCAAAAAATTTCAGTTTGGTGGTCATTTTTTTTTAATTCACCCATATACAGTTTAGGCAGATGCCATTGTTTATTGTGTTTTATCTCTGTTACAGGCTGCTATTGTACGTATAATGAAGATGAGGAAAGTGTTGAAGCATCAACAGCTGTTAGCTGAGGTCCTGAATCAGCTTTCTTCTCGATTCAAACCCAGAGTACCTATAATTAAGGTAAGCCCTTCCTTAAATTTAAGGTATTTAACCCCCCTCCATTATGCAACTGAATTCAAACTCGAAATACCTATAATAAAGATTAAGACCTCTTTGCTCTTTTACTCAAACACAATCCAGGCTCCGAGGCCATAAAACTGAGAGGCACTATCGGTCTCACTTTTTACAATAAGAATGTTTTACTTAAAAGTGAGACTGAGATCAAAAGTGAGGTCATCTAAGTTTTAAGGACCCTGGAGCCAGGTCTTTGTGCTTTGCTGTGATTTTACAGTCGTGTCTTTTCATTACTATGATGACTGGATACAATGTTTTAAGTATTTAACATCAGTTTGTCTTTTTTTGACAGAAATGCATAGACATTCTGATTGAGAAGGAATATCTGGAGAGAGTGGAGGGACAGAAAGACACCTACAGTTATCTGGCCTGAGTTTCACCGGCTTTTATTTTAATGTACAATATGCTACGAAAAAAGGAGTTACCGCCCCTAGGTGATTTAATCACCACTTGTTAATCAGCTGCTTAACACCCCAGCTGTGTGACACGGCCCACCTGGAACTCCGATTTTGTGTTTGATGTTCGTTATAAGATCATCATAGCTTTATCTGACCCTTCTTGTGTCTTTAATATAGATGGAGGAATATCATTTGTTTTCTGACATAAGAAATGACCTAGGTTCCTCGGTGAGCAATTGTACAAAGAAATTCTATTTATTGACTTCACACTGTATTTTTTACTTTCTGATGAACATATGAGACATTGGTGCCGTCATGTCTGACTCCCAGGAATATGTTCAGAGGGGGATATAAATAGACAAAGTGCTTGCCACAGAAACTTCAAAGGCTGAATCTGTGCATTATTGATTCTGTGCATTAAGTTTGTATATTGTTGGACATACAGATTTGACATAATTTTTTTTGTTAATCTAATTTTTATTTTAATCATAGTTAACATAGCATATTGATTTTAAGCCATGTTTGAAAAGTGAGAATTTATTATGTGCATTGCCTTGTGATATCTTGTATAGATCACTGTGTTAAATTCGTATGTGTGATGCCAGGGAAGAAACGCACATGTAACAAATATTTTAAAAGTACACAAATCAACCCATGGAGAAACTGTCGCTTCTTGTATTGATTTCGGTGATTTTTCTTGTTACTGGATACAATATTGAAATCTTTCCTGATGATGGAATAATTTTCTTTTTCAATTATGTACTTATAATTAAAAAGTAAAAGTATCCAAAAGTTGCACCTGACAGAATAAACACTTTGATAAATATCAGGTTACAAAACTATTTATACCCCACTGAAGGAAAGGGGAGTATACTGTTTTATCCTTGTGTGTCTATCTGTCTGTCTGTCCGCCTGTCTGTATGTGTGTCTGTCCATAACAAATTTTGGTCGCAGTTTTCTCAGCAACTACTCATGATGCTTGAAATTTTAGCACACTCTTTGTTTAGGCATGCCATATGGTGGGATTCATTTTTGTATGAATCCGATGTCAACTTCCTGTTTATCTGTGTGTCTGTCCGTACCATAAATAACAAATTTTGGTCACAGTTATATCAGCAACTACTCATCACAGATGCTTGAAATTTTAGCACTCTTTGTTTAAGCATGCCATATGGTGGGATTCATTCATGTACGAATCCGATGTCAACTTCCTGTTTATCTCTGCGTCTGTACATAACAAATTTTGGTCGCAGTTTTCTCAGCAACTACTCATTGCAAATGCTCAAAATTTCAGCACACTGTTTAGGCATGCCACATAGTGGGATTCATTTTTGCACAAATCTAATGTCAACTTCCTGTTTATCCGTGCATCTTTCTGTACCATACATAACAAATTTGGGTGGAAGTTTTCTCAGCAACCACTCATCGCAGATGTTTGAAATTTTAGCACACTCACTGTTTAGGCCTGCCATATGGTGGGATTCATTTTTGGACAAATCCGATGTCAACTTCCTGATTATCACTGTGTCTGTCCATAACTGAACTTGTGTATTCACATCAGAGTGGGGGTATTATTAGTAGGCATTGGCTCACAGACTTCTTGTTCACTTCTTTTTAAATAGATAAAAACAATCAGCTTTGCTTTATTTGATCTATTATTCAATGTTTACAGTTACAAGCTCAGTATTTCTACTACCTGATAACACGATATGGCTGTACTCAGGGTTCGAAATTCACTATATACAACTTGCAAAACGCGAGTTAGAATTCCAAAATTGCGAGTTAAAAATTAGGTAACTCGAAAAAACTTGCCAGTTGATTTTTTTGCATTGAAACTGTAGCAAAATTATATAATATGACAGAACACAATGCTTTTGATTTCAATCAGTAATTTTAATAAAAGTCACCCTGTATCTGTATTTTGTGTATTGTACAGTAGTTACTTTTTCCTTAAGTTACATGTATTTAATTTATATAAATTTAACTTTATATGAAAATTGCGAGTAGTCTTATAAAATTGCGAGTTCACTTTCTTGGTACTCGCAATTATTTGCGAGTTGTAATTTTATGGAGTTTCTAACCCTGGTACTCAACATTTCATTATTTGTTAGCTGTATACATTCTATTGTATCTCCACTCCTAAGTAAGGAAAATAAGATTTTATCCCTTTTTGAAGAAAAATGATAAATATGTCTAAAACATTTAGAAAGTTCTAAACCTTTAACAAAGGACTAGAATCACCAACATGTATCTTTAACAAGATTAATCCCCAGTCCTGTAACAAAATCGGCTGATCATTAGAAACTTTGGTATGAAAGAAGAAGTATCAGATGTTTGAAACCTAACTCTCTAAAGTAGCTCATCTTGAGTGTTCAATATTGAGTAAATAAAAGATTCTGATTGATTTTAGCATTGCATATGTTAAAAGAGATTGAAATGTGTGAGAAGGATGTACAATATACAGGTTTCTTGATCAGTAAGCATGAGTACTAAAAGTCAAGTGTGTACTTTGAGTCATGCATGCTCAAAGAGGGTCTCTCTTTCCCTCCATCTGTGTTTCAATTATAAAAGCCATGGAAGAAAATATGAACACTATATTAACAGTTGTTAGTTTCAACAAACAGCAGAAAATCTGAAATATCTTGTTTAATGATGAGTCTGTTCAATATGTACATTATCAACACTGAGGAAAATTTGTTTGACTTAAAATTTGAGAGTAAATTTTTTGATAAGTACAGATTTTATCTCTTAGACAGTATCACACTTTGTTGATCTGTTACAATATTTTATGTTCTGATTGTGAGAGGACTGATTAATTTGATTTAGAATGTCACAGATATTAAATTGCATTATAGAATGATGTCAATGAACTGTTGGCTTCTTTGTCTCATTTGATTAAATGCACATTGAATGAATTAACAAGTTTTCTGCAAGCATTGTATATGCAATACTGAGTTCTTCTTCGATTATGGGCTGCAATTTATCAAAAACCATCAAGGCATAACCCAAATTTGAACTGGGATATGCAACTGCTCTCAAGAAGACTGACAAACCAGAAATCAGCTCAATAGATGTGTCCAGAAAACGAAGTGGGGCAGACTGATGGATATACAGATAGAAAGAAAACAGTCCCTTCAGGTCTTCCCATTAGGAGATTAAGGGTGTTTTAGGACCGTGAAAGAACAAGTCTTATGTACAGTTTCAATACAATTCTACCCTGTATTTTTCTAAAATGTGGAAGTGATGTAAGAAATCAAAATTCATTCTTTCTGAATCATTGAAATTCATGCAGTAAAAACATACAATATTTGTTTTTCCCATACGATCTCCTAAATGCTAATTGTGACGTCATGAACTGGTGCATTAAATTTCCCCGTATTTTCTTAAAAAGTTGCAGGAGACATCAATTTTCAGTGGAATTTTCTTTCAGATAATATAGAGTACATGCATCGCCCACAAAGATTTTGAGAAATGTGATTTTTCAAAGGATTTTACACAACATATCAAGATGGCGACAGCTGTGGACATTGTTTTCTTAGGGGAAATAACCCCTGAAATGGGTCATTTTGAGGCTTTTCTGTCTAAAACTTAGAAATATACCAAATTGATAATGTCATATTCTTTTAGATTGGTCCCCCTTCATGCAATATTCTTTCATGATTTATCACATCCATTTAAGCCAGTTTCATAACTTTTTGAAAACATTTAAGTTTAAGGGCACAATAAAGCCCAAACTGTGCCTTCTTCTTTACCTTAATTATAGTGTCTTGAGATTTTAGAGATAAATGTCTGCAAGGATAGCATTTTTAGCTCACCTGAGCTGAAAGCTCAGTTTTCTGATCACCCGTTGTCCGTCCGTCTGTAAACTTTTCACATTTTCAACTTCTTCTCAAGAACCACTGGGCCAATTTTAACCAAACTTGGTACAAAGTATCCTTGGATGAAGGGGAGTTTAAATTGTTAAAATAAAGGCCCAAGTCTCTTTACAAGGGGAGATAATCAAGAAAAGACAAAAATAGGGTGGGGTCATTAAAAAATCTTCTTCTCAAGAACCACTGGGCCAAAAAAGCTGAAACTTATGTGGAAGCATGTTGGGATAGTGTAGATTCTAAATTGTTAAAATCATGACCCCCGGGGGTAGGGCGGGGCCACAATAGGGAATCCAATTTTTACATGGAAATATATAGGAAAAATCTTTAAAAATCTTCTTCTCAAGAACCACTGGGCCAAAAAAGCTGAAACTTATGTGGAAGCATCCTGGGGTAGTGTAGATTCTAAATGTTTAAATCAGGACCTCGGGGGGTAGGGCGGGGCCACAATAGGTATTTCAAGGGGAAATCTGGTAAAGAACAGCATGGCCAAAGTTACTAGTACTCAGGTGAGCGAAGTGGCCCATGGGCCTCTTGTTTAATATCGGTGGCAAACTGTATGGCGTATCAGTTAATAGTGGTGAACAAAAGAGACCCAGAGGGTTGATTAATAGTGAAATGTTACAGCTGATGTTGAACAGGATGAAATTTCAATTAGTACAAATGAACTGTGAAGAGTATCAACGGAGGAGAATAGTACAGTACTGTATATCTATATATTATATGTTCATACCTATTGGGGTGAACTCTAAAGAGTTTCCGTTAATGATGGAGAACTGTACAGAGTACTTATTAATATTGGTGGAGTGTTTCTGATAAACTGAACCCATTTTCATTGCATTATAAATCATCTCGTATTAAGTACTTCAAGGTGAGAAATTTATTTAACGTAACACACAGAAGGTTTATATAGGCAATGCCTACTACCCAATCTATTTATGTGTTTGTTTGTTTGTTTGTTTTTTCACGTAATAAATATATGTTAAAATCTAATGAATGTAACAAAATTGTGGTTCTCTTTTTGGTGCTTTAATCATGACTGTAGACATTGAAGTTACGAAAGTTGATATGGAATGTTTTATTTAGAGATGTAGAAAAACAGAATAAGGATGCTGATTATTGGATATCACTAAAGATTTCTGTGTTCTGTGATACTCTGATTCTAGTATTAATTGTTAAATGTATTTATATCAAGGGTTACTTTGAAAAAAATTAGACTTGTGTACAAAAATGCTGAAATGTATATCTTTGTTATGGAAACAATGCAAGTGCCCATGGGTAACTAGAGGGCCATAAAAGATCCTGGTCATTTCCTTTGCTATTGCCTTATTGTTTTTATAATATTTTTAGCTCACCTGAGCCAAAGGCTCAAGTGAGCTTTTCTGATCAAATTTTGTTCAGGCATTTATCTGACTGTCCTTCTGTCCATCCATTTGTAAACCTTTTACATTTTCGACTTCTCAAGAACCACTGGACAAATTTCATCCGAACTTGCACCAATGTATCTTTGGCTGAAGGGAATTCACTTTTTGTTTTAAATGAAGGACTGCGACATTTTCCAAGCGGAGGGAATTAAGAAAGTGAAAATTTAATGTCATCTTTTAAAAATCTTCCTCTCGAAAAGAAATCCCCACTTGGTGTTAAAAGATGAAACTTTGGAGGAGGCATCCTCAGGTTGTGTAGATTCAAGTTTGTTGAAATCATGACCCGAAGGAGTAGGGTGGGGCCACAATAGGCAATCAAAGTTTTATACAGGAATACTTAGAGAAAAACCTACCGATGAAGAACAGTATGGGTACAGTGACTCAGGTGAGTGTTGTGTCCCATAGGCCACCTATTAAAAATAATATTTTTTAAAAAGTTTTGTCATTTCTGGTTTAATGTTCTTTAGAAGAAGCATTTTGAATGACCCCATCCTATTTTCACAATCTTTGTAATTTTTTTTTAATTAAACAAGCTTTGGAGGAACATGTCTTCCAGGAATCTATCAATGCATATATAAACCGGATACACTTTGATTGGGACTTAAAGTTCAGATTTCAATTGTTTTCAAGAAATGCAATTGATTTTCCTTTGCTAAGTGGCAAGATAACATTAGTGTGTATTCATACACTTATTTATAAATACTTTTCAATCAATGACTTTTACAGTTTAAGTACGACATTTATTACATTTCCATCAGTGAAATACTGTGATTTATTTATTGAATAAAAGTGATATTCTCTCATAGTGTGAAAGGATACCAGTGATATTCTGTCACAATGTGAAAGGATATCAAAGTAAGTAAAAAATAATTTTGGCCTGTCACAAGATAAAGATAGTAACTAAACCATCTTTATAGAGACTAAAACTGTCAATTTCTTCCCAAATATGTTGCTAAAATCCATGTTACAATATTTTCAATCTCACAACTGCTAAGCTGTATGACGTCTCAACCGCTCAATTATGACATCACAGTCTATGACACTGTGTTAAGAAAAGACAGAGGCAAAGAGAAATCAAAAAAAATGTAATAAACAGAAAATTCAATGTTTCTCAATTCAATGTGCAATTCATTGCTACTTGTAATTCTTCTATAAATATCATCATTTTCCTCTCTTTCTTGGTGATTTGGAAGAAGGAATACATATTTACCAACTGCAAGAGCCTCACATATTTACCAATTTTGACATTATTGCTATTTTCTGAAAAATAAAAAATAAGAGACAGATAGTGTATTTTTTAATGGGTTGACTATGTAAGAAGTCTTACATTTACCCAGTTTTTTGAAATGAAGAAAAAATATGATTTCAGCATATAAATTTAACTAAGATTGCACGTTATAGAAATAAAAAATAGTTTCATTTAAATTCTTAAATTATGACGTATCGTCTTATATTCATATAATTGCTTTCACTTAACATAACAGCAATTTGTAAACCTATAGGGTTTAGAGGATTTTTTTTATTGGCTTACACCTCAAGTAGGAAATCCTTTGTGGATAAAATGGAACTCATTCCTCTGCAAATTATTCTTCTCACTTTTTTATGATTCCTACAGGTACGGATCCAGGAATTTTTTTCCGGGTGGGGGTATGCACCACAGTCAAAAAAAAAAAATCCCAACCCAAACATTTCTTGACAAGCAAAAAAAAAAAAAAAAACTTTCATTCCCTTTCCAAACGTATTAAACCCAGAAATTGTGTTAACAAAAACAACAACAACAACAACAACAACAAAAAAACAACAACAACAAAAAAAAACCAACAAAAAAAAAACAAAACAAAACAAAAACAAAAACAAAAAAAAAAAAAACAAAAAAAAAAACGTAAATTCAATTTCCCAAACGTGAAAAACACCTGTTTCATGGTGGTGATGGTGGGGTCCAAATTTTCTAAAGGGCAGGGGTTCAAAAGTCATTTTTTTTATTTGCTTCATTATATACTATTACTAACTCTGCAAATTCCGGGGGGGGGGGGCGGACCCCCCTCCCCGACCTCTCCTCTAGATCCGCGCATGTTCTAGATTTCCAGACTTACAGGCTTGAGTTATTTTGTGCACAGTGAGATAATTTTTGTTGATCCTAATTACATATTAGATTACATTTCGGAGTCAAATTTATTTGAAAGTTGAGAAAAAATAATCCTAATTTTAGCTCAGATTTAACAATTTTTTTTTTTTATAATATCTGAAAATTACACCATAGACCCCAACTTACAAGTTTTTTTTTCTGAATTATATACAGTAACTCAAATGACTCTGCTGTAAATTCTGAAATTTCTTTACACTTAAAAAAAAATTATTGCTTGTCATTTTTTAAAGCCAAAAAATTATACTACGAGTGCAAAAAGTGCATAAATGATTATGTTAATAATTTGAAACTTTCTCCTTGACGGCTTTCAATGTGTCCATGTAACACAGAATAAGACTGTATTTGGTTCCATAATTTATTTGGGTGAAAAAGATTAGTGGAAAACAATGGTTAATTTCAGTGCAGAAAAGTCACATTTATTGCATCATAGCACTAAAAGAGGCATATTGACCCCCATTTTTTGTTTTTCATTTTTAATTAAGCTATGTGTACAGATAATAAAAATATTCTTTACATACAAAAAAATTCTTAAGACTTTAATTTGATTGCATCATCTAATCTCCTACAATACAATGACGAGTATATTTGATTCTTTGTTTATTCAAGTTGATCAAGTTTATCACAAACATTATAATAATAATTTCTCTTATTTTAATTCTTCTATAAAAGTTTAATCTTAGACATGAAGTGAACATGATTTGAAGTTGTAATGTGAATTCATGTGATAAACACATGCTAAGAAAATTCATAAGAAATAAATATTTGATGTTTATTTCATGTACTGTAAGACTTTCACTTCCCCTGAATTAAACAACCCTACCCACAACCTCCCCTCACTGTCCACACTCAGTCCTCTAGGACGCTCTAGTCCACAATTATCCACACATCTCAGGAACTGTCCATTCTGATCTAGGATGTGTAGACAGTTATTGAGTGAATCTGACACAATGATGTGACCCATGGAGTCTGTCACTATTTGGTTAGGACCAAATGATTCCTTTCCTCCTGGAGGTTTGTTGTTGTATCTGAATCTGACTTTTCCTGCCCTGTCCACCACTACCACTGCTCTAGCATTGATATCAGAGACCACTATGTCTCCATTGTTGTTCTCCACCACATACACTACATATACTCCTCCTTGATAGATTGGATCACCATGTTCATCTTTATCTATTTCCTGTATCACTCTCTGTCCCTGATAACGGACTATTTTATAATGACTACCATCAGTAGTATCCATACTAACTAGGATGTCCCCTGACCTGGTACAACACAGTCCTGATGGATACCAGCCCCTTGGTGTGGTGATCAGTGTCTCTGTCTTCCCATCTCTGACAATGTTCACAGTTCTATTGTGACCATCACTGTATATCAGTTCTCCCTGTCTGGTCACCGTAATGTCAGCAGGGAATGGCTTACATGTACTGGTGATAGTGTCTTGTACAGCTCCATGTATGTCCACACAGGTTATCATTTTGTCTGTTCCACTAATCCAAGCTTTATCTGATCCTACACAGGCTACTTTGAATAAGTTTGTAACATTTGTTGGAATGTTTGCAATCACTTTAGCTTCTTCTAATAATTCCTTAACAGATGAAAAGGAGACTTCATCTGTCAGACTGGATAGTGATGTCCGTGTCAGTGTAGCCTTGTATTCTCCTAATTCTATGCTGAGTTCTCTCCCTTGGACTGTGTTTGTTTGAAGAGACGGCAATAGTAAATCTGGTATTTGTGGAACATTCCTGTATTCCTTCAGTTTAGATTGGTAGTTGTTGACATCAGATCCTTTGTTGGACTTCAGAATTTCTTTGTTTTCTTGAACAGTTTGGATCATACTGGAATTTTGACTTCTGAGTTTGGACTGGCATGATTTTAGAGTTGTAATATGATGATCTCTGAGTGACTGAATCAGTGATTCCATTTTGTTAAAAATGTTGTCCACCTCTAGGTGCTATTGTTTTCTATGACCATTGGTCTGTTTCTGTAAATCTGCATAATGGGCCATGGATTTTGAAATTTTGTTTTCAGTGGCTACGTCCTGTGCTGTGTTCTTTGGAATAATGCCTTCAATTTCTTCAGTTTCTCTTTTAATTTTTTCTCTCTTGGCAGCAATGATGTCTGCCATGTCCTCAAAAACATGACCTTTATGTTGACCAATAAGACATTTGATGCAGACTGGGACATCACACTGTTGACAGTGGACCTCACATCTCTGGTGGGAATGAGATGTACACTGAGGGAACACAAGCTGTACTGTACGCTTTGTGAAAGGAACAATGTCATGCTTCATGGACTTGAGGCTGTTGACATGTTTGTTGATGCAGTCTTCACACAGACCGACTTGGCAGCTGTTACAGAATTGCTGGACAGGTTTGACACAAAGGTCACAGGTTACGAGTTCCTGTGCCTGGGTGGTGGCAGTGGCCATTCCTATTTCTACAATGAAGCCATACCTGCAAAAAATTAACTTGACAATTAAAATAAAATATACTATTTCTTTTAAAAAGTATTGAATATAAACATGTTTTCCCCCCTAAATTTAAGGGAGGCCTAATAATGGTTTTCTCCTTAATTAAAAAGATATAAAATAAAATAGACAAAAAGGTGAAATCCTGTTTTTTTTGGTAGACACAGCCTATTAATTAGCACAAAACAATCATTAAATTTTTTGGCATTATTTTTACAAATGAAGCTTTTCAAATATTGACTTTTTGATTAAACATTGAAAATTTTGCTTAGTTTCTTAAGTAAATATGTTACATTCACAAATACTACACTGAGATTACAGTTGGAAAATACAGAACAATCATTTGGAGCTTATTTTGTTTGAATCATAGGGGCCTGCTTCCGATGTGTAGAAATATTTATTTAAAAATCATATGTCAACTAATTTTGTAGTATTTAATTTTTAATTTGGGCTGTAGATATCAGCCTGGATAGCTCATTAGTTATAGCACCTGACTATATAGTGATACAGGGGTCCCGGGTTCGATTCCCCATCCAGCTACACATTTTCTCCTTTCCTGTTACAGATTTAGTGCTTTTGTAACGTGGAATTTTGACCTGGGTTGAAAACTGACCCTGGGGTCTTTTTTCAACGTTGAATATTGAGACCATCAGCGTTGAATTCAAATCCTAGCCTGAGCCGGATTGTTGAATTTTGATCATAAAACTGGGTCAAAATTCAAAAGCATAAAAACACATATAAAATAAATTGACCTTTACAATTATGATTATTCATTCAAAAATTACACGAGTGTATATAACATAATTAAACATATGTATATATAGATAACTATATTTCACCATGTCCGTAGGAATCAGGTGAGGGAAAGGGGGGGGGGCACGGGGTGACTGTTTCCCTTTATACATGTGATCATATACTATATAAAAAGACACAAAGTTAAACAATGTCACTATGTTGACCTTCTTTGTGTCTTTTTTGCTTGTCAATGAAAATTTGTTCAATTGCCCCCCCCCCCCCCCCCCAAAGAACAAGCAAGCAAAAACTAAAACTGAATTTTCTTCCTACTGAGCTGTTCACTGAATATATTTTTATTCTTTAGAGTAACATGAATACTGATGCATATTCAATTCGAAATGGTCAATTTACGCTAAACATGTAGCACTTAAGAAAGAAAGGTCTAAGGTTTTCTAAAGATCTATCAAATTTTTTTTTTTTCACTTTTTCTAAACTGTGCAAAGAAGGCTTTAATATGCAATCCTGTACTATTTTTCACTTATATACTATAGTGAACGTTTTGAATATTATCGCCACAGGCAATACTAGTATTTTTATATACCCATGGAGGGACAATCTACAAAACTTAACAAAAATGGGGAAATACATGTATCTTCAGATTCGTACTTAGTGATGACTATATCCAACTTGAAAATTGAGAGTTACTTTAATGTTACACAACAGCTTTAGCCCTTGTATATTATTAAAACTCTCCATCCCTAATTCACCCCCCCCCCCCCCCCCCCCCCGTAATAAAAAATGTGACACCTTATTTCCTTTGTATCATTATTCAATAATTTCAACCCTTTCTCATTTATTTTTCATTAATTCATTATACAAATTTCTGACCTCCTATGACAGCCAAAACATATGAAATGAATTCGGAAATGACAATGGCATATGGTCTTATTAAAATACTATAGATCTGAAATTTGGTAATCTTTCTCTATGAAATGAAATAACTGAAAAGAAGAAGTATCTGACTTTCCAGTTTCCACTATAGTTTATAAGTTGAACTGACTGAATTTTCTTTACAAAACATACTGGCATACGTAGTTTTCATCCAAAATGAAATAGGTGAAAATAACAAACAGTGAATGATCTCAAAATCTCAAATACAATACAAATTTGTGAACAGTACATAAAACGTGGACCCCTGGAAACTCCAGAGATTGAATCAGATGCCTAAGAGGAGTAAGCATCCCCTGTTGACACACCCGCCTTGAGCTCTATACCTTAAGCAAGTAGACGGAGTAATTTAGTATAAAACAAGGGCCTCACAATGGGTATGAAAAACGTTAGCAGTAATATAATTGAGTGATTTATGTAGATTGTAGATGTAAACTATGACATTATAACGCCCATATAAAATTTTCGAAATGCTGACTTTAAACGAGGTTGTTGAAATCCCTGTAACATCTACTTTTTGCCAGTACCCTCCCTCTCAGAGCATGATGTTGCGTACCGAATACATCTGGATACAAACACCATAATTAGGTGATAGTGGAAAAATACTAAATAAAATAAGAAAAGTTGACTTTTCCAACACTTAATACAACCAGTCCCCTTGTTAAATAAAAAAAAAAACAGTCTATCTGGCATCATAGACAACTGCTTCTTTAATAAAAATGGAGTGAGCAAATTCTTCCTATCTTCTCATTATCATCTACAAATTTACTTTGCGAAAACCATTGTGATTCAACACACGTACATGTACTCTGGAGCTAATATTAAAAAGATGTCCGAGTTCCTCATTGACAACCTGCAATCTGTTGAAATCCCCATGGATCTAATACAGGGATAGACATTAACTTTCAGATTCACTTGCCCTTCGGGTAAGTGATGTCAAACTTTGACTTGTCCGAATGCAAAACTTGGTTGCCCAAAATTAGGAAAAACTTAAGAAAATTATTTATTACTTTAAACAGTGCATTATTTTGTGTATACCCATTTTTAAAATTCACAAGAGGCCCAAGGGCCTTAACGGTCACCTGAGTATAATGCAACGATTCAGAAATTAAAACAAAATAAGCCGATAAAGCTATGTTGCCCAAAAGCATGAGAAATAGGATGGTCAGTGATTTTTTTAATTGTGATTTTCAGAGATAACTGTGAAAGAAGATGGTTGCTACAAAACATACATCTTGATCAACTGTACTTATATTCTGCGAGTGAATAAATAATCTAATTTTCTAATAGGAAGTTAACAAACTTGTTAGTCTAGATGTAGAGTGTATTCACTACGAAAGAAAACAATAACGAATCCGATTTTTAATAGCTGCAGATCTGTAGCTCGCTGGTCTGAAAAAAATTGGGATGGATGAACAGAGAAGCTCTCTGGTCGTCCATCCCAATTATTTCAGATAGTGAGCTACAGATCTGCAGCTAGATTTTTAGATGAACTGTATAATCCAGAAACACTAGCAAGGAATTCTGAATGCAAAAACATTGGCAGCCAGGTACGAGGCGGAAATCATGTATTCAATTCATTGTTTTATTTTTAAATTTTTGTTAACTAAACATGTACATTATGAGAAAGATTCACTTGCACGATCGGACAAGAACGTCAACAGTTTCACTTGCTCGAACTGAGAATTTAGTTAATACAAATAATTTGTTAAAACAAATTAATAATTTGTTTAAACAAATTTAAAAAAAAAGATACTGCTGCGGCCCTAATACGCTTCCGTAAAAACTAAATCGGAGAAAATGCGCAGAATTTCTTGGGATGAAAAGTTACTGAATTTATTGTACATAGTTGCATTTAATGTACGTTTATATTGATTTTTTTTAAAAAAAAAAATTCAAATAATCTTTTTTTTTGCACTGTAATACTATTTCCTTTTGGGATATAATATCCCAGACAGGCCCGAATACCTCTAAACAGGCTATTACAATTGGTGCCAATCTGTTTAAGATAGTAATTGGGGTTCGGGTTGAGAAAGAAAGAGAGAGATACCCATACAACAATGAATTAGACGCTGTTGCTATTAATGAACGTCATGAATACGTACTTATCCTTTTGGGTGTTTCTGTTGAAGTATCTTACAACTTTTGGTTTGTTTTTTTTTCTTCCTGGTAGGTTGTCACGTGACAGGTGTAGGTGTTTACTCTTTCTACAGAAGCCCATCGGTGCCCACTTATAAGCAGGGTGTTGCTAAAACGCGGAACGGAAAACGTAACGGAACGGAACGGAGAACGGAAAATTTGATGTCAAGTTTTTCACTGTGCACATATAATAATTCAGACATAGAAAGCAATATTCTTTATCTAATACATGTATTTCATATCTAATTAAAAGTTATCATAATAATTTGATTTATTCATGATTTTTTTTCCTCAAAACATGTGGCAAATACATGCAATGGTCAATACAATGCACATTAATTACATTCACAAACAAATCATCTATCAGAATGTCTCATTTATCACTCATCCAACTCTGAATTTACAAAATGACTTATTCGTCAGAGACAAAATATCATTATTGATTATAAAAGGGGCAATGTTTTTAAACAGGCGGAGAGAAAGAGAACGACAAATTATACATAGATTTGTGTTGGAGACAACGATCACTGGCATTAAAGAAACAATTTAAAATAAAAAGGTTTATTGCAACGATGCAATCCACAGGGACCTGATACGGGGATTTAAGGAAGATGTAATATGGCCAAATGGTGCAAAACATCACAAACTGATTGGACAGAATAATGTAAAGATAGATGGGGAAATTACATATAGTTGTTATTAATATTTTGTATTGAAAGGGAGGGGGCAGAGATGTACGTTTTCCAAGCTTAACATCTTAAGGTGCATGGGTACATATGCATTGAAAATTATGGAATTTTTCGCTCATACGGCTCATAAGGATATCGAATACTTGCCGTTCATATTGATCAGATAAAGTTTTCCCACTCATCCATATTTTACCACAGCATGTTACATGTATATATGTACGGCATTAGATATTTTCTGTTACGTTTTCCGTACCCCGTTCTTTGTCTTTGTTCAGAGATCTCCATGAATAAGAGAACGAACATGACTAAATCAACTCGTATTTAAATAAATAAGGATTAAATATGAAAAATTTATATGATGTATACCGTTTCAGGTATGATTTTTATATTTTACAGTGATTTAACCTAGAATCATATTTTCCGTTTTCCGTTCCGTTCCGCTTTCCGTTACGTTTTCCGTTCCGCGTTTTAGCAACACCCTTATAAGCAAACCTATGTATGTAAAGGATATACAAAATATTAAAACAAATACTCAAGGATATGCGAAATATAAAGACAATACCTCGAAATCCATAAAGGAAATGCATACGTAGGTGATAACACAGGCGCTTGGTATCAGGATGGTGTATTTTGTGTATTGTTTGTTTTTTATGTCTGTCTAAATACATCCATTAAAAATAAAAATAAAAAATCGCGGTAAATCTGGAGAGAATAGTTTTGGCGCATTTTCTGACCCAGGCCCGTAGGAAGCAATTTCAGTTTGGGGGGGGGGGGGGGGCACAACCATACATTTTCAGTTGAGGGGGCACTCTCATCTACCAAAAATTTCTTCACAAGCAAAAAAAAAAAGTCGTCAGATGTTTTTATTGAGGGGACACAAGCATATAGTATGTTTTCTATGGTAATCTATTTATCGGTAAAATTATTGTGGGGGGGGGGAGGGGGCACGGCCCCCGTGCCCCCCCCCCCCCCCCTCGCCGGTTCCTACGGCCATTTGACCTCTCTAGACTTTCCGTGCAATTCCGGGAGGCCTCAACGCTTTACATAGTCAGAAATCACCACTTCCGTCTATTGTTTTGAGTTTCAGTGCTAGGTATCTAGAACGTTTTGGTGCATATCATTACCGTTACATTTTCAAAATTGTCATTACCGCTACATTCTCATTACCGCAACAAAAAAGTATATACAGTAAACTTCTTTTATAACGTACTCGGTTATAAAGTATCTCCGGATGTAAAGTAGCCATTCCGTAGTCCCAGCAAAGTGTCTATATATTTCATTGGAAAAAACACCGCTTACAACGTATTTGTATATAACGTAGTATCGCTTATAAAGTATTAGAAATTTGGTCCCGTTACATAATTACACCTCTTATAACGTATTCTGACACCTGGTTTCACACCTTTTCAATCAGCTCAGGGACTGCGGATTAGTCACGGTTTGTTGACTTCATAGCTTCTCCGTAATGGGTGTTTTTCTAACGAGGTTTCTTTGTTGTTTCAGGTAGATGTATTTATAATAAATTGTTTGAATAAAGTTCATCGAGTACTAGTAGATGTATTCATAATAAATCATAATAAAAAATCATCCTTGAGTCAGTAAATAGCAATAAAACCGAAAATGATATAATAAACAAGTGAAAGGAAAATACAGTGATTCAATATCAGTAGACCGCGACGACAGCGAGGACGACAAGGCCGTGCCTCACATGTGCATACCATCTACCCAGACGATCAAAGGGCATTAGTCGGAAGTTTTCACGACTCTGGCAACTCTGGAGACTTTTGTAAATAAATGTCCTCAGGCCAAACAGACAAACATTACGGACTTTTTATATGATCTGACGATAAATAAATGAAATGTTACTGAATATCAATCTTTCTTAATATATAAAACGAAACCAAATATACTAACTTGTAAATCATTTACAATGTACACATACTTTTAAATATTAATAACACACTAGCAGTTTGAAAACTGTTTACGGCAAAGGTGTACTGAGTACTTCCGGTCTCCGTTTATAAAAAAAGTATATACATGTACATGTATAACAGTACTAGTAACTGCTGTATTTAAAAGTATGCATTACCGCTACATTGCCTCTTTCTTTAGGCAGCGGCTTATGTATGTACTGATTGATGTAAATTTCCAACACAAACATGCATAATTCGCCAAAGTGGCCTTTTATTCCATTTAAAGTAAAATCCACCTGTGACGTCACTCCTTTGTTTGAGCGCTCCATTATTTTTCAGGAATGGAGAGTTGCAAATTACATTGAAAACGGAATTTGTTATGTTCTTTTTTTCCTTCCCGTGCCTCTTCAGAGAAAAGAACTTAGAAAATTTTATTAAGTTTTTTTTTCACATAAAGAAAATAAATATTCCAATGTCGAGATTCGAACCCGGTACCCTCAACTTCGTAGTTAGCAACTCATTTCACTGTGCTATCGAAGCAGTTGACTGTCAGTGGGTTAGAATAACTTCAGTACACTTTTTTCGCCCTACTTTCTCTCTATATATAAATTAAATACTACTAATATGTAATGTATATTTACAGTGTATCATATAAATATTCTTTATTATATATTAACAAAAATAAATACAAGCATTTTAAAAAGTGGATTTTACGCGGGTTAATATACTCGTAGCGCTCCATTCCTTAAAAGCAATGGGCCTCGGCCCCTTCGGGGCCTCGGCTCCATTACTTTTAAGGAATGGAGCGCTACTCGTACATTAACCCTTACATAATTGAAAGTGACCGCTTGTGGCGAGTGGCTATTGAATTTAAGTGGCCGCTGGGACAGTTTTGACTGTGGTTTTATAAATGACCAATGACAAGGTAAGTAAATTTATGAGTTGAATTTTTATTGAAAAAGCAACTATAGAAGGCTGATCACCTTTTGTGCACCTTTAAAATCTTCATTTTCATTTTCTTCTACGACGTCACCTTATCTCTGATTCTCAGGCTCATCCTGTTGAAGAGGTGTCCTCTTCTGAATCAGGCTCTGAAACTTCTCCAATCCTGACTGGAGGACTCTGGTGGTGAATTCTGGCATTATAGGTTACCTATAATAAATGAAAAATTACATTCAGAATCTGAAATACAAAGAGAATAATTTGGTTTAGTATTTAGAGAATCCTCTCTTTTTCTGCCTTCCTTCATTGTCTAGGTTTAAGTTTTGGATGTAAAGGAGATGTAAACTTGGATCCTATAGATAATAATAGGTTACGGTGTAGAACTCTACATCGTCTTTCACCATCCTCTTGGCTCATCTTAAAAACAGGAATGTTCTCGTTCAGTTGAGATAGAATGTCATATGGCACTTCTTCCCATTTATCTGCAATCTTATGGTTGCCATAATATGAGACTACCTCTTGACAAGCACCTTGTCTCCAACATTCACTGTAGCTGCTCTAGGACTTATGTCATAGTTGCATGGATTACTGTCGTTGCAGGGGAGATTTTTTGGCTGTCTGAGCTTCCTTCTTGTAATCTCTTTCTCATTTTGGAAATATACTTGGTGGTACATATGTCTTCATCAAAGGATCTTGACAATCCAAAAATTACACCAACAGGCAACTTCAGTTCTCTCCCGAACATCAAGAAAAAAAAAAGATGTAAATCCTCACTGTCGTGTCATTAATGATAGAGTTGTACGCATGTACAAGGCTGTAAATGTGCGATTCCAGTCGTCTTTCTGTGAATTCTTCAAAGTTTCTTACATAAACATAAGGTTCTGTTAAATTTCTCAGTAATTCCATCTCCCATTGAATGGTATGGAGTAGCTCTAGATTTGGAAATTCCTAAAAGTAAACACAATTCTTTAATAATATTACAAGAAAAACTTCTACTACCTTGATAAGAGTGAAGTTTCCAAGGAATTCCATAATGAATGATGAAATTGATGAAGATGGTCTCTGCTGTTGTTCTAGCTGTCTGATATCTCGCTGGAGCTGCAATAGAAAATTTCGTAAAATGATCTGTAATACCACTAATTAAAATGTTCTAAATCTGAATTCTTCATTTTGATTACTCCAAAGTAAGATAGTCCATGCACACTTACCCTAACGGTTAAGACGCAGACATCTCTCACAATCCCCAATCCAACTGGTCACATCTTTCTGCATTCTTGACAAATAAAACTTTTGTTTTACAAATGATAAAGTATTGTCACGGCCTAGATGCTCCATCTTACTGTAATGATACTTCAATACTATTGGAATAGATGAGACTGAAATGACATGCTCGTATTTCTATTATTTTTCACTTGCGTACCAATATACCATACGCTTACATTGTAAGTATCCTAACCACCCGCTCAAAGTCATAAGTATCTAAACCACATAGCTCAAAACTGTAAGTATCATAAACACCCAGCTCAAAGTTATAAGTATGTAAACCACAGAGCTCAAAGCTTTAAGTATCCTAACCACCTAGCTCAAAGCTTTAAGCATCCTAACCACCTAGCTCAAAGCTTTAAGCATCCTAACCACCTAGCTCAAAGCTTTAAGCATCCTAACCACCTAGCTCAAAGCTTTAAGTATCCTAACCACCCAGCTCATAGCTGTAAGTATCCTAACCACCCAGCTCATAGCTTTAAGTATCCTAACCACCCAGTTCATAGCTTTAAGTATCCTAACCACCTAGCTCATAGCTTTAAGTATCCTAACCACCCAGCTTATAGCTGTAAGTATCCTAACCACCAAGCTCATAGCTGTAAGTCGTCCAATTTCAATTAAGTTTTGACAATCATAAATTTTTTTGTCACAAACAAAAAAGCTATAATTTTAAAGTGCATGATGTACAAGAAGAGTGTATTTCAAAGAATAAAGGTATATTAACCTGCCAAAAAATTTCATAATGAAATATAATATTATATGCTATGTTTAAAAATACAAGAATCAAGAACTTCGTGCTACACAGCTCAAAGCTGTAAGTATATCCTAACTACCCGGCTCAAAGCTTTAAAGATCCTAACTACCCAGCTTAAGACTCTTAGTATGTTAGATTTGTGGAATAGTTCTTTGATTGCTTGTTGAGTTTCCAAGTTTCAAAAATTTTAAAATAATCTTCAATTTAGAATAAAAAATGAAAAATTGATAAAAAAAAATTTTTTCCCACGGAATAAATATAAGTGTTTTGTGGAACCCATGTCGCCTACATTTATAGCAAAATACTGGATGTGATTGCTTTAACCTTTATATCATCTTTCATTCAAATTCAAAAGAAAGCTGAATTTTATAAGAAATTTGGTTTTATTACAGAATTGAAGGAAGGTCAAACATAATGACAAAGGTGAAGATAACAAACAGTGATCGATCTCAAAAAATCTACAAAAAACACAAATCTGTGAACAGGGCATCAAACGCGATCTTTGAGAATTCCAGCGGTGGGACCAGGTGCCTAGGAGGAGTAAGCATCCCCTGTTGACTGGTCACACCCGCCGTGAGCCCTATATAATGATCAGGTAGACGGAACATTTCGTAGTCAAATTTAGTATAAAAACAAAGGTTCAACAATTGGAAAGTAGCAATAAAGTCATTAATCTTCTAAAGTCTTTAAGAATTAAATAATTAGCTAAGTATTAACAACCATCTAGTGCTTTGTGAATATATAGACAGCTACAGCTCAACTTCTCATATTTAAAAACATACAATGGACATGCATATTGTAATTGTAAAAATTTATTTACATGTATATAGGAAAAGAAGTCCAGTGTTGTATATTTAAAGGCATGTATGTGATGTAATGATATTAAATCCCTACATCTTACAGTTCAGGAAATATAAACATATTAACTGATGCTGGCAAAGTCATCCTTAAGTGTCACTTTGCATTGCAAGCTGCATTTCCGATTTTGTTTATTTTTACCGTGTTTTTAACACACAGGTAAAACATTTTATTTTACAGGAAACACTGCTTCAAGTGTTACAGATTTTATTGAAAGTTAAATTATTGGTTTGTGATGATGATGAGAATGACCTCCGACCTTCATCTTCTCTGGAATTATTCTTGGGATATAAAAAGTAAGATACATAATTGTCAGTTTTCTTTGGATACAAAATGTAAAATACATAACTGTCAGTATTATAAAGTAAAAGTAAGATACTGATTGAGTCAGTATTATGAAGTAATAGTAAGATACGTGATTGATTGTCAGTATTATCTATGCAAATGTAAAGTTTATCTTCTACCCCTTTACTGCTCGAGACTAAAGTACCTGGTCTGCTGTGTGCGATTTCTCGTGGTCATGTAGTGATGTATGTTTTACGCTCTGAATAAAAATAAGGACTGAATAAACAAAAGAGTAAGTTTTTAATACGTACAAATTTTGTTTGGAGTATCTGAAAACATGCTTCATCGATATAATTTTAAAAAAAGGGGGGGGGGGGTATGTCGCTATATAAAAAAGGCATGGCGTCACATGAAAGGGGCCTGCGCCACGCCATTTTAAAACACCTCGAGGCCAGGATAAATTCCCAAGGCAAACTCCTTCAGTAATATACTTTTGACTTTTTACAAAAGTAAAATCTATAGGATTAAGGAGAACCGGAAATAAGATTTTGAGTTAGGAATTAGCTCACTTGACTAACGCATGGCAAAGCGGGCATACGGTAAGTCCATTTACAGTGATTTCTAGGGAATCATAGGGGATGCTTACTCCTCTTAGGCACCTGATCCCACCTCTGGAAATTCGGGGGAACTTTGTTTTATGCCCTGTTCACAGATTTTTATTGTTTGTAGATTTTTTTTAGATCGATCACTGTTCGTTATCTTCAACTTTTTCACAACTAACGATCTAATTTAAGATACTAGGGAAGAATCAGTAGAGGTATAATCTTTTTTGTCAAGCCTAATGAAGACATTGCATACTTCTTTTCGACTGTTGACTGTTTGATATTTTATCAATTAGGATTTAAAAGATTTGTTTTCATAACTCTCCTTTAAAATTGATTTTAGTTTGCATCAAATTAATGTGTCTTTTTTATCGTCTTCAGATTCACAAATTCATGCACCCTTTGCACTATAACTTACAGTTAAGTTACTTACGTCACTACACGCTTATGGTTAGACTCGCACCCACCTGAGAGATTAAGGTTTGTCCTCATGAGAAGCTTCCATATGCACTGGTAGTTCTTACTATAGTAAGAGAGGCTATCGATGTTTTCAATACATGGCATTATTGTGCCAGAGTTTTGAGAAGTGAATTTTTTTAAGGCGACAGGGAGTTTGCTTTTGTAAATGTTATAGTTTCAGAGTTCACTAAAATATACATATCAGCAAATTAATAAGTACAGCAAATGCCATTTTTATGGTACGTTTATTCAATTCAGAATGTAAATATTTACCATGCAGCTGCAATAATCAAGCAAATATTTTTTTCTCTTAAAACAGAGATATTACAGTACAATTCAAGTTTCATATTTCCATTATTGAAATATTTCATTTGTATTTTTTGCCACTATCTCTTTCAAAAGAATTATGGATAATAAGTTCACAACTATTTTTCCGCTCCTTTTAAAACTTCGTGCTAGTGTATTCCTACTGAATCCAGCTCAGATATATAAGTATTATCACCATCCAGCTCAAATATGTGAGAATCCTAATCAACAAGCTCAAAGTTCTTAGTATCCTACCTACTCAGTTCAAAGCTCTTAGTATGCTAACCACACACCTTTTAGCTTAAAGTATCCTAGGTATCAAGCTCAACGCTATGCCATCCAAACCACACAGCTCAAAGCTGTAAGTATCCAAACACCCAGCTCAAATCCGTAAGTATTCAAACCACCAAGCTCAGGCCCTAACTATCCTAATTTCCTAGCTTACACCTCTAAATATCCTATCCACCCAGCTCAAATCTTATATTATCCTAACATGATGCTCAAAGCTCTAGCCTGTAAATATCTTTTCCACAGAATCTCTATATATATACTGTAATGGGTATAAAAACAAGTGAGCAAAAAATATTAAAATCAAAAGACAAAGATCTATTTTTCTAAATTATTAAAATGGATATTTGAATTTTCTTAGAATTACTTGAAAGATTTTTAAAAAATGCAAGTATTCTGTTTTTTTATTATGCAGGTCTAAAATAAAACTGTCAAGATTATATACGTAAAATACGGAGATTGTTATGTAACAGAAATTACAGTGATATACATGAATATATAAAACAGGTGTCGAGAAGAAAAAAACGACAACCAGGAACTCTGTACGAGGTTATAACGAGGTTATCCAAAACGTATGAAAAGGGCATACTGGGGCACTAACAAAAGTTGTCAAATGAAGCAAGGATCTGTAAATGATCTGTACACTATGTGGCATAAAAGTTATCAAAATACAGAATTATCTAGCTGTGTCTTAGAACAGACCCTCTGAATTTTATTTCTAAGGAGGAAATTCTTCAAAATCAATTTCTAAGGAAGAAATTCTTCAAAAGCATATGTCAGTTTTGAACATTTTTAATATTCCCAACAACCAACATGAATTTGAATTACCATATCTATATTGGATTTATTGGATTCCAAAACTTTATAAAAATCCTTACAAACAAAGATACATAGCGGGTTCCAGTAAATGTTCTACCAAGTCTCTTTCTTTACTCTTCACTAAAATATTAACAGTAGTGAAGGAGAAACTTCAGGAGTACTGTGCAACTATATATTCGAGAAGCGGTGTAAATCAGATGTGGATACTTAAAAATTCCAAGGAACTTTTGGAAAATTTGAAATCACACAATTTTACCAGAATCAACAACATAACAACTTACGAGTTTTAACTTTATATACAACTATTCCCCACGATAAATTAAAGTCCAGGCTTTTTGATATCTTTGACAGCTGCTTTTTCAATAAAAATGGAACTCCTAAATTTACTTACCTTGTCATTGGTCATTTGCAAAGTTATTTTGTTAAAAATCATTCTGATTGTACACACAAGTACTCTGAAGTTTATATTAAAAAGATGCTTGAGTTTCTGATTGACAATATCTATGTGGTTTTTGGAGACCAGGTCTTCCAACAATCTATTGGAATTTCCATGTGTACCAATTGCGCCTCGTTATTAGCAGACCTATTTTTGTATTCATATCTTGCAGAATTTGTTCAAAACCTTATACGTCAAAAGAAGAAAACACTTGCTGTCCCCATATTGCCAATTAACAATGGTTATTTTCATTGTTATGTCGATACGATATATATCCCAGTGAGCTTGAAATAAAAGATATCACAGAGTCTGACACATCTGTTTCATATTTGTATATTTAACTAGAAAAAAAAAACATTAACGGTAATCTTTCTACCATGCTTTATGATAAACGTGATTACTTAAAGTTTTCCATCGTCAACTTCCCTTACTAAAGCAGCAATATACAATCATCACCTGCATACGGGGTTTATACTCTCAGTTGATTCGATACGCAAGAGCATGCCCTACGTATGAACAATTTCTAAAACGAGGTAAGTTATTGACAAACAAGTTGATAAAACAAGAATATCAGCAGTCTCGTTCAAAGTCGTCATTTCGTAAGTTGTATGGTTGATACAATGACCTTGTCAGCAAATTCAATTTATCATTATGTCAAATGCTGACTGACGTTTTTCATGCTTATTGTTGGGCCATTGTTTACACATTGAATTGTCGACGGATTTTTCTGTTATTTCCCGATTATGACATGGAGCACACGGCGGGTGTGAGCGGTCGGCAGGGGATGCTCACTCCTCCATGGCACCTGATCCCACCTCTGATGTTTTAGAGGTCTGTGTTTCCTATGCTCCAAAATTTGTATTGTTTAATGGACTTTTGAGCTTGAATGCTGTTCGTTATCTCCATATATTTCATCGTTAAACTATGACGGTATCCTTTTGATGATATAGCGTTCTATTTGGCCTCTAAGATATATTTTCCCCGACTTTCTATGTTCCTAACCTTGTAAGGATTTTTAATATGTAACTCTCTAAATCATTGCAATTTTATGTACAAGCATGTATAGAAAATGTCATTAATTTAAAACTATACACTATACAAATGTTTTAGAAGACCAAAAAATGTTTCTGTTTTACCTACTTAAATGCTATTTAACGATCATTTAGTAAGACAGAAAGGCTTAATGGCTTTTTTGGATGCCAATCCACTGTTGTTACTGTTTAGCAGAAAATTTGCAGTTCATGCACTATTTTATGTAAAAGATATGAATTTTTACTTTTATTGCATATAAATGCATTTTAAGGCCATGCTTTATATATAATAGTAATCGTATTATTTTTTTCAACAGATGAACCAACGAAAATGTTTTTACAATAGATGTAATATTCAATAATTGGATCTAACAAACTCCTTCTAATGATGAACAAAAGAAAGACTTCCCCTTGAATAAAATATTCTTTTAGAAAAAACTGCTCCACCATTTGCAATGACTTGTCTGAAACTGAAACAACATAAAGAAAACGGAATAGTCATTGGTGAAGTTGTTGAGACGAGGACTAACAGGCACATAATAGCGTATTTTACAGTGTGAGATCAACATATGGGGGCACATTCTGTTTAAATTTTTTTCTTGAACTTTTGAGATATTTCTTCCCTTGTAATAATTCCGTTTTGAAAAATAGTTTGTAATAAGTTCTTCATAATTCTTAATGACTCAAGATATTGTTTATGTAAAGATAGTTCTGAGGTCTTTTGAATATACTAGAATATACTGAGAGACTTCAAAAACAACTACAAAGTTCTTTTTATTGCATGAGAAAAGAAAATTAAGAAAATATTTAAATAAAAAAAAATTATTTGAATTTTATGCTTTATGTGTTTAACATGTTTAATCCAATAAATAAACTTTGGAAACAGGTATTCTACACTTCACATTTTAAAACAGAAGTCGGGATTTCGTCACTATTCATTGATTTTGTCAGCACCAGATATGTCCACCTTTAGCATCAATTTACGCATGTAAAGGAGAATTCATGGAGGTGCAGAGAACACGAGCACGTCTTTGTGGAATGTTGTTCCACTCTCCCTGAAGAGCGTGAGCCAGCTCCGGTACATCTCTGGGTTACTGTTGATGTCGTCGTATCCCAAAGATGTTCTATTGGGTTTAGATAAGGCAACTGTACAGGAAATAGTATAAGGTTTATCTGGTTGACATTAAGAAGTCAAGAGTGATATGCGCTGTATGAGGCCTTGTAATCTTCTGCTGAAACATAAGAGGATTGTGTACAGTTTGGTGACTATGGTACAAAGGAAGCAGTTCAGGTTGTAAAACTTCATCAATATTGCATCTAGCGGTAGGTTCATTCCTCATTATAATAAGGGAAGACTTAAAGTCAAGTTAAATTGAACCCCACATCATTACACCACCCCTTAATCGTTCAATCTGCATTATGCAGATTTCACTTTACCGCTCACTCCGTCTTCGGTAAATGCGCTGTCTCTCATCAGCTTAAAACAAATTAAAGCGGGATTCATCACTGAACACATCTCGCCAGATATGTCTTGTTTGTACCATATCTCTTGCCCAATGCAGCCGGTATAATTGGTGACTTTGAGTAAGGATATGTCCTTTGATGGGACGTCGACAGACACTTCCATTTTCTTTAAGGCGACGTCTTTTCGTGGTTGGACTGGTCTTCCATGACGGCCAAAAATGTATCCTGAGTTAAAGCAGCAAATCTGTCACGTAAATAACGTTGCCTGATAAAAGTGTCCTGACATCTCGTCGTTACTCGTGGTTGATCATTGCAAGGGCGATCCTTTACACTTCCTGTTGCAAGGAACGCTTGTACCAACCTTGTAGACAAGTGGATGTTCAAGCGATAAGAAACGGCATCCTGTCAAAAGTCTGCTCAATGAGACGACGAGTGGCATGCCTCTGGTGTCCCGATAGCCGCGGTATATCAATAACACATTCTGATTTTAATTGAAGAAAAGTTTTATGATTTTTACTGGCTACTACCTAAACATTTTACTTTACTTTTTGGTTTTGATTCTTTAAATTCCAGGAGACAAAGGAAGTGTATATCGTGCAGGGACTAACTTTGAGGTTTCACATTTGAATAAGTTAAAATTATCGATGGTAAAAAGGTATACCGAAAGTTTTTAAATTTATTAATAGCAAGAATTATGTTAAAAAAATTATAAGCGAAACTAAAATTATATAGACCCATCTTTTTTGACAATTTTTCTATTCATATCTGTATTTTTTCATTATGTATATTAATATCCTTATAAGGGATATATTAAAATACGGGCATGTGTAACTTTTGTACGTGTTTGAATAACTTGTTTGGTATTGTAATAAATGCCCATTTACGACAAATAGTTTTATTTTATATTTTGCAAAAATAGAGTAGAGTAGACTCATGGATGGAGATAATAAATTATTAAGAGGGAAGTCAAAGAAGATGGTATAAAGGCGTTTTTAAACTCCTTAGTTTGGTATATTTTAATGACTCTACTGTAAAGACTTCTTTTTCGGTAAATAAGGTATTGAACTATTTTTATGATAAAGGTGATACAGAAAGTTGATGTCCTTCACGACTTCATTCTCAATAATAGGAATTTAATTGAATTAATGAAAAGAAACACATCTTTCCTTAAGACGACTACGGCAGTTCAGCGCCTTCAATAACAATAACCTTGGGAGTATTATACTACTTCTATGTCCTAATGTTCACCTCCATACAAGACAATTAAATCAAGTATATACTGTAATTCAATTAATCAACTCCGGGAGTCTCACAAGTCCAAAGAAATAAGCTGAATAACACTAAACAGTAAACTGAGATTATTAAGCAGAAGAATGTCTTATATTGAAAATAAAGGGTGTATACAAAGGACTTAAAAATTATCTTAGTTAAAAACAACAATTCATGTTTCATTACTATATAAGTCAGAGTGCAATGACCCTGAACATTGAAGTCCGAGCACACCACGAGAGTAAGCATTGATGGAGAAGAACGATTTTAGTGCAGAGCGAGTGTACTTCTGAAAGGCATCATTAAGAAAATTATCAACCTCTGATCCAGTACCACCTGACGGATAATCACCGGTCACGGTAGCCTAGTGGTAGGGTGTTCGCTTCGTGATCGGGAGACACGGGTTCGATTCTCGTTCGCAGCGCCGCGTCAAACCTAAGACATAAACATAGGAAGTGACTGTTCCTTGACCAAGCGCCCGGCATTAGAAGTGAAAGTCACTGGTCTTTCGAATGAGACCTTAAAAACCAAGGTCCCGTGTCACGGTAGGTGTTGGCACGATAAAGAACCCTCGCTGCTCAATGACCCTGAGTGCTGAGTAAAGGTCAAAATTTGAAGCCCGAGTGAAAAATTCTCGAATGGTGACGTTAAACAACATACCATCAATAACACCTGACGGATAATCTAGTATCCTGAAAATACCTTCAAAAAATGCAACTAGAAATTATTTACTTTCTTGAGACTATTTACAGCTAGAAGAGTTCCATATATCCCGATGATAGGTGCTAGTTGGAAAGGCTGAGGTTCAAGATAAAACAACATGTTATGTTAATTTTTAATCACATCTATGATACTTTTCATTATCATTACTTGTGTAATATTTGAAATTATTTTGGCAAATAATATTTTCATTGTCAAGATTTTGACTTAAAAATTCACCATGCTTCGGTTAAGTGTTGCAGGGGTGGTTTATACTAAATGTAAATAGCTCAACTCCTGGCTAAGGGTTCATCATTATGTTTATTACTGATGTTCATGGAAAGTATTTATATAAACAAAATGGCCTCTCTATGGGACAAGGCCCATTCCATAAAACATAGTAAATAGCCTGGATGCATCATACAGGTCTACATATTGTCAGGTCTGGTCTTAAAGGTCTCAAAGTCTTTGTCTTTGTCTAAAAATTCTCTTGTTACAAAAACCACAACTATCCTGACCAAATTCTCTGAGTAGTCCATCTGAGAACAACTCAGAACCACCAAAACTTAAAACCAATAAAATTACAGAACCCTAATGTCATAACCTTTGAACTCTATCGCTCACCAAGTAAATAAAGGGGTGGATCTGGGTTTTGTATTAAATCATAAAATCTTATTTAATTTCATTTATATCAATAATATTTATTCAAATATTATGTGATATACATTATATACAGTTAAAACACACTGCTACATAAGTTTGACTGTTATTCTGTAGAATTAAAAGAAACATTTTAGAATTAATTATAGTACAACTGTGATCCTTTCCATTACTGTAATATTTCTGATATATAAAATGTTCACATATTGAATATAAATATTTTGTCTTCTTGGCTATTAAATGTTGAACTTTGATCAACACAAACATACAGCTCGCTTGATATTACTTTGTGTGTCTTTGGTAAAATCTCTTGACATTGGTCCTTATAACCACATATTGACCTCAATGAAGTTTATAATTGCATATTATCGAATAGCAGCCACGAATACACACATTGTTTTACAAAGGTGATGCTAGTTCAGGGTACAAACTCATCCGAAAGAATTGAACTAGAGTGTTCCAAGGAACGGATGTATCGTTTGCTTTGTAGCTTCATTAAAGATGTAAATAAATCTTGAAGTGGTCAGCTATTTATTAACCACTAACATTATAGTGCATGTAAAAAAAAATATACACGGATTTTGTAAGACTGCGATAAAATCTGACAATCAAAGAAAATATGGTTCCCTAAGCTTCAAATGAATAGCTGAATTGAAATTAGTAACCAACAAATTCCAAGAATTTTGGGATACCATTATTTATGGCATATTGTTTGTTTGTGTGTCCTGTCTTGTCTGTGCATTATACAACATCAAGGTCAAGGTCACGGGGTCAAAAACCATGTATACATAGAAAGGTCTTTTCACAGGTAATGTACATATCAAATATGAAAGCCCTATCTCTTCTCAATCAAAAGTTCTAAGCAAAGATAAAATTTTTGAAACGTACGTCAAACTTTAAGGTCAAGGGCTTAAAAATCATAGTACACTTGGAAGGGTCTTGTCACAGGTAATGTACATGTGTAATATCTTATCTTTTCTCATTCAAAAGTTATGACCAATTTAAAGTAATGTTGAAATTTTTGAAAAGAAGGTCCAACTTCAAGGTCACGGGGTCAAATATCATAGTATATTTGGAAAGGTTTTGTCACAGGTAATGTACATGTCATATATGATAGCCCTATTTCTTTTCATTCAAAAGGTATGACCAAGGTTAAAGTTTTATGACAGACAGACGAATGAGATTTAATGTCCCCTCGCTTTCGCGCAAGTGGGGGACAAAATAGTTATTTATCATGTTATTAGTACATGTTTTCAACAATCCCCCAAAAGAGATTTCAGTCTGCCTTTACTGCAATTGTCAGTCTACAGTATCCATTGTGGAATACTGATCCCAGTGTATTTTCATTGTATTTAAATAATTATTACTTAGTTATGGTAACTGAATATCATACAATTTCAAAGAACAGTATCATGAGTTCCTAGACATGTATAAATACTAATTATCAAAACCCTGCCTCTCAAAATTCAAAATGACATAATTTAAATTAAACTGCCTGGGGTATTTTTTGCAAAGTAAGTCAAATGTCAAGTGGACTGTTATGCGCTAGGCTTATATCATAATTTTTTATGACAAACAGTGCACATGCTAAATAGCATAGATTTACCTCTTAAATGCCAAAAGATGTATGTCGGCATTATGCACTATTTTGAAAAGTATGTCAAATACCTCACATTTTGTATGAAAGATTTCATTCATCATTCGACCATAGGACAAACTGTATTTGTAAACAAGGGTATTGTATTGACAATGGAATTTGCGAGATGTTGACATTAAACAAGATTGTTAATACCGTTCGTCATATCATCATTATTTTAGTGTTTGTCAGTAGCTTGCCTCCTTTTAAATATTGATAATGCACAGAAAATACTCTTGCGTATCGAATTAGTGGGAGAGAAAAACCCCATATGCAGGAGATGATGTTATATTGACACATTAATAAAATTAGATTCGTTGCATTCCATTCTTATCACGTGATTGCGAACTATAAATATCCTCACTCGTTCATGTTCGATTATCGAGTCTTGCTAAAGTGGACGGGTATACACGTATACATAAGAAGATATGCATGTAGTTGGTACTTTAGGTAATTCTATGTACAAATATGTTATTTTTGAATACAACAATTATATATCATGTAATGAATCAACATAGTTACATTATGTAATGCAAATTAAAAGGTTATAGCGAGTGTTATTCCTAGTCCAGGCTTTTTGACATCATTGACAGCTGCTTTTTCAATAAAAATGGTCATTTGCAAAACAATTTTGTTAAAAAACATTCTGATTGTACACACAAGTACTCTGAAGTTGATATTAAAATGATGCTTGAGTTTCTGATTGACAATATCTATGTGGTTTTGGAGACCAGGTCTTCCAACAATCTGTTGGAATTCCCATGGGTGCAAATTGTGCCCGGTTGTTAGTATACCTATTTTTGTATTCCTATGAAGCAGAATTTGATCAAAATCTTATACATGAGAAAAAATATCTTGCTATGGCCTTCAACTCGACATTTAGATATATCGACGCTGTACTATCAATCCACAATAGTTATTTCCATTCATATGTCGACACGATATATCCCAGTGAGATTGAAATACAAGATACCACAGAGTCTGACACATATGTTTCATATTTGGATATTTTACTGGGAAAAGACGTTAATGGTAATCTAACAACAAAGCTTTATGATAAATGTGATGAATCGTAAATTTCCCTTACTTATGCAGCAATGTACCTTATCCCCTGCATATGGGGTGTATATCTCTCAGTTGATTCGATACGCAAGAGCATGCTCTATCTATGAACAATTTCTAAACGAAGTAAGTCATTGACAAAGAAGTTGATGAAACAAGAATCAATGTATTTCTCTAGTAAACCATTTATATAAAACAGGTGTGTCAGACTCTGTAGTCTTTTATTTCGAGTTTAATGGGATATATCGAATCAACAAATCAATAAAAATGTTGTCGCAAAAATAAGATATACAAATGTACATAAACAATTTACGAAAATGTTAAAATATTCGAAATTAATATACGTCAATATTAATCATTATACATTAAATAGCCAAGACATCAGTATTTTTTAATAACATTCATTTACAATAAACAATATGAAAAAACTACGCACAGTTTTAACGTATTTCACTCGTAGCTGTGCATTCACATGCATAGGAATAATAGCATCCATTTGTGTATACAAAATAGATGCCTTTATTTTACGAGAAAAGTATATTTGCAGGGACCTATATACTAGTAACTGTATATAGGTCCCTTGTACGTTGGCTTTTAAGAATCGGGCCTGGATGACACAGCAAGTGTCTATATAAAGGGTCGGGTTTGTTCTTCACATTCCTTTCTGCTGAACCTTTCAAAGGTAAAGACGCATAACAAATGCTTGCAAAAAATACATCTAATATTTGCTTTGTAATTTAAAAAAATCGTATAATTTTCCATTTATGTATTGTTTTTCAACCATTTTAAAGCTTTTATTACTGTTGATGTTTATTAAATAAGGCGGATGATGTTGGATTCAAAATTTTTACGCAGCAGACGACGCACACGCGGTTATGCCAAAAAATAATTAATTTACCATTGTATTGTTATTAAATGATCAAATATTGGTTATCAACATTAATTATTGTCTTTTTGTTTCATACTGCGTCGAAATCGGAAAATGCAAACCCAGAATAGGGGAACAACAATATGGAAACTCGGTCGGACCTTTTTTGTGGACACAGTGAGGATGGGTCAAAATATAAGTCAAAGAAAAGAAAAGCAAATAATCTGTGAACCAGTTGGAAAACCAGACATTGAATATACGTATCATCACAATCCAATATATCAGGTACATCCAACACCTTTGAAATACATAAATCGGTAAATGTTTATACTTGATTAATCTTTGCCATTGTAGAATGAGACAAAAATATAAGCAATAGTCTGCTTATTCAGTGTATAGATATTGCTTCAAAAAATCATTTCCTTAAAGTGTTACCTTTCAAGCTTGGAGTGTAGAATTTATTTCTATTTTCAAAGAAAAGGGAGGGGGGGGCTTACTAAGGAAAAAACTATTAAGTTTCAAACAAAAGTACCGGAAAGTCAAGCTGAAAACAAAATGTATATAAATATAACTACCAGTAAATCCTACAAAATTATGTCACAATAAAATAATCTTTCAAACATACATTCAAATCATATTTTATTTTTACCATAGAATTCTCTCAAAATAAGGACAAAAGACTTGCATTTGCCTGGAATTGTTCAAAACTAAGGTCAAAATAATTCAATAGATTGTGCATAGATGCTATTGTTAGGTGCACATTGTACAGCACCCTTAACTTTGCCATTTGTCCGGTTATATTGGTAGAATGTTCTGGACCTATTATACATTTATATTAGGTTTCTATTTGTGAGAGGATTAAGTTTAGTTTTTGTGTAAATTCAGGTAGTATGTAATATAACAGATACAATGTTCTGTGTAATTGTAAAGTAGAACTTGGTGAATCTTTCAAATCCAACTACTAGGCACTACTTACAACAGGGCTCAGACTCAACAATGATTTGTTTGGAGAAACAATCAATTTATGAAGGCAAAGAAACCAAAGAACCAAAGAAAGCCCTAAAATTCTTGTTTCATGAAAGAATTTGTGATTAAAGTTAGAGCATTAGATTATAAAAATAAATAAATAAATAAAATCTGTAAGCAAACCACCTTATCATATCTCTAGTGTGTGATGAATTTAAGTAAAAGGGAGAATGAAACCACCTATCTTGCCCAGAGAAGAGTATTGTTATATTTATTTGAATGCTCCAGAGCTTTCCTGGAGTTTAGTGCTTTGTATTCATGAAATTTTAGACTAATGTTGTGAAAAGGAGGCTCTGATATATAGGTAAGTCATAAGATCAGTTGCATATCATAAGTTGTTACAGATTTACACTCGAGTTGAGCTTCCAACTCAATATATATGACTTGAAACAGGGGGATCTTAATTGTGTGGGGTCTGGGAGCAGTAAAGCTCTAGAAAAGGCCTTTCTCAAGTCTCGTATCTTTAGGTGCTCTCGTCGAGGATTCTATTTGCTAGCTATTAAATTGAAATGAAATGATCTTGTAATACAAAAAGTGGGGATTTATCATTGTTAAACCACATAAATTATCAATCTCATATTGATTAACTTTGAATGAAAAGGAATATGCAAATATTTTTATATTAACAACCATTTTCTATTACTGGAATTAGGATATCTTTGTTATGATCCTGTAGAGTGCAAACGAAAGGTTGGAAATTGCAACATCTTGTACAAGAATGTTTTGTGATCACTTATTAATGAATACATGTATATCTTAATGACCAATTATTAAATCAAAAAAGTAAATACAGTCAAACCTCATTGTATTGAACTTATTGGACAAGAAATAACTTTCAATTGAGATGTCGGATATTTGAGATGTCAATATTAGAATGCTTGAGGAGTAGGTGTCAATCTGAAGTAACCATTTTATTTAAGATATCAGTGTTCCAAATACCAAAGTTAATATTACAATTACTTCTGTAAAGCAATTAAAACTTATAGAACATTCATCAGATTGTATGTTGCAAAATGAATATATGGTTTTATTTTAACTATATTTAGTTGTCTTTAGACATCAGAAGTGACCCAAAGAAAAACTTTGTCAAGTACATGTACCTTAAATTCTTCATAATGTAGCAATTATTTCTCAGAAGAGTCCTAGAAGGATGCTTATATTTTGTAATTTTATACAGATAATGCTGATTGTTTGACTTCGGGCATTGGGCTTACATTTTAAGGTGTTTGGATCTGAAAACTCCTAACAGGGTGTTTACATTTTGTAATTTTGTACATGTATATAATGCTGATTCTAAGACTTCAGGATGTACATTTGGTTTACATTTTAATGAGTTTGGTTTTGTTTTTAATCAAAACACCAGAAAAATATAATTTCCTTTTTGGATCAAGTCCATACTGATAGCAGTACTAGTTATATTCAGGCTCATTGCATATGAAAATATATCTCCAATTGATGTCATTAATAATCAAATATCTATACCTAAAAGAATTTTATACTTTGCTATGCATTTTGTACTACACTGGAACAATATGGTCATGCAGAGCTGTATAGAGTTCTGATGCACATACATGTGTCACAGGCATTAATAATGTTTATTGAAAGACTCTTTATCAGAGGTAGAGGAATTAACACATAAATATGATTAGTTGCGTATACTAGTATTGCAAGCATCTGTAATAAAATTGCAGCCTAAAAATCACAGGTTCAAATTGGCACTGTCAATGTGCCAGATATCTTCATTGCAGCTAAACTGGTTATTGGTTAGTATAAATTTGAATAAACTTGTTACATGTATCAGGTAATGTATCTTTTTGTAGGAATATCATTAAGACCAGTATATATTTTCAAAATATCAATATTATTATAATTAACAGTTCTACAACCATTGGAAACCATAACTAAGTAGTGTGATATATTCTTATAATTGTGTACTCTATATTTGGGTTGGGAATCTCCCGAGAAACTTACATATTTAGGTATCAATAGGAATATAGTGAGATTCAACCTTGAAACTGGCGTTTTTGAAATGTGATTAAGGATTTCAAATAGCTCTGCTAAAAATTGCTAATTAGAGAATGAATGTGTCACCCTCGGTGACATGAAACTTGGTTCATCAAATAGAAGCATATGCATTGGCTTTCCTAGCAATTTTCATGGATTGAGAATTATGCTATATGTAATGATAAAGAATGAAACTCCCCCTATTTGGTTATAAATCTCCAGATATTTGTTTTGATTAGGTACAACCATGTATATAAAACTTGTCTTGGCTAATAGACAATTCAAAACAAAATTAACAAGCAATGGTAAACTTTATGTAAATGCATTTCAAGGTGGCATATACATCTGTGAAGCAGGATATAGTAGGGAAGTTTCTTTCTACAAGACCAAAGCTTTATTAAGCACATAGGGAATAGATTTTCCTGTTATTTCCCGGTCATGACAAGAAGCACACGGCGGGTGTGACCAGTCGGCAGAGGATGCTCACTCCTCCATGGCACCTGATCCCACCTCTATGTTTTAGAGGTCTGTGCACATGTTTGCTCTGCTCCACATATTTCATTGGCAAGTTTTGATTACTTAATGTTTTATAGCACCTTTCTTAATAGAGGAAAATTCAAAATTTATTCCAAGTCTGCTGAAGGATTAACACGTGTGTAAGTACCCAGTGGGAAGGGGGGTCTTGGGCAGTATTGGTCGTGGAACAGTTGACTTGTTTTGCTTCCCCCAATGTGTGGGGTGACTGCAATCTGTGCCAGCTTGCAGCCATGTGGCGTCTGCGCACACCAAGTCAACTGATAACTGAATATTTGTGTGAAACTTGTACTGAACTGTCACCTTGTTGATATGCTAATGCTAGTGTAAACTAAGCTAATAAGCTTACTCTTGGTGACAGTGATATATACTTTAGAGCTGTAATATATAGTACAAGTTTGAAATATGAAAAAGTTTGATATTTGAAGTTTGAGATGTTTGATCTATCAAGTTTGAGATATTTGATATATTATGTACAAGATTTGATATATGAAGTTGATATGCTTGATATTTGAAGTTTGAGATATGACTTTGATTTTGAACAGTTTGTATGTTGATTTTGAACAGGTTGTATGTGTGCTGACCCTCCGCGGTAAACCCAGGACGGTTAGACTTTGAAACACACATGAAGTTTGAATTTAGTGGGATTGCCCAGTTGAAATGGCATCCCACAGTGTTTATATTTTCTTGTGCCACGGCCAATACTCGCCACAATAAATAAGTATAAATTCTATACTGAGTTTTGTGTCATTTTCTCTGTATAAATAACAAAATAATCATTCCGTCTTACGGAAGTGAAATATGGAGATAACGAACAGTATTCCAGCTCATAGTCCATTAGAACAATAGAAATCGGGAATAGAGCAAATACCGACCTCCGAAAACATCGGAGGCGGAATCAGGTGCCATGGAGGAGTAAGCATCCCCTGCCGACCGGTCACACCCGCCGTATGCTCCTTGTCATGATCGGGAAAAATTGAAAAATCCGTAGACAATTCAGTGTGTAAAAACTATAAAATGCATATACGATACGTTTGCTATATTCTGCACTCTACAATTGAAACACTTATAAAATATTTCATTGTAACGTTTTTCTTGATTGTGGATGTAGAAAGGGTCTGTAATTCGGTCCATATCGAGGTCTCATACACATTGCAATATATATATATCATTGCACCATTAAAATGACTGCCATAAAAGTTGAACACATTTCTACTACTGAAAATGAAGTCGGTGCAAATTGATTATCGACGACGTACTGTCAATTAACAATGGCTATTTTCATTCTTATTTCGATACGATATATCCTGGTGAACTTGAGATAAAAGATACCACAGAGTCTGACACATCTGTTTCATATTTGGATATTTTACTTGAAAAAGACGTTAATGGTAATCTAACAACCAAGCTTTATGATAAACGTGATGACTTTAACTTTTCAATCGTCAACTTCCCTTACTTATGCAGCAATATACCTTCATCACCTGCATACGGGGTATATATCTCTCAGTTGATTCAATACGCAAGAGCATGCTCTACGTATGTACAATTTCTAAAACGAGGTAAATTATTGACAAATAAGTTGATGAAACAAGAATATCAGCTGTCTCGTTTAAAGTCATCATTTCGTAAGTTCTATGGTCGATGCAATGACCTTGTCAGCAAATACAATTTATCATTAAGTCAAATGCTGACTGACGTTTTTCATACTTATTGTTAGGCCATTATTTACACACTGAATTGTCGACGGATTTTTCCATTATTTCCCGATCATGACAAGGAGCACACGGCGGTTGTGACCGGTCGGCAGGGGATGCTCACTCCTCCATGGCACCTGATCCCACCTCTGATGTTTGGAGGTCCGTGTTTGCTCTGCTCCTATTTTGTATTGTATAATGGACTTTTGAGCTTGAATACTGTTTGTTATCTCCATATATTTCATTGTACGTAGTTTTATTTCTGCTGGGTGTGCACCAACAGCCGATTAAACATGTCTGCCTTTATCCTCAGTGGACTAACAACACAAGAAAACTAATGAAAGTAAATAAAACATCTTACAATTTTTAAAAGAAAGGATTGTTAAATTTTCCAATTTGAAGTAACCATCTTTTATCCACATCCTTTAGAAAAAATAAAATGTTGTTACAGAAGCAAATTAACTATATCCCCTTAAGGGTTCATAGTACGCTTAAAGAATTATATAGTGCGACTTAAGATTTTCCAACTTATTACGTAATGTACTACCGTAAAGATTCATCGTTGTGTTTAAATTAACAGTTGTTAAATAGGACGGGAGATTTCCCTGGTCTCAGTGTGACTGAGGGTATTCCAATATATAGGGTCATTTGTTATACAGAACTCCTTTGATAGTCTGATCATGATTAACCGATATTAATATGTCCATCTGTCTCAAATCACGGTTATGTGTCGTACTATAAACAATTAATTACATTTACCGGAAGTTAACGTTGATTGTATAAAAGCTTCCATGTCTTGCACATTACAGAAACGAAAAGTTCACATTTAAATTGCGGATTTAGTCTGCTTCTAAACTTATCCTCTTGTCCTGAAAACTATCACGACTCGTACACGCACACTTTGGATTACACAGATACGAATATATATTTATCATTGTTACTTTTTTCAGTTGTATTGCGAAAAGCAAGTTTTCTAAGCAGTGTATTAAAGGTTCTTTTACCGAGTTCTAAGACAGAGAGTTTCCTGTATTGATTGTGACGCTAAATAATTCAGAACGTCATTGTATCTTCCATGTAAATGGCAATATCATAAACTTTTTTTTTTTTGTTTTTTTTTCTGCAAGATCCTGCCAGTCAATAGTAGGAAATAAATATATACAAAGTTAATATACTTCCTCGAATATTTCCTTTTAAAATAAGTAGGGTTTTTATTAAACGGCATGAAAAACAAATTTAGTATGTTTATTAAAATTAACTTGCGTTTCATAAAACTCCCAATATCTCCAAGTAAAGTCTTTTTTCTGATGCTTTTAATGTTAGCCATCAAGAAAATACTAACTCTGTTATTTATTGTAAAATACCCTGATAAATCATGAGAGATGTAGTTTATCAACACTAGCATGCTCAAGTGGTCTCCAGACACTAGGGAGATTCGTGAGGTATCTGCTCCGGAGCAGTACTTAATATTATCGTATTCTAAGTTCTTATCTTCAGAGGCAGAATCAGGACTCATGCATCACAACAAGCTGTTACTGAAGGTCAAAGCCTCGTTTTGATCATATTCCCATCTTGTTTACAATAAAATTAGGAGATGTTTCGTTTTTGTGTGTCTGAGCAAGAGAGAGAGAGAGAGTTCTAAAATTGACTATCAATCAATTCCTGACATAAAATACGTTTGAAGCCATGTACGTGTATCCTGTGATATGTAAAGTGGTAATAATAATTTATTTAAGAAAACATGGATGTTTCTGACATTACAACTTCTACACATTGAACTTCGGTGCAAGAAATATTTTTAACCCAAAAAATAGAGATTCTGAAGTATTTGCTTTGTTTCAGCATAAAAAGACTGATTAGTAATGACTACATAATAGTCAGATCTGTAATGGTGTATAACCCACATGTGTAGCTAGAAGTCATGAAATCTTATAGGCCCTGCATGAAGTCTCCATTACTTAGCTAAGTACTAGTGTTGTTGCTGAAGAAAAACCAAAAACCAATGTAGATCCATTTAATGAACAACATGTCATATATAATTTCAGTTTGATTTTGAAATGCAATACACATTTACTATAAAGAAAATCTGTAATATGAATTATTAGGAAGTAGAAATAAAAGTATGTACATGTATTGAATGTTAATTAATATATTGTACAGTCTATATATGTGAAAGCACAAATAAAATCTATGAATAAAAAAAAAACAATGTACGTGTTTTTTCGACTGATTTTTCGAGTTTTTGGAAATACCGAATCCAGTGTAGCATTACTTGATTTAAGCTGAAAAATGCCAAACTCAGTATATAACTCATTGTTTTACCTGAGGAAATTTCGGTATCAGTATGATTAACATACGAAACACCAAATTCAGTGTAGAACTGAATGATTTCACCTAGGGAATAGCCAGTCTCAGTGAATACCTCATTGTCGTTTGGAATTGAGATGCTTTTAAAGTAGTGAAAGAAGAACCGATTGTTTTACAAAAAGAGTATTGTCATAGCAAATAAGCGGAGATCTCAAATAAAACCACATGTTTTTAAGTGTGAGAAATATATACTTCAGGAATGGAAAATATGGACATAAGCGGAGATCCCAAATAAAACCACATGTTTTTAAGTGTGAGGAACATATACTTCAGAAATGGAAAATGTGGAAATAAGCGGAGATCCCAATAAAACCACATGTTTTTTAAGTGTGAAGAACATATACTTCAGGAATGGAAAATGTGCAAATAAGCGGAGATCCCAAATAAAACCATATATTTTTAAGTGTGAGGAACATATTCTTCAGGAATGGAAAATGTGGAAAGGATTAAAGGTGCTAAAAAAAGGTTCTAGTGAAAAATCGAAGAGTTTTGAGGGGATTGACCTGTACAATTTACTTATGTTCAAACAATGCAAGATATTATTAATGACACGAGAAGTATTGAAATATTTATGACGCATTACATTAAAAAAAATTGGAGAGAAAAGAGAGAATAATGACGAAATGAGCCACTTAGATTAAAACAAATGAAGATCTTTAAGTTGATTGATCTAAATTTATCGATAAAGGAATAATAAGGTTGTTCATGATGAAATATGAAGATAACGAACAGTATTCAATCTTGAAAGTCCAATGAAACTATACAAATCTAGAGAAGAGCAAACACGACCTCGAAATTAAAATGTGGGATCAGGTACCATGGAGCAGTGAGCATACCCTGCCGACCGGTCACACCCGCTGTGTGCTCCTTGTCCAATCCGAATGAAAATAAAATACTTTATTTTTATAACAAGAATGCAGAAATATATTTTTCTTCATTTTATAGATACGGTACAGAAACAAATAAAACAGCTCTAGGTTAAAAAAAAATCTTTTAGGAATTTGGTTCTTTCTTTTCACACTTACAACAATGCCAAAGATGTTTTCTGCAATCTCAAACAATAAATATATTTTTTTTTATTTGACAGATTTTTTCCCGGCTGCTTCCACACTATAATTCTGGAATTATCAAGTAAAACTGAGCAATTTGTTTTTAATTTTGTTATTTTTCATGCCTGTGTTATCAACGCTGCTTAAATACAAAAAGAACAAAACGGATTGCTTGTCCTTTTTTTTCTCCCAGTTATCACTCTTAGGATATTCAAATGAAAGACATAAAAGATAGATTAAAGATTGTATAAACAATGAACTGGAAACTAGGCACATTTATACATAAATTGCACATATTTTATATGTACAGATTTATAAATATCACTTGATAAAACTGAATTAAGGACAGATGATACGAAGAAACTTTTTATTTTTCAAAAATCATGAAAATAACAACTAAGCCATGTTTGTATTAGTAAAATGAATAATGCTAACTGCATAGATTTTACCTTTTTGATTCAAGGTTTCACAATAATATCCTACAAAGTGATAAAAATTTGTAGATTAATAAGGTTAACGACGAAAGGGCGTAGTTTTGAACATGATAGAAAGTTTACAATTTCTAAATATTTTAGAAATTTAATACTTGCATCATTTATAATCAAAATAATTCTAGAAATATATATCAATCCGGCCAGGCATCCATTTTATTTTTCTTTTCTTTTTTTAACATCTGTCCTTAAATTAGTACTGATAGAAGATCACGAATCATTATGAGTTAAAAAAAATTACTAAGGAAAGTAATTTATCCAATGTGTCAAAAGATGAAATACATTTTCACATGGCATTTTATTAAATTTTCTTAATTTCGAAATAAAAGATTTTGGTTACATTCCCCAATTAGACATCAGATGTAAAGATGTAAATTATATAAAGGAAAATATCAATTTTCACTATTTCATTGAAGATGCGTATTTTAATATTCTTTTTACCTCATGTCATTTATATAACTCCTATTCAGTGTAAACTGGGGATTATGCCATTTTTAATATAAAGCGCAAGAATAGCAAAGACAGATGATACAAAAAATATTCAAAAATCATGAAAATAAGAACTTAATCTATGTTTATATAAGTAAAATGAATGTTTAGCCGCATAAAGTACATTTTTCATTCGAAGTTTCTAAATAATATCCTTTAATGTGACAAAAATTGTAAAGTTATAATGATGGCAAAAAGGAAGAAATCTGAACATCATAGGAATTCTACAATTTCTTTATAATTTAGAGATTTGATATACAGTGCATGCATTATTTAAAACCAAAATAAGTCCAAAATTAAAATATGAACCAATCCATGCATCCATTTGTTTGTTTGTAGCATGTGTCCTTAAATAAAGATTTAATATTTCAAAGTTTTCGTTTGATCTTAGTTCGGATTCACTTTGATTTTCTTCCGATAACTTTCTGTTAAGAACGTCATGTTAGTAATTAGTCTCTGAATGATATTAATACTTCTTGTTTTGAAAGATTTCAGAACTGTATGATATCAACCAGTCCACTGGTATATATATATATAATATTGAACCTACTTGGGTGGTTAAACAAGGATATCGTATTGACGGTCGTTTACTTAAATATACGCAGAACATATGACAGCCACATATGTTTATTAAAACAAGCATAACAGGATTATCTTTAATTATCACATCTTTCCATGACTCTTGATATAATTTTAATCCTCAGGAACTGTAGAATTAGTATTAAAACACCTTTTTTGAAAGATTAAAAATAGGGCTTAATTGAAACAAAAACTGAACTTAAAGAATGAACCCTAAAATTAAATTAAGAAATGAGCATGAATTTTCTTCCACTATACATTTGTTCACTTAGATTATCATTTGAAATACTATGTTTATTCCATGACTTCAATACTTTTTCTATTGTTCTAATGAAAATAACCAAATGCATTAATAAGGAGAAATAAAGTGTTCAGTATAAAAAAAATTAATTATTATTATTTCTTTTGTAGTTTTCAATGTCTCATCGAGTTAGATATCTGTAGTATTACTAATAAGTGAAATTGTAAACAGTATTTTAATCAATGTTAAGAAGCATTACCGAAAATAACAAAATACGTCAACAAAAGAGGAAATGGATTTCATATCTATAGCACTCGTTGTTCCGTCTCCCTATTAAAGACCGCGTCTTTTACGCCTCGGTTTTCATTATTGTAAGCTGCTGGCGAGTAGTGGATTATAGAAGGGGGAATAACTCCATTGATATTAACTACATTGATTTCTTTGACTGTCTATAAAATCCGTGTTCTGTCATCACTGAAATCAATTCTGTCTCTGAGACTTGATTGTCAGCGATAGGACCATGAATTTGTCCGATTTATCCGGTATCAATGAGCCTGGTGGAGATTTGCTGACAATGTTACTGAAGAAATTCACCTCCAGTAGACTGAATGTAAGTAATGACTTTCAATGTTTCTAGAATTTTATTTTATTTTTAGCTTTACTATTTCCTTCACGTGATGTTCCTCTAATATTCAATTCATGTTATCTTTAGTATTTAAATTCATTTTGAAATTTTTTTTTCTTGTGAGTAAATTAGAATTGAGAAAGAAATAGTTGAATCTTTTTATGTATAAACTTCAACAATAAAACCTTGTAATATTATTTTCAAGTCAAAGAATCTAATTCAACAAATTCAACAAACATTCAAATTGACATTAAATGTATTTTTTAAAATTTTGTTTGTTTGTTTGTTTGTTTGTTTCTTTATGAGATCAATGTTCGTTACCTTCATCTTTTTCAATTCCTTTTGATTAATTTACAAATTAACATACATGTATATATTGAAACTTGATTCACTACATATGTCTACCGCTATACACATAATTGAATACCATTTTATCAATTTCAGTGTAGGTTTCTTCAGGTAAAATAGGACAAGATATACCAAACACTTAACTTTAAACACATATTATGGTAGTATATAAAAATCAAATGTATTATAAAAGACAAAAACAGAACTATTAAGATTAGTAATTCACTATCTCTCCCGTGAATATTAACTCGCTGTAAAAAGTGTGAGTCCTTATTCATTCATTTTATTCCATAATTTAAAATTTGATGGAAGAATTAAGGGCGCGTATTGTCTTGGTGTATAATTTATAAATGCACAGGGAAAAAAAAGCGAGGGAAAAACATCTTGTATAAGTAAATATATATACAAATGTGTGTTACTCAGTAAGAGTAATAAATAAATGGACATTTTTAGGGAAATAACCTTTGTTGGATTCAAAGTCACTGAGAAATATATCCAAATGTAAAGGACCTTGGAGAAGCTATTCTGTTCATCATTTGAGAATTTATTTGCAATACAAAACCTACTAAATGATCATCAGGACCAGTATTAGCGGGGTATGGGCAATACAATGCAGTAAAACACCAGTCCACTTCCGACAATTATTGGAATATTTTCATCTTATCTTTTTTTTCCTCTTGTGCGATATAAAAACTTATAGGATAATTAGGCATATAGGAAGTAAAGGATGGTTTAAGATGCTTTAAAGAATACTGTGAAAGTAAAAAAAGTACATATTATATATAGTCAACATCGCTAATGAATAGAATCATGTTATTAATATAGTTTCAGATTTATAACAGGTATGAAAAAATAAAGTGTTTTCTCTTTTAATGTAAATACATATGTATTCAAATGATCAGGTATTGATTTTAATCATATTTTTGTGTGATTTCATCTACTAATTTCTTTTCATGTTATGTTTCCTGTGTTTTTTTCCTGGTTGCAGAATATTTTTAAACATTTTTTGAGTTAGAGACATGAAATAATATGAATTTTAATGTGAGTTGCATTGAAAAAGACCTAATTCTGAGTATATTCTTAAGATATTGCTTATTATTTATTTATTTATTTTTAATCAAATATGCGATAGATATTTCAATCTGTATATGACTTTAAATGCTGTATAATACTGTGTATTGTATAAGTAGCAGTGCGGTTTTATATACTTACACATTTTATCCTGAAGATAGGCACCGGGTAGAGTATACCAGCTATAAATCGGTAAATCTATTCAAATGATGTATGTTCTATAAATTAACTGTGTGCCCTGAATGTTTTCAATATCAATTCCGAGTTAGTAAATCCTGAACGTTTATCTAATCGAACACTCTCTATACGTGAGCAGAGTAATATCGTGAGAGGCCGTTTAGCACAGATTACGGTGTTGAATTCTCTTAATTGCTGTAAGATTTTTAAGATTCTGTTAATTTATTCGCTGTATGTGATACTAACTAAGAAGACAGAAAAGGGGGCCTAGATAAACACTTTATTAAAGAAGACAATTTATTTATGCATTTAATAAATGTCTAATTTAAGAAATTCCTGTCCTAAGAATTGAAATGGTGCTCCGTCTTCGAAAGAAGCGGATATTTGAAGATTAAATTCTTGTAAATCATGAAGAAAGAAAGAAGAAAAGAAATAAATGAACTGAATGTCGCTTGCATCACCCGTCGACTTAGTTAATCAGCTCATTGATTATGTTTGTACATAAATACGCAGTATGCATCTAAAAAATCTTTTTAAATAAATAATTATATATGTGAAAGAAATATGACAAGTGAAGAGAAATCAAGGAGAGGAGACAGAGCTATAATTGTTTTAGAATGAACATATAGGATACTACTTTTTTAGCATTTTGTCCCTTTTTGGATTGACATAAGTTTTAAATAATTGCCCACGTAATCTTTTCTTAACGTCATTAAAACTTTATATTCAATCGTAAATAATGAAAGTTATCAGCCATTACAGCATTATAACATCGTTAAAAATGGCATCCAAATTTCTACTGGTATCCGATATTTTGGTTTTCGAAAAGTGGAGAGTATTTTTTTTAATTTGGGAGATAATGTATTGATGAATTATTTTAATTTCAATTGATATTTGTATTGAAATTGGTTTAAAAGTTCTTTTTTATAGAGTTTTCTAGGCAATATAAATGAATGGAAAGAAATCAAAAATAGCAAATTTAGAAATCCCTAATTTTTACCTATTTGGATGAGGTCAATGCTTAAAAACAACCAACAATATTGTAATATATACACATTTATACCGGCAGAGGGACATCTTCATGCTATTAACAGTAAACTAACGTTAAAGTTACTTACATCGACTTAAACCAAGCACATCACAAAACTGACGAATAAATATTTGAAATCAGCTTCCATGTAATTCTTGACGAATTGTATTGAACTAGAGTAGCGAAGATGTCGCAGATCTTCGTGCGGAATATCGCTAGATTCAAACAATGATGTTAATTACGGAAGCAGCTCATATGTAACCTCATTTTACAGATGCCGCCTTGTTAGATTTAAAATGGAAGCGGAAGTGACGAAAAAGGACGTAGATTAACAGACAACTTTATTAATTTTTTTCTGTTCTTGTTGTTGATGAATCTCTGTTTAGGGTTTAATGGTAGTATTATTAATGAATCTAGAACACACTGTCATCTTGGACTCCTTTTCCAAAATGATGCCAAATGGTCATCTCATATAAATAATTTATATGAAAAAGCTTGTTCTCGGCTAAATCTTTTAAGAATGTTGAAACATTTGCTAGATAGGAGTGCATTGATAAAAGTCTATTTTGCTTTTATTCGACCCATTTTAGAATATGGTAGCAATGTCTGGGATAATTGCTCACAGGAACTTTCAAATCTTTTAGAAAATATTCAAGTAGAAGCAGCCCGAATAATAACAGGACTTAGGAAAAATTCATCCAGAAATGCTCTGTATTTAGAATTAGGTTGGGAACCATTAAATAATAGAAGGGAAAGACAAAAACTCTTGTTATTTTATAAAATTGTGTATGGTATAGCCCCTCTCTATTTGCAAGAAATGGTCCTACCTTTTATGCCACCAAATCATGGTTACAATCTTAGGAATATTGGTAATTTTAATTTTGTTATACCTCAAGCAAGGACAGTGTCATATTTCAACAGTTTTCTGCCTTCTACTATACAATTATGGAACAATTTACCATTAGAAACAAAATGTATTGAATCTTATTCAAGTTTCAAGAATATCTTAAAGAAACCTACTATAGACAAAATAAAGAATGTCAAGATCTTTAATCATGGTAATCGCAAGGAAAACATTATACATTGTCAACTACGTAATGAATCTAGTAATCTAAATGCTCACCTGTATAATCAGTATTTAAGTGAAATGGCATCTTGTACTAAGTGCAGATATCCCAATGAGGATAACTATCATTTTTTCTTAGAATGCCCTGCCTATAATAATCAGAGAATGACACTTTTTGACAGTCTTCAGAGTATAATAGATTTAGAAACCCTCTCTCCTGATCAAATTTTGAATACTTTGCTATTTGGTGATAGGCAATTACCTGATAAAACTAACTGTTCAATTTTTGAAGCAGTCCAACTATACATCAAGTTTTCAAAGCGATTTTGATATTATTTCATATTTAAGTTTTAATATTAATTTCCTAATATTTTTGATATTTATACTTATTTCAAATCTCAGCATTTCCATGTATATATATTGTATTTTTCTCTTGGATATTTGTCTTTTGCATTTTCATTTTTTTTTTATTATTATTATCCAGTGTTTTTGCTTGTTCCAGATTTATTTATTTGTTATTATTAATATTATTTTCTTTGCTTTTTTTTCCTTGCATATTTGTCTTTTGCACTTCATTTGTTTACTTATTCTATTTTGTTGTTTGTTTGCACTCTTTTATTTTTTTTCATTATATTGTATACTGAGTATACATGCTAAGTAATAACTTTTGTGAATCTATTAATCTATCTCTCCTTTTTTTCCCATTTCTAGTTAACAAAAGAATTTAATGTAACTTATTATGAATTATTTCATCATGATTGTAAATCATTGTCAATTCTTAACATTTGTAACCTTGACCTTCTTGGAGAGGACTTATATAGGCCATGCCTGATGTCCAATCCAATTATGTAAACTGACTTTACATAATAAAATACTGATTAAATTAAAATTAATCTCTGTTTAGTACAGTTCGTATTTTATTATACGTATTTTGAGAAAGATTCTTTTGAGGTTTTATTTGTGTCTTTCTTGAATAATTCTGTATCGGAATAAAAAAAAATTTCTCCGACAAGTCGGCAATTGTATTCGAGCAATACCAATTGAATACTTGACGAAGAGAAAGATAGTGGACAAATAGTACAAATGTAATGTAAATATGTGTATATTTAATAAATATAAGATATTTCATGAATTCATTTAATATAACTAATACAAATAGACGTGTGTTATCAAATCGAAATATATCAACATGAACAATGAAAAGATGTATCCATCAATTTATCCAAATTTTTAAAACTGTATCTAAATCCAAACATAACCACATTTTTCACTTTTTCACACGTTCAGCTTGAAAAGTCTTTCATTTCGAAACATTCGAAGAATTAAAAAGTTAAAGGAATTCGCCGGGTAACTTGCACAATTTATGGAACCCACATTTAAAAAAGCAAACATCTATCAAAGATAAGAATTTTCATCCCTTTATTATCTCCATGCAAAATTAAAAATAAAAACAGCTACAAGTATCGCTTTAGGTTATCGATTTCAAAAATCTGAAAGTTTGATGTACAGAATAATTAAATAGCCTGCTGATTTAAATCTAGAATAAAAAAGACAAATTAATCGACTCCATCTTTGTCTTCTCTGTGAAATACATTCAAATCACTTGATTTACATCCATGTAAAACTCGATTATTTTAAGGTTGTATTTTTTAATTCTTGGAAGCCTAATAGCAAATGACAGTTGATTTGGGGAAAGTTATTCTTGCTCATTTTGGGAATGACTGATTAGTTGGTAGAAAGAGTAATCGTTATTTCCGGCACAATATTAGCCTGATTTCCCGCCTGAATCGTACATATCAAAATTACTTCAATCGCCAGAAAAAAGAAAAAAAAGAACGAGTCACTTGTTGGGGCATGCATATACCAGTCCATCTCTTTAAAAGGTCAAAATTTCCCCAGTGATTTTGCAAACATGATGTCGGAATGACCGGGAGAAATCTTCGTTTATCACTTTTCAACACTTCCAGCAGTCTTAAGTGATCTCCTGACGATATTTAAACTTTAATTTACTAAAACCTCCCTCCTTAATGGCTCATAAGATGTCTTTATAATGGGACTAAAATCAAGTCAAACAGCTAACTGAATTGGAACCTTCGTGACAAAAAAGTAATTGAACAGAAAACGAGTTCGCCAACTTTAGTACATAAAAGCTTAAAGTCCAATGTTTTGCAAAAAAATTAACGGTGAATGCCAAAAGCTTTATATTTAATCTACCGTCATGAAATTCCTGTAAGCAACGAAAGGTCATCACTACTTGCAGAATAATTAAATATGATTAAAAATTGTGTTTATAAAAATAAAATTCAATGGAATTCAGTGAGAAAAACCAATTAGGATACACATTTTAGCTAAACATATATAGTAACCCTCTGTTAGAATAGAAATTTAAAACCAAGTTCCTTATCATCTTGACAATAGTTTTACAACTGCAGCCATCCTATCAAATAATTTAATTAAACTGATTAAATTAATTAATTAAATAAATCAAATTTAGGATCTTGTCAACCATATAAATAAATTACATTTCATGTTTATATGGAAAAAATCAATAATGTTAAAACGAGCACATGTCAATCTTAATTACTTTCTTGTAAGCTATTTTAAAAAGACTTTGTAAGAATCAATTTTTTAGACAAATTGTAAAATATTCTTTAAAAATTCTTGGGTCAGTATATTAAGTAGACATGTCGTAATTATAATTTAAAGTGTATGAGAAAAAATGGGAAAGTATAATTTCTTGATCTTCACTTCGTATCGCATATATTATTAAAAAAAAATGATAACAATCTACGACAGATTTCTTCATCTTGTGTGCAAATAAAGATCTCAGGGCCTTAAAATACTGTATATCACTTAATTTTCGCGAAATCTTATATTCGCGAGATTGTTACTTTGCACTATATAAATAAGATTGCCGTTTTAAACTTACAATTTACATGCGTCAGATGAAACTCAACAGAGATATATTTAAGTGTTGGGTGTTCTACAAAAATATACTGCGTGCTCTGCAGGTATTCATTATAAATTTTAAGTGTGTAAATCCTGAACAATTTCGTAGACTTCATAGACGCAAATTCTTAACACATGTAATTATTCTGAAGTCTGGAATATGATAATGTAAGAATGTGTTATACGCAGATTGCCGCCTGGTTGTTCTCATTCATCGTTACAGACTATTACAGAATAATTGCTCCGAATTGCTTTAAAATGTTTGTTTTTGTAAAAGCTTGTTTGTTGTATGTAATATTAGTAAAAAGGAGAGAAATTAAATATTTTATTCTAAAAAGTATTTACTCTATGTATCCAATCAAACTGAAATTAAAGAAGGACTCCTCCCTAAAAATGATATGATGCTCTGTCTTCAGAAGAAGAGTGTACATTACCTCCCTTTACAAGGTGACTGGAATCAAAATTCAATTTAATGAATCGCGTATAGCTCGCATCAGCAGTCAACAATATTGAAGGATTCATATAACTTGTTAATTGTGTACTTGTTTAATTATGTTACTGAAACTTAAATGAATTAATAGATAAATTTAAGTTATTTTAAGCAGAAAATATTGCGTGAAACTGTTACTCAATTGACTGGAAAAAATAAATAATCAAGTAACACAAACTGCTCTCTTAATTTTTGATGATGTATAGATAAACAAATGTACATGTAATCAAAAACCGTAAGAATTCATTTACTAAAACTCCTGAATTCAATTAAGGAAAGTTTTGAAGTTTTGTGTGAGTTATTGGTGTGTAAATCACACAGACTTGTCACATAGGCATATTTCATGAAGCGCGCTAGCGCTTCATGAAAAATATGCCTACGTACAAGTCTGTGTGATTTACACACCAATAATTCACACTAAACTTAAAAACATTCCTTATATTTACATTTTACAAGTTTTAAAGCACCAATAATATACTCAATATTTGAATTTCTTGCTGCCCTATATCGTTACATTTTTATTTACGTCTCTGTAGCCTCATTGTGACGTCACTTAAGCGCGAGTTTCACCGTGAATATTTCTACGCGTGAGTATACACAAAAATGACTTTCAAGTCAATTTCACAGTTGGCTTAGTAGAAAAACACAGCAAATGTAAATATTTGAATTTATCTTGTATTTTTTATGTACTAAAAAAGAGATCATTGCAAAGAAATATGCAAACATTCTGATAAATATAAATCGGAGAGATTTATTTTTGAACAATCTCCACAATCAAATTACAAATTATTGCCTCAATCAGATATTTCAAATTGAAAACAAGAATATAGACACAACATAGACGAATAAACAATATTTGACATCAGCTTCTGTGTAATTCTTGATGAACACTTGAATTAGAGTAGCGTAGATATCGCAGATCTTCGTGCAAGATAAGCAATCCTAAGCCTTAGATCCAGACATGATATAACTCTAGAAGCGGCTCACGTGACCCTATCTTACACATACCTCTTTATTGTAAGTGTTGACAGAGATTTAAAAACAAAGAGGGAGTGACGGATAGAAAATAGTTTATCAGAAACTTTATTAATTGGTTTTTTTATCTCTCTTTAGTACAATTTGTGTTTTATTTTAAGTGTTTTCTATAAGATTTCTCTTACGTGATATACGTGGTTTTGTGGATGGGTCTGTGATTGTTTAGAATGATAAATATACCACAATATTTCACCCCGACAAGTAGGTTTCTGTTTTTGAACAAAAAAGATATGCTCACAAATAGATGTGTGTTATAAAATATAAATAAACCAACAACAATGAAATATTTGTCAATTTTTTTCATTCTTTGCGATTTTAAAAGCGTCGATTCATTCTAAAGGATTTATTTTTTCAATCTTTGTCACTTTATCTCTTATCAATTTCCTAAATCGTAAATAAAAGGAGAATGCACACAAAACTGTAATGTTTCATAAATCCACAATTTCTGTTCCGTTGATTTCAAATTGATTTAATCTGATAATTAAAACTCGCTAAGATTTCATTTTTAAAAGTAAATATCTAGAAAAGATATCAATCGTCACTTTTCTCTCCTTGTGACAAGTATTTATCATTAATCATCGATTTCATCTGAGTCCGAGTTCATTTAGAAGATGGTTCAAGCAATATAAAGACTTTAAGAAATTCTGAAATAATGTACTGTAGATCACTTAATTTTTGCTGTACCTTATTTTCGCGATTTTTCGCGATGGTATTTAGAAGCGAGACATACGCATGCGATATTTTTTTTTACGAAATTCTGTCATTGCTCCATATAATTTTCAATAATACCAATATACAATGTACGCTAGAATGAAATTTTCGCGAGCAGACAGTCTCGAATAATTACGCGAAAATAAAGTTCTCGCAATAAAAAAGTTATTTACATTTATACATATAGTATGTACATGGATACCCATTTCAATTCTAGTATTCTATGTGGATTGTCAATTTTAATTCGGCTGAAATCGTTTATTTTAAAAAAGAGGGGGAAATATTATTTGTGTGAAAATTTGCCATTACAAGTACATACCAGTACATAGTAGTGAAATTGTTGGTGTTTATTGAACTAGTTTTGGTTTTGGTTAAGGTTGTTTTGATGAATGAAAATTGTTATAAATAAAAAGAAAATAACAACCTTGAGATTAGAATTAGGAACTATATTTAAAATTCTGTTCAAAAAGTCAAATTAAGATCTGAAAAATACTGTGTACAATGAATACAACTGGCAAGTTAAGATTTAGGTCAATTCGAATCAAATATTATTGGTGAGGCAGATAAATGTCTGAAAATTGTTTACTTTATAAAAGTGATTTCTCAAATCAAGGATGAAAATAATTAAATTTAGATACAAACTTTATCTTTATAAATTTAAAATCGACTTGAATCATCTCCCACCTTCCTATTTTCATCAATTTTCATATTCAAACACTGATGGTCACACATGACTCACACCATGTCCACGTATTTCTTAATTATTTAAAATTGTATTTTACAATTCTAAAAACCTTATAACAAATGACCACTGCTTTAGGAAGAAAAAAGTATTCTTGTTCATTTTGCAAATGACTAATTTTTAACTACGCGAGATTCAGTAGGAAAAGTAATCGTTATTTCCGGTACATTATTAGCCTGATTTCCCGCGCGATTTGAACATGTCTAAATGAGTTCAAAAGCCAAAAAAGACAATAACGAGTCGGTAACCAGTATACGGCGCGTGACAGTCCGTATCTTTAAAGGACAATATTTCCCAAGTGATTCTGAAAACTTGTTGTCAAAATGACCGGGAGAATCAATCGTTTACCATCTTTCAACAGCCGCCTTAGGAGATCTAAAGGTCATACTTAAACCCGAGTTTACTAATAACACTCTCCTTAATTGCTCGTTCAGTGTCTTTTTATAATGCTTCCGGAAAACTTGGAGACTAAAACCAAGTCAAACAACTGTCTAAATTGGAACCTCCGTGACAAAAAAAAATAATCCAACAGAAAACGAATTTGTCAGCTTTAATACATAAAAGCTGAAACTCCTAAGTTCGATAAGAAATTAAATTGTAAAAACTGCACGCAAGTTTCAAATAGCTATATATTTACTGCCACAATTTCTGATTAGCAATTAATGGCTCGATCGCGAGCCACTAGCAAGATGATTTATAATATAAAATAATTGCGATTTTAGGAGTAAACTTCAACAGCAAAATATAATAACATATGTATCTATTTAAAACAAAATGATCCCATTTTAATAAATGAAAGAAAATGTTAGTCCATTAGATAAAAAGTGCTAAACTTTCATCTAAAACAGGATTTAAGGGATAGTCGTTCTATGAGTTTTAAATATGTAGATGACCAACTCTCTCTCTCTCTCTCTCTCTCTCTCTCTCTCTCTCTCTCTAAATTAAAGACATATTATGATGAGAAATCTTTCATAAATTTCAGGAAACCAAGGAACCTTGCTATCTAGTTAATGATTCGTATAACAACTGCAGGCCCATTGTGGAACAAACTCACTCACCAACAGTTGGCGAGGAAATATTTACATACATGACGCCATTCATATTCGTCATTGGGATTTTCGGAAACATCCTATCCTTGAGAGTCTTCATGACCAAAAATATGCGGAAACTCTCGGCAAGTTTATATCTTGCTTCTCTATCTACTGCAGATCTTATGTCGCTTATATTTTACGTCTTAATTGAGTGGGTGAAACGAGCAATTTCGTACACTCCTGGAGTCCTTACGGCCCCATTCTTAGAACAAAATGGCATATGTCAAATTTTGATTTACCTCCAATATATATCCCGATTTTTGTCGTCCTGGATCATTGTATGTTTTACTTTTGAGCGATACATTGGAGTGTGCCATACGCTGAAAAGGAAAACATTTTGTGACATGCATTCAACCAGAAAAATCGTGTCGTCAGTGATCACCCTCGCTTTGGTGCTTTGTCTATATAAACCATGCTTGACAGCTTCCATCGAGGTAGGCCCTAACAAGGTCAAAGTCTGCACGACTGAGCCAACTTACAAGGACGTTAGTTTCGTTCTAGATTGCATCTTTGTTATGTCCATCATATTTCTCCCTTTCGTTATCATAACTGTCTTGAATACCATGATAATCCGTACGTTGTATATTCGGAATAAGCATCACAGAGAGTGCAAGGTAATCACTGAGGAAAGCATCATACGACTAGAGTTCACCATCATCCTGATAGCAATTTCCATCTGTTTCATTGCATTTAATACCCCTTACACCGCCATCTGGAGTAAACAACACTTGCTTGCCAAACTTCTGAAGACAACAAACACGGACGACTTACTTAAAGACGATCACGATGGATCAGAACTGACTTGGAACATAAATGTCATGTTCATCACCAGAACAATTTTCTACATGAACTACTGCGTGAACTTTTTTCTTTACTGTCTCACGGGAGCCTACTTCAGAAAGGAGCTGAGAATGTTGTTCATGTACAAAAGCAAGAGCTATCAGAATCAATATCACCGCTGTTCCGTACATAACACGTCCTCTAGCCCTACACCTCAGTCATGTCTCTAAAGGAAAATAGGGTGGGTATTCCAAATCCACAAAGAGAAAGTAGTTCTCATCAACCCTAGCTTAAGCAAAGAGTTCGCTTCCCTCATTCACATTGGAACAGAGGGTTTTATTCCCAACCCACATTGAAATAGAGACTATTCTTCCGACATCTACATTGGAACTGAAGATTCATATTCTCCAAACCACAATGATACGGAGGATACAAAATTCCTACCAACTGGGTACCTGATACAGAGGGTCCAAATCCCATCACCAACACTGATACAGAGGGTACAAAATCCCAACCAACATGGATACATAGGGTCCAGAAAACCCCACCAACAGTTTCAGAGGATACAACCTCCCTCCCCCATCACCATCACTGATACAGAGTGTACAAATCCCTAATAAACACTGGACAAAAATTCCATATGTGCCACGCACATCAGGTCGATATGCGCCATCTTCACAGAAAGAGGTCAAACATCACGCACAAACAGTGGGCTAACGTCACACCTGTGTCGAGGTTCCCAACATTTGTGTCCCAAACTATCTAGAACTATCCTTTGTCTACTATTACAATTACACTTCTTCAACTCTCCAACTCCTATCGTTATAGGATCAGAATGATGTCATTCACACCTTACGTCACGAGGATACACGACCCATACGTCAATGCTTCCTGCTATCGAATTTTGACATCAAATAAACGATATACTGTTTTCTTGTAATTGTGTGAAAAATAAATGTATAGAAGAGTACAGGGAAACATTACATTATGTACACAGATGTATGAAGAACAAGCGACTAACCTTTAGCCTAATTATTGCTGTCTGTCAGTCATTTCATTCCCAGAAATCTTCACATATTATCCCCAGTATGGTGCAGTTTGTTGTTTTGAATATTGCTTGACAATACATTGTAACTGGAGCAGTCTGTGGATATTTTTTTTATTGTGCTTCTATTTCTTTTAATTGAGGAAAGTAAAATGATATGTTAAAAGCTTGATAAAAGAATAAAGCAATGATATTGTTTGCTGGGTTTTTTTTCTGCAGATAAAAATTATTATATCATCACTTGAACATGTTAAATTGGTATCACTGTTCCCGTGGAATGTTCTATACATTCAGCGAATGTCAAATTATTTAAAACTGGTAGCACAACAGTAACTTTGTTATTTACACATTGTATTTATCATCATTTCTAAAAGGAATAGAACAATTTGCAGATTAACCAAACATAAAATGGCGGACAAGTCAAAAAATCATGCAGTTTGTTCGTCCTCATCAACTGAAGTACTCTCTCTCTCTCTCTCTCTCTCTCGCGCGCGCGTGCAACCACATTGTAAATTGTAAAACTTCATTATATGTGATTAATGTTCAAAACATTTTAATAAAACGAACCAGGAAGAATCTTAGCAATTAAAAAGTAAGGAGTTCAGTTTAGTTTGTGTCATCTGACGCTATGCTGCACTTGTACCTCCAGACAACTGGACTTTTCCGATGTATATTTCATAAATACATGTATTTTTTGTATCAGAACCTAATGATGCACCATTCATGTGGCTTATAAACTGATCTTTACGTTGAAAAATATAAGGGGAATTGAGTGAATATTATTTCCTCTTCCATTCAGTTTTTAACAGTGTTCTTGAGTACCTCGCATATCTCACGCCTATATATTCACAGTGTTAGGAAATCTGAAATATTTCCAGGATAATTGCACTTTGTTGTTATCTACAGAGACCATGTAATCCTTAGTCAGATTATCTTGATAATTAAGGTAGAGGACAAATAATGCCAGAGGGTTGGGGAAAATAAAAAAAAATAAACGTCTCACTTTTGAGTTTCTTTTCAATCCAGTATGTTACTTACATTTCAATGTGTTAATTTGCAAAAGTTTCGCCTCTCTTACAAAAAGTGAGAGCTGAATAGGTTTTATTAGAGCCAGGTTCTTGATCCTTAGGGAAAGCAATCTGAAGCTACGCACACCGAATGATCTGCGACTGGAGAGCTTAATAATAAATGGGACCTCCGGGCATCGAGTGATACCAGTAAAATTGTTCATCTCACGACCCTCCAAATCTATTGAGTATGAAAAAATTCACAAAAATTTTAAAGGGGAGAGAAAGGGAAAAATAGGAATGGTGAAACACTTAATAATATCAACGATGATCGCGTGTATCCCATTCATTTGGAGTATTAGGTTTGTTCTATTGAAGAAAATTATATATAAATAAAAACCGTTGTATCATGACAATCTCTCTGCATTCCATCATTGTAAACACGACAAAACACAATCCCTGGATCTGCCCCCAATCAGCAACGCCGCTGCCGAGTTTGTATAATGAAATTATCCAGAAATTATTGGAATGGTTAGGTTCTTGAAGTTTGCACTCTGCCGCGATCTTTCTGTGGGTCTGGCTAATTAGAGACACAGCATCCCCGAGCAAACAGAACGTCAGTACGCTCAAGGATTGTGAAGATAGAGATTTAGATAGACCGAGGCTTAAGGAGCGGAGTAGCAAACCTTCCAAAGGGGAATAACCACTCCAATTGTTTGGAATATGCTTGAATTATGCATTTGTTTCTATGCTGGCATATTGTGTGTAATTAACTATCTCTGACACTTGGATTTTAGTGTGCTGTTGAATATTACACCAAAAGACACATAATTCTTTGACAATATAATCTTAGGGGGCGGATCAGCTGGAAGACCACCTTTCCCTATCTAAAAAGTTAAATATCCGAAACCTACACTCCAGTGTACTGAAGTCCATTTTGGACCTATCAAAAATATTTTCGAATTCGATATAACGAATTATCGAATTTGTTGTAACGAATTTAATTCGTTATAACAATTTCTTTGATTTCGTTATAACGAATTTGATCTGTTATGACAAATTTATTTAATTTGTTAAAACGAATTCCAAAATTTGTTATAACAAATTATATTCGTTTAAACAAATTTTAAAATTTGTTATAACGAATAAAATTTGTTTTATCAAATTCGACAATCGGGGCCTATAGAAAAATATATATAAATTCAATATAACGATTTGTCGAATTCGTCTTAATGAATTTAGTTCGTTATAACAAATTTGAGAATTTGTTTTAACGAATTTAATTGATTTTAACAAAATTTTAGAATTCGTTAAAAGAAATTTAATTCGTTATACCAAATTTTTGAATTCGTTATAACGAATTCAACAAAGTTATTATAACAACTTAAATACGTTACAACGAACTCAAAGAAATTCTTATTACAAATAAATTTGTTATAACGAATTCGACAACTCATTTAATCCAATTCAAAAATATTTTTTGATAGGTCCTTAATGGACTTCCGTACCAGTGAGGTTTTGTACAAAGCTATATCTTTGACATTCGACTCTAAAGTATTTGCCATACATTTGAGTATTTAATTTGTATTATGTGAAGTTGTGTAAAGATGGGGTTTTTGGAGAATCAAATGAATAGAGAGAGAGAGAGAATAATACATAAACTTTCCATATCACATCCTGTATTCAGTCCGAGACACCAATATCCGCCAGAGGACCGAAGGCCCGAGGGCTGGTACAGGATGTGATATGGAAAAGAATATGTTTTATCGTGTTTATCACATATGCTTAATAATAACATAGCAAAACATCTTCTTGAGCAAATATAAATAAATAATACTAGCTTATTATATAAAAGAGTAGTAAAATCAAGGGAATGTGGTTAAAGAATACTTGTATTATCACAAGTACTGTTTTAAAGGGTATAATCTACAAGGGGTGTGATATAAATCCGTATCCGCCCTGCAGATCCATATCAGCCCTGGAAGCTGAAACAGCTATTGTGACGTCAGGCATATCACATATGCAAAAAATGTATTTATGTAATAAATAGATGATAAGTTATAGAATTAAAAATAAGTTATTATATTTGTATGGTATTGGTGCATCAGGTAGGAATGTCCCCGTGTTATAGACAAGCGGACTCCAAAAAGTGCAATGATGGTGAAATGATCCCTATAAACGAGCTGGGACTGAAAAAAATAAAAAGGATTTAAAAGAATATTATTTTCGAGCAGAACGTCAAGTAACGATGAGTAAATGTGTTAAATATACTCTAGAGAAACATTATGCAGTGAAGAAATAAGTTAGATCTAATTATATAGACTGGGAAGGGCTGTCATAATTCGTATTGATGGCTGTAGGTCAACAATTTCAGCTTGTAACCTCCAGGAATGAGGAGAAGAAACAATTGTATATAGTAATTTTCTTTATGAAATCCATTACAAATCTACGACGTTTAAATCTCTATAACAAACACGAAACCTTGTCATTGAGCGGTAGAATACACAGTAGGAACTATATGCATTTTCAATATCTGGGAACACCGAAATATATATTGTTTTGACTCAATTTGTTAAAAAAACAACTACTCTGTTAAATTAACGTAAAATACAACAACTGTGCGTTTAAAATTAATTGGTGATTTTTTTTTCTCTCACAATGTTATTTAACTTTCCAACGTCACAAACAGCTCTTACGTCTATTAAGCACACCTGTTCTCAAAGGCGCTAAATTCATAATAAAGATTAACAATGAAGAGAGAAAATAAGAGAATATAAATATAAGCATTGAAATCTTATTTTAGGATGTAGTATCCGTCCTATAACACACATGGCCGTGCCGACAAAATCATACCGCGCTAACGCGCGGTATTCAATTTGTCGGCACGGTCAGGTGTGTTAAAGGAACGACGACATCCAAAAATAAGAATTCACTGCTTGATGAAATAGAAAGTATATGATATACCTATTACATAGGTACAAATACTCTCTCTAATATATAGGGATCTTGTAACGTTTATCACAGGGAAGTCCTTTATCAATTGAATTATTAATTGAATTAACTTCCGTATTTTCATTTTTCATCATATTTCAAAATAATCAAAAACATTTAAAAAGGAAGGATATTTCACTTAAAACTAAAATGACATATCGATGTTTGAACCGGAGCATTGTTCTAAAGTTCAAGCCAGGCGCCATTATTGTACATTTCTTCTCTAATAGGGGAGTTGACATTGGATATATTATATGGATACTTTTAAACATGTTACAGTTTATGTCACCTTTGTGGCTGTTTTCATGGTTCGCTTCAGAGCTGCTTCTAAAACTATCGGAGTTTGCAAATCAAAGTAAGATCTCAATTAGCTCTTTCAACTTTGTTATGATATAGTACATTGCAAGTTTTTAGTCCCATAAGTGATACCAGAGGGGACGGTAGGTTTCCTCCTCGTCTGTCTGTCTGTCTGTCAGTCCGTCCCACTTAGTTTTCTTTTTTCTAAAGGCTTGCAGATATTGAACCAAATTTTTGGCATGTGAGTGTACCTTGATGAGCTATAGATCAAGTTTGCATTTCGTTCCACTTCAATGATTTTTGACAGAAATACAGCCTTTTCTAAATTTTTGAGGGGAACCAGATTTCCCACTTGTTCTCCCACACTTTTTCCTAAACGCTTGCAGATATTGAACTGATGTTTAGGTATGTGAGTTCACCTCCATGAGATATAGATCAAGTTTGCATTTTGTTCCGCTTCAATGAATTTTCATGGAATTATGGATTTTTTAATTCTTGAAGGGGAACCAGATTACACTTGCCGGTAGGGGACTAGTATTGCTTATGCAATACTCTCAGAAAGCTTGTTTTTAACAAAAAAGAACAATAAAATTATTATACATAAATGCAGGTTTACCAAATGTACCATCTATTATTAAGTCATGCCTGTAATTTTTATATCGTATTGTCTTTAAGTACAACGGAAAGAGAGTGCTGTTCAGATTATGTACTGGTGGACGGCACGTGTAAACGTAAGTATTCATCTGACAAGGAAAGGCACGTGTAAACGTAAATATTCATTTGACAAGGAAAGCCACGTGTAAAACGTAAGTATTCTAATAAGAAAAGCACGTTAAACGTAATCATCTGATGACGGAGGGCTTGTGTAAAACATATAAGTATTCATCTGACAAGGGATGACATGTGAAAAACGTATGTATTCTAATACGACAATCACATGTTAAACGTAATCATCTGACGACGGAGGGCTTGTGTAAAACGTAAGTATTCATATGACAAGGGAAGGCACGTGTAAAATTTATGTATTCTAATAAGACAAACACCGGTGGCAAGATAGCTTAGTTGGTAGAGCACCTGTTACAGTTTTAGTGTCGTGCCGTTGACCACCCTTGGAGTTGAAAGTCCTGCAAGGGGCAATAAGAACTTGGGTTGTTTCTTGGAGGGCGAAGACAATTTAGGTAGGGAGGAATGTTATGGTTTGGGTCGTGGATATCGGCCTGGGTAGCTCAGTCGGTAGAGCACCTGGCTAGTGATGCAGGGGTCCCGGATTTGATTCCCAGTCCAGCCACACATTAGCTCCTTTCATTTTACACGTGTAAAACGTAAGTATTCACCTGACAAGGGTAAGTACGTATAAATCTATCTGTTTGTTTAACGTCCCTTTCGAGAATTTTTCACTCATATTGAGACGCCATCACTTCCCGGTGGAGGGCTGCAAATTTAGATTTGTACTTGGCACTCAGGGCCATTGAGCAGTGAAGGATCTTTTTCGTGCCAGCACCTACTGCGACACGGGACCTTGGTTTATACGGTCTCATGCGAAGGATCGGTCTCCATGTCCCGCAGTGGGATTCGAACTCGTAATGCAAGGATCAACTCGTTACTTCGCGACTCTAGAGCAAACGCTCTAACCACTGCGCCACGCGGTCGACCGCATAAATCTTAGAATTTAAAAAAAAAACGAGGGAAGGCACACATAAAACGTAGGTATTCATCTGATTTAGAAAGGCATGTGTAAAACGTAGGTATTCATCTGAATAAGTAAGACACATGTAAACGTAGGTATTAATCTGATAAAGGAAGGTACGTGTAAAACGTAGGTATTCATCTGTATAAGTAAGACACATGTAAACGTAGGTATTAATCTGATTAAGAAAGGTACGTGTAAAACGTAAGTATTCATCTGATTAAGTAAGGCACGTGTAAACATAGGTATACATCTGATTAAGAAAGGTACGTATAAAACGTAAGTATTCATCTGACAAGGCAAGGCACGTTTAAAACGTAACTATTCATCTGACAAGGGAAAGCACGTGTAAAACGTAAGTATTCATCTGATAAAGTAAGGCACGTGTAAACGTAAGTATTCATCTGATTAAGAAAGGTACATGTAGACGTATGTATTCATCTGATTAAGAAAGGTACGGGTAAACGTACGTATTCATCTGATTAAGTAATGCACGTATAAAACAAAAGTATTTATCTGAAAAGGGAAGGCACTATAAACCTAAATATTCTGACAAGACAAGGCAAGGCACGTTTAAAACGTAAGTATTCATCTGACAAGGGAAGGCACGTGTAAAACGTAAGTATTAATCTGATTAAGTAAGGCATGTGTAAACGTAGGTATTCATCTAATTAGGAAAGGCACGTGTAAATCGTTTGTATTCATCTGACAAGGGAAGACACTATAAACCTAAATATTCTGACAAAGCAAGGCAAGGCACGATTAAATCGTAAGTATTTATCCTAATAGAGAAATACCGACATCTTACGAACGAACGTAACTCGCCCTAACTTCCCGTATCTCGGTAGTTTTCCCGGGACCAGTTATTGAACCTATATATAGTTAAAAATCGGAACAATTAAGCATATGTGTATAATAGAACGGATAGTGTTTTAACTACTTTGTAAATGATAATTTCTCCTGTCTAATTTTCTGTAATCACTTACAATGGAATTAAAAGCGGACAATAGAAGAAAATATTCCATAATACCTTAGACGGATTAGGAAACACGTTTGTCATGTGTCAGTGATTATACGTATACACTAGTGTGCGATGTGTTCACTTGGGGGAAAAGTTACGTTTTATAGCATGAAAAAATCTAACCTCATACTTGTATAAATCCTTGCAAAGACAACAAGTTACTAGGTGATGCGCATATATATAGTGCCTTGTATTAAAAGTGTACATTTATGTGTTTGTAAGAGAGGTAGAGAGAGAGAGAGAGAGAACAATTGACAATAAATAAGCAATGTTTTCCAACGTTACAGAAATCAACTATTAAAAATCAGAAAATGGGTGTCACTACTTCGGAAAATGTATTATTTTTAAAGTAGATGTTTGAGTTGGAGAGGTAGAGGGGGTCTAAGCTCAATTCATCGAATAAAATGTCCGTTTTCATTTCATTTGACTAAATACATGAAATACAAATTTCCATATACTACAATCCTTAAAAACACCCCCCCCCCCCCATATTGTATCTAGTGAAAGAAAAAGTAACTAATTCATAAAGTAGGAAGGGTATGTCCTTATATATATAAAATATCACTACAAAGAAATAAATGAGCATTCATATGGTAGACAGTATCTTTTCGGATGATGTATTAAATGCATGGCGATCTTCACTTAATTTATCTTGCGACTGCTTTTTATTGTATATGTAATATCTATATAGATAATATGTGAATTATAAAAAAAGCTGCAATTTATGCATTTAGGTAGGGTGGGTTTTTTTTTTTAATTAAATTTTCTTTGTACTCAAGTTATGTTCCATTATGTCATTGTTTGTTAAGTACGAAAGCTATTAGGTTCAAACTACGGTAAAAAAAATTTACAAGGCGTTATAACGCGAAAAAAGGCGTAATTACGCCTTTTTAAAAGGCGTTGTTACGCCTTTCCAAAAGGCGTTAATACGCCTTTCCAAAAGGCGTTATTACGCCTTTTTAAAAGGCGTTATTACGCCTTTGCAAAAGGCGTTATTACGCCTTTCTAAAAGGCGTTATTACGCCTTTTCAATAGGCGTTATTACCCCTCTTATTTTTCAATACATGACTTACTTAGCCCACCCTCGGGGCTGATTATAATTAGCTTTCCAGGAAAAAAGATTTTTAAATGTGTAAAATATTTTTAGTGTTAAACCAACTTAGTCCTTCTCTGATGCCAGACACCTCTTCCAAGGTGCATGGATTTCTGAAATTTGGTTGAAGGCTTATTGCTCTTTATACCTATGCAAATAGTTTGCCTGTTTTTTTCCAAGAGGAGAGAAAAATATTTCAAATTTGACATGAAATTTTAATACATGGCTAGCATAGCCCAAAGCTGGCTCTGCCTATATCCTGGATTTTCAAAAGTAGAGTATTGACTTCTCTTAATACGCATGCAAACAGCTGTCTGCGAGATGTGCAGGAATATATAAAATACTATAATTTATAATATAATTTATAATATTAAAACTATAATCTAAATATTGCATAAATAAAGATGGCTTTGATTCAATCTTTCAAATATTTATTATTTTAAAATAACGCCTTTCCATTTTTGGATATAACTCCTTTTCAAACAGTCCGGTAGTACGAATGCGAGTGGGGGGGGGGGGGACTCCCCCTCCCCACTTTTTGGGAGAATAGTCTTGCTATACTTTAAATATAAAAAATCATTTATTGATTGCTTGGTCCCTTAACATTTTGTTGCAGTATGGTTAAACTCGGGCAAATCATTGCATTTAAAAAAAGTTTTACCGAAAAGTTAGAAAAAGATTCCCCTCAAGTTTAGGAAGTTTATTTGGGGGGGGGGGGTGTCTTTTTTTTTTTTTTTGTTTGCTTGTCAATTTTATGGGAGGCTGCCCCCCCCCCCATTTTCAAAAGTACGGGCCTGTCAAAGACATAATAATGGCTCTTCAAAAGGCATAATAATGCCTTTTGGTAAGGCATAATAACGCCTTTTGAAAAGGCGTAATAAAGCCTTTTGGAAAGGCGTAATAACGCCTTTCGGAAAGGCGTAATAACGCCTTTGGAAAGACGTAATAACGCCTTTGGAAAGGCGTAATAACGTCTTTTGGAAAGGCGTAATAACGCCTTTTGGAAAGGCGTAATTACGCCTTTTTTCGCGTTATAACGCCTTTTATTCGTTATTCGTCAGAATATAAAATTACAAGATACACTGTATATGTGAAGGGTAGCCTTGACCGCACACAGAGTAATTTCGACCGAAGCTCCAATATACCAAAAAAAAAAAAACAACAACAACAACAACAAAAACAAACAACAAAAAACAAAAAAAACAAAAAAAAAAAAAAAAACAAAAAAAAAAAAACTATATTCGAAATTATATTTTGCGTCATCTGTAAGGGAAAAAAAAAATCATAATTACCTGTTGTAAAACAAGAAAAGAGTGATTCAAGTATACTGACAAAATGATACGGCAGTTTTCACAATGTGAATAATTTGAAGACATCGAGTGCACGACTACTACGCTGATTCACTGAGTTGTCAAGGCCTGCTTCAAATGCATGTGCCTGCACACACAGGCATATGAACCGAACAGACGAGTTTTCATTGATATATTAGTTTCTACTGATACTTTTTCATTTTTTTAATACAGTCATAAATTCTCTCTGGTAAAAATCGTAAATGCTGCAGATTTATTGAGTCATTTTTCATTAGTCAAACCAGAAACATATATTAATTTCGTTTTTAAAAGTAGGACGGGGGGGTGGGGGGGGAGGCAGAAAAGAAAAATTCAACTTACCTGAAAAATCTGACAAGGAAAAACGGGGGAGGAATTGTTTAAACTCTAAAATCCTCTTTCATGTGTATGTGTGTGTGTGTGTGGGGGGGGGGGGGGGGGTTCCAACATTTTTTCAGAACAATATTATATTCATACATTATCATATTACATTGTACATGTAACAAAACGTGTCTGAAATTTACTCACCGACGGAGCATTCATGTGCACAGGGGTAACTTAGGTCAATTTCTATTCAGCTGACTTGCATTGCATTTAGATTCGTAAAAAATAAATATTTTGAATTAAATGTGCACGAGTTTTAGTTGCAAAAACATTCTCTTATATGTCACGTAAGGGATGGCTATTGATTAATTTTCTATTCGATATTGTCAGAGGTGATAATTCCTCGTAATGGCTTAGAAATACTTGTTCGAAATACTATATTCTGCGAAAAATTAAACCTGGCTTCAAATATACATGCATCATAGCCATATCATGAATCCGGCCGGGGTGGGGGGGGGGGGGGCGTTCATAATTTTTAGGTTGATAGAGCTTCTTCTTAGATATCTTCATATGCCAATGAGCAACTTACGCTCATAGAACTAAAATTATTGTCAATTTTTTCTGCAGAAAATAGATGTACGTACATACACAATAAAAGTTATTAAACAAAACTTTATCTGGTACTCGCGATAGATCGAAATTGCCCAGTTGGTTGAAGTTACATCACTCTTCCCTTAATAATCAGTTAAAAAAGTCAGATAAAGAAAACAACTTTACTGTAAATTTTATAATTACATGTTCAAAGTTTAGCCAGTAGCATGAACAAAAAAGTCATTGTTTTATGTTTATTTTTTTTACCTCTCCGTAGCCCTCTTTTCCGTAAGAAAGAATCTTTGACCATGCTTCACAATAAGTAATAGTTATTGTATATTTATTATGGTGTATCCTGATTTATTTGGAAGAAGGGCGGTGACGAGTGCGAATTCAATAACTTTCTTGTATCATGGCCAATCAAAACGTCAAAAATTGTTATGATTTTTAATTACACCAATAAAAAATATAGTTTTTGTCAGGTGACCGCATGGATATTCTCTCCTTCCCGCCAGTATTTTTTAATTCGCACATTTTTTGTGTGTGACGTCGGATTGCAGCTCTCCAACTTAATATAAAAACGGATTATTAATGAAATTCATAAGAAAACCTTTGGATATCAAGGATGAAAAATTCGAAGTTGAAGAAGGGAAATTCAGGTGTTAATCGAAAATCAAGAAAAAAAGATACCCTTTGAACATTTGACATATTCGAGAGCTGTGACATGAGCAAAAACGCTTCATCTATGGATGCAGTGCAGCTGAACTTTATTCTAGTTGAGCAAAGAATACAGCAAAAATGGTATATCCTGCTAAAAGGCTCTATTACAATAGGTGATATTTTAAGATATTTATTTGTGAAATTCATGTAAAGAACTTGATTTCTCGATGCGGTGAATCGAATATTTGCAGAGTTTCGTAAACATGGTAAAAACATTTTCGTATTTTGGGATACATGTGCACTGTAATTTATGTGAAAGACCTTTATTTCATTGGCAGAAATTTTGTCTTTGTATACAACAAAGCACATTTAATTTATTTACACGGCACAGTTTTAGCTGGCTCCGCCCATCGGTGTATCTCCAGTTATTGTACACTTGACTTCTAAGGAGAAACACCACAGCCATGATACAAGATATTTTTTAATTTCCCTTCATTTCCCTTTTCGGAACCCCTTTGCTCGTTTAAATGTCCATTGAATTGTATCGTAGCGTCTCGGTAGCGACTACGACAAGAAGTAGTTTTGAGGTATCTTGCGGGGATTTTATCTTTTGAAAGCTCATTAACATTGAAGAATTCAATTATGCAACTGTGAATACAATAAACGATCCCCTTTTTTGGTTACGTTCGTTCGTAAGATGTCGGTATTTCTCTAATAAGAAAGGCCCGTATAAAACGTAAGTATTAATCTGATTAAGTAGTGCACATATAAAACGTAAGTATTCATCTGATTAAGTAAGGCACGTGTGAAACGTAAGTATTCATTTAAATAAGTAAGGCACGTGTAAAACGTAAGTATTCATATAATTAAGAAAGGCACGTGTAAAACGTAAGTATACATCTGATTAAGTAAGGCTTGTGTAAAACGTAAGTATTCATGTGATTGAGTAAGGTACGTATAAAACGTAAGTATTCATCTGATTAAGTAATGCACGTGTGAAACGTAAGTATTGGTATAATTAAGAAAGGCATGTATAAAAGTAAGCACTCTGACAAGGTGATGTTTTTGCTTGTGTGTTCTGGCAAAGTACGTAAAAATGCAAAAATGCATGTATTCAGGCAAGGTAATTGTAAACACAAGTATTTAGTTAAGGCAAATGCAAACTGCAGTATTCAAGCAGGAATTGCGTCCTGTAAACATAATTTCTGGCAAGATGACTACGTATAAACTCAATTTTCTGACAAAGCGGGTGTAAACGATAAAGTGATGGCAATTTACAGGGTATGTGTCAACAGAAGTATCAGAAATGTTAGTATTCTGTTAATACACATGCAGACGTAAGTATTCTGTTAATGCACGTGTAGATGTAAGTATTCTGTTAATGCACGTGTAGCCGTAAGTATTCTGTTAATACACTTGTAGACGTAAGTATTCTGTTAATAAACATGCAGACGTAAGTATTCTGTTAATGCACGTGTAGACGTAAGTATTCAGTTAATACACATGTAGACGTAATTATTCTGTTAATGCACATGTAGACGTAAGTATTCTGTTAATGCACGTGTAGACGTAAGTATTCTGTTAATGCACGTGTAGACGTAAGTATTCTGTTAATGCACATGTAGACGTAAGTATTCTGTTAATGCACACGTAGACGTAAGTATTCTGTTAATGCACATGTAGACGTAAGTATTCTTAAAAAGAACATCTATTTAAAATGTCATTTAAATGTAAAATCTGCTACAATATATGTATAAACATATGTAGTCTGGCAAAAAAGTACCATACAAAGGTAAGGGTTCTAGCTTCAGGTATAAAAACAGGCATCTATAATCTGATAAAGCATTGAGAAAGGTAAGTACTTTGGTAATTAAGTGTCAGAATGTAGTAACTTTGTTATTTTGATGTAGTAAGTGTCATGAAATGAAAAGTGCCACCACCACTTTTGGGCCTCGGCTTTAAAGAAAAAGAAAGTACATCTTCCTAAAGTAAAAATTTAGTGAACGTTAATGTTCTCTTTATACAGGTAAAAGTGGCTTGCATGAACTTCATATGAAATTCGCACGAATATCATGCGAATTTTTTGCATGAGGAGATGAAAAGGGCCACGCATGATATTTGCACGAAAATATCATGCAATTTTCACAGGAAATATCATGCGAAAAGAAATTCACACGAATATCATGCAAAAAGAAATTTGCACAAAATTCATGCGAAAAGAAATTTGCACAAAATTCATGTGAAAAAAGAAACCCAGGTTTCATATGAAAATCATATTGCGAAGACAAGCATATTTTTTGTACTCCAGAAATTAATATCAAGCTATTATCTATAAGTGCCCCAAAGATCAATCCATTAATTCTATCCTTCCTTGGAAACAGAATTTTTGCTTCTTGCAAATGATTTTTTGCTTCTTGCAAATGAATTTTTCTTGAACATTTACCATGGATTTTTAATATCTTTTCTTACTTAGTCAGTTAATCCAGATACAAGTAATGCATGATTATGCAAAAATAACTTTGAATTTGAAAGAATCGAAACTTGTTTTCTGGACCCCCTGTCTAAATAAAGACATTGTGACATTAATTTCTACATTGAAAACTAAAACCATTGATCTTTTTTCTATCTTCTTTATTGAGGTTCTCATTTATCTTGAGGATTCTGTTGAGAGGGTGTTGTTGGAATACATGAAAATATAAAAGTGAACAATCTCAGGTTATTGAAATTCATAATGGACGATATTTTTTTTTTAAATTAACTATGACTACCCTAGGCCCTTAAGTAGGATTAATACCTCTTGGTCATAATCACCTGGGGGTCGTAACATAAAGCATGCTAAGTTTTTGACTTAAGTAGGGTCTTAAGTAAGTGTTAAGCACATTTTTAGGACCTGCCTAAGTACTACTTAAGTATGTCTTATACCGTAACATAAAGCGAACTAAGCAAGGTCTTAGCTAAGTCATTCTTATGTATTGAATTAAAAAATTACACAGTATGAAAGTACATCAAGTAGCGTTGGTTATTACATGTGAGTGTGATATGTACTCACAGACTGAATATTTTTATGTCTTGAATCACGCCTAGCTATTGTCACAATTGTCCCAAGGGACTTTAAAAATCTGTCACGGTCTTTTTCACTGGGATTTGCTTCTCGTTTACGGAAGATAATGGCTCGAAAACCAAATTTTTCCAGTCTGGAAATCGAGACTTTGATAGAAGAATTTCAGAATCATAAAGAAGTGCTTAATTCTTCGTTTAACAACACTTCTACAAACGCATCAAAACAAAGAGCATGGGCCAGTGTGGCATCAAAGGTAAATCTCTCTCTCTCTCTCTATCATAATATGGTGTTTTGAATGCCGTATAGTTTTCCACACATTTAGTAGCAAAATACATGTGAAATATATATATATATATATATATATATATATATATATATATATATATATATATATATATATATATATATATATATATATATATTTATATCTTTTTTTTTTAATTTAAGAATTATATTTTATGTTTATATACATATTCTTACATCATAATTTAGGAAGTTATTTTTTTTTTATTTCTTTAAAATGAAGGTAAGCTCGGTAAGTGGAGTGATGCGAACGGCCGAAGATGTTAAGAAAAAATGGAGGAATGTTTCCAGCGACTCAAAGAAAAGGTTATCGTATGCGAGGAAGGAGGCTACCAAAACAGGAGGAGGGCCATCTTCAGCAGTGGAACTGAGTGCGACAGACGTAAGAGTATTGGAGACAATGGGACAGACAGCAACAGAAGGAATTCCTGGGGGAATAGATACAGCTGGCCCATCTTCCTCCAATACAAGTCTTCAGGAAACTTTCGTTGCTGATAGGTGATAATCAATGTGTTTTTAAATTTATAAGATAAATGAATTTTCACCATGACACAATATACTTTTATTCCCAAACAAATATCATAAGTGTCTTTAATTTACATTGTTTCCATTCAGCGACCAACAAGAGAGTGTGATAGAATCCACGTCAAAGAACACTTCCAGGAAACGGAAAAGATCTTCGGGAAATGATGAGGCACACGACCTAGTGGAAATAGAAAGGGAGAGATTAGAGGTACATTTGATGAAAATATCAGTACTGTATAATTCTTTTTTTCTGAATGAATATTATTTTCCACGAGTACAATTATAAAAGCAAGTACAATATACAAGTTATTATTGTCATATGTTTTTTTACTTATACTTTAATAGGTAGAGAAAAAAAGGCTGGAATTAGAAGAAAGAAGACTAGATCTGGAACAGAGAAGATTTGATCTGGAGGTAGAGAGGCATTCCAGGGGGTTTATGGTGTGTGACTCTCAAAAAGTGCTTAAGTACTACATTGTACCTGCAGGCTTTACGGATTTTATGTCATAAAATTAAATAAATCTTATGGCGACGCTTTCCCTTGTTCTTCTTCCGTCATTCATTGTACCATTATAGCATAGGTCATCATTATCCTGTGGATGAAGTACTTCGGACTCAGGCAACTCTATTCTGTGATTGATGCACATGTTGTGCAAAACCGCTGTCGCTACTATCACCTAAAATTTGAAGATTTTGTCAAATCATAAAATTGGATTTTAAAAGTATACATTTCATATTTCCATAAAACTATTGGTTTATACCTTGCATGCTTTCGAAGGATGAAATAACAGAGGACCTCCAGTTTTATCCAGACAGCGAAAACGACCCTTCCACACGCCGAAACATCTTTCAACAGAGTTTCTTGCTTTCATGTGATAAGCATTATAGCGATGCTCCGAGGGAGTAGAAGGCTGTAAATATGGGGTCATCATCCATGGTCTAAGTGGATATGCTGAATCACCCAGGAGCCATCTCTCGCTAATTTCACCTATATAAAATATTCATACCGCAATTAACATTATAAAATATATATCATGTTGTGAGTAAACTGTTAAATAACGTATAAAAAGTAGGCACGTAGTATTGGGGGGGGGGGGGGGCACGAGGACCCCCCCCCCCCACACACACACACATACACTTTCTTTTCAAACAGAACATTTTACTTTTTTATTGTATCATATATTAGTCATGGTAATTTCTTAATGTTTTAGAAAAATATTGGGTTGGAACCCAACACCACCATCCTCCTTGAAAAAGAGATTTTGCGCCCACATTTTAAAAATGATAAACGATACTATGGGATAATATATATATTTAAGAAATATGTCCCTGCATAAATTATCCCACGTTTCCAACTATCGTTGATGTCCCTGGCATACTCTACTAACTAGACAGTGATTCCTTATATTTCCATTTCATTGTGAAATAAAATTGTAAATTTAGATTTTAAAAATGTAGACTATATATAATAGATTTAAATTACACGAGGCCTCACATGTCAATTTCAATAGTCCCCGCCCACTGACGTCAAACACAAAGACAGCTGCACGAGAATTACATGCATATTAGGCCTAGGCCTTCTTAGCTCCTGACCTTTCGCTTGGCGAAATTTGCATTCCGATAGAGTGATCAAGAAATCAACTCTCCTAACTTTCAAAGAGTTATCACAGAGAAAACAAATAGAAATGGAAATATATATATATATATATCGATCTGAGATTTACTTATAAGCAACTCTTTTTATGAGAATTAACCGAGTTCTGCTGTATTTTCAATTGAAAATGTATAAAAATGTTAACATGACGTTAGTGCTCCTAAATAAATAATCTTTATCTTTAGCTCAATCAAAAAGTTTAATTAGCTACATTACATCACTGCATGTTTTATTATTGCAAACAGAGTGTCAAACTTCAAATTCAATGAATCTTTTTTTTTTCATATATATTCATCCCCAAGCTACCTTTCTATTAGTTATGAGCTTCAGATTACATGTACTTTCTCGGTTACAAAGTCATGTTCAAATAATAATTTAATTCTCTTGTTCCTCTAAATTGGAAAATGGTTAGTCCGTATATTTGAGTAAACTTGAATTTCCTTAACCTGAGACATAAAAAAAACATGAGTTGTGCTAACTGGCTAAGTTTGCAATGGTTGAAATTAACATATAGGTGTGATTCTATTGATGTAAAACGAAATGCAAAAGTTTACAACAGACAGACAGACGGGAAAGGTTTGACTGAAAAAGCTTACTTAAGCTTCTGGCGTTGGTGGGAATAATTAAATTAAATATACTCAGCTTAGTATTGTAAAATTTAAAGTGTCAAAAAAATTATTCATATATTTACTTATATGTACAATTGGCAAATCTGCTTGCATGTATCTTCTGAGGATATAGGTACTCTGGTATTTGAAGTTTGAACTCTGTGATGACATACTATCTGTGTCTACGGTGAAACTTAAAAATGTCAGATTCTGTCAATTCAAAAGCATTTGGTTAATTATCTCCTTAGTACCACTGCATTTTTATACATTTATTCTATAAATTAGCAGAACATATTAAAGAAATATAAGATAAGCCGAAAAAACATAGCTGAATGTGCTTTTTGGTTCTGCTAGTCTGATTCGCATAATTAATAATAACATTATTTATATATATATCGATCTCTACCTTTACAATTAATATTACATGTATTTTTTTTCTAGATTTTTTTAACTGTTTGCATGTATCATTCATATATTATAATCGTTGAGAAGCTATCAGTATGGTATAATGGAGGACCATATGCTCATTACTAGCAAATACCTCTAAGTATAATATACAACATTTTAAAAGTATTTTTAAAACATGTCATTAGTACACACAGAATAGAACATAGAGTACAACTAATTTATAGGGAATTTAAAAATTACTAGGACTTCCAATCTTGCTTCTTTTTTTTTGCCAATTTTGCTTACTATAAGTTTCTATATATCTGCATGTATTTTGGAATGCATAAAAGTTTAATTCCTAAAACAACTGAGATTTACTTATAAGCAACTCTTTTTATGAGAACTGAGTTCTACTGTATTTTCAATTAAAAATGTATAAAAATGTTTACATGACGTAAATGCTCCTAAATATATAAGTTTTGTCTCTAGCTCAATCAAAAAAAATTAATTAGTTACATTACACCACTGCTTTTATTATTGCAAACAGAGTGTCGAACTTCAAACTCAATGGATCTTTTTTCCAAATGTATATCCCCACGCTACCTTTCTATTAGTTATGAGCTTCAGATTACTTTCTCGGTTACAAAGTCATGTTCAAATAAGAATTTAAATTAAATTTTGCAAACATAGTGTCAAATTTCAAATTCAATTAATCTTTTTTCATATATATATATATATATATATATATATATATATATATATATATATATATATATATATATATATATATATATATATATATATATATATTTATATATATATATATATATATATCCTCATTTATAACCTCCAAATGTGGCCCAATCCTAGCCTCCACTCTCCTCGAGAGGTACTGGGGTCACAATTTGAAATTGAATATACACCATGCATTATGCAAAAGTATTGAATTTCCATACAGTTGTACAATATGAATATCAAATCTTGGACAGGAGTAAATTAACGTAGGTCTCTAAATTGAAAATGATTAATCCACATTTTTCAAAAGCTATATTCCTTGTCTGGCCCTTTGCTTCCATCTTTGGAGAAAACCCATAAAATTTGTTACTTTTTGGTTGTATTACTGTTATTTGACATCAGAATATATTTTTTGTATCATTAATTTTGATTTCCTCAAAATCAAGTTGCCAATACATTCAAAATAATTTTTAAAACACCGTGAATTTATCTCAGAACACCACAATGCCTTCCATGGTGGACATAAGTTCAAAGAAAATATTATTCATTTCACTATTTATGTCTTGACCTTTTGGTTAAAAGTACAGGATGCACAATTATTTAGTGGATTGTACTAAATGGGAAGAAAAAAATCCCACAAAGGGACACAACTCATTTACTATTTGCAAACTATTGAACTATCTAAACAGATGTGCAACCAACTGTGCATGTCAAGTGTACATTATAATATATAAATATTATATTCTAGAGAGAGATGTACCTCTTTGTAAATACATGTACATTTACAAAATAAGTGTTTTGATTGGTGATGACGGGCTGAATGTGAGGGGTAAGAGTTTGGAGAGTAAAAAATAGGAAAGGTTGGACTCGGACAGAGGAAGAAAAAGGAAATTCAAAATAGTATAGATGACGGAATTGGAGCTAGGAGAAGGATAGAAGTCAAGACCCACCCCACTTTTTTCCAGGCCCACCCTTCCATTATGTATCTATTTTAGAACAAAATGATTGACTTACAGACTGATTAAAAAATCTATATCAGGTTTATCCTAATCTACATGATTGTGTAACTCTGTAGTGCTGTAGATTGCTTGCTGTGGTTTATACCAGACCAAGGTGCAAAATCATTTGTTTCAAACAGTACCCTAGTTCATTATTCAATAACACTGTCTGAAAAAAGAGCGTCTGTGCCAGGTCCATCTTATAGGTATACCTATTGAAAGCTTTGATCGCCCATTGTGGCCCCTTGTGACCCCCAGGGGTCATGATTTGAACAAACTTGAATCTACACTAGCTGAGGATGCTTCCATATAAATATGACAATCATGGCCTTGTTGTTCTGGAGAAGAAGAGTTCCTGTATCTTCCTATGTAAAACTTTGTTCGCTCATTGTGGCCCTACCCTAGCCCCGGGGGTTATGATTTGAATTAAGTTTAATCAACACTCTGTCAGGAAGCTTTCACACAAGTTTCATCTTTTCTGGCCCAGGGGTTCTGGAGAAAAAGATTTTTAAATGACCCCAGCCAATTCATAATTTTTATTAATTATCTCCCCTTGGAAGAGGGTGTGGCCCTTCATTTGAACAAACTTTAATCCCCTTTACCAAGATACTCTGTGCCAAGTTTTGTTGAAATTGTCCCAATGGTTCTGGAGAAGAAGATGAAATTGTAAAAAGTTTACAACAACAGCAACAACAAAGACAGACAACGGTAAATTTTGATCAGAATATCTCAATTGAGCCTTCGGCTCAGGTGAGCTAAAAAGTACGTTTTAGAGGTACAGATAATGAAGCCACTGTCTTGGACTTCATAATTAAATAAAATCATTGATATTTAAATATCCACAACAAGTTTTAATGAAAATGTTTTGAACAAAGTTTTTTTGTGTTCTCACAAGTTATTCCTATTGAAAAAGTATTTCTCAACTCTTCAGACAACTTCCTCATATTTTAAAACAGTTTTGAAAAACATGATGTAAATAATTATTAATCAAGTATCCATTCCAATTATAAGGGTTTTTTCGCATTGAATTTAATAATATTGACCAGAGTTTTTCGTTCGCATTGCATAGATCGATGTGGTTATTATATTGGCGTGTCTAAGTTTTGACACAGTTTTTATAATTTGTATCATGTTAAATCAATTCTTTTAAATTCAAACATTAAAATTACCATAACAAGGTTAAAGAAAAGTTGCTGTATATTTCAATCTTGTTGACTTGGTCTTATGGTTTTATAAATTGATGAGTAACTATTTACAGCATGTTTAATTTAGATCGATATGGTTTTATATATTGATATTTAACTTTTACAGCATGTATAGATTAATACCGTTTTATATATTGATATGTAAATTTTTACAGCATGTATAGGTCGATATGGTAAAGACTGCCAGCAGCGATGTGAGTGTGGTCACTACGGCTTCGGATGTCGATATAGGTGCAACTGCACCGAAACTCAGCGGTGTGATGTCAAGATCGGCTGTGTTGGTAAGTAGAATACAACATTGATCACAGAAAAACACTAGCCTTAAAAGTATTAAAATATTGACGAATTGCATTGATTTATATCCTACAAAGACCTGTTCTCTGAGACGACTGATTGTAAGTGCACAGAATCCTACCAAGGAGAGATCATAGGGGCGATAGGGGTGTCATTTGGAATTATATGCTTAACCGTGGCAGGTGCTCTTACCAGGAGATCAAAATTGTTTTACGGTAACTATGATTGAAATATTGATCAGATGTATTCAAATGTTTTTGTTTTAAAATAGTTTGAATATATTTTCACCGCACCTTGCAGAGAAGAAATTCAAAACACAGAGTAGCGTTGATGATAGACTTATAGGAAAGGACGCTAGACCTCTGCAGGAACAATATCTTACTCCCACCTCTGCCCAAGATAAATCAGTGACGTCATTACGTCATCTTCCTGGGGAAAAGAGGGGGACAAAATCGGACCGATACCAAATGACAGAAGTTGCTGATGAAAGTCATGAATATAACCCACTACATCAGGCACGAGAGAACGCCGCCTCTAGACCAGAAGGAAATGTTCAGGAAGTCAGACATTCATACGAAGAGCCGAAAAGCAGATACGAAGAAATTCCGGATTACCAACATCTGAAAGAACATCGAGAGAGAAAACAACATCAATACACCCCTATAGCAGGGAGTTCTAGATTCCCTGTATAATATCAGCCTTTCAGAATAGACTTATAATTGTAAAAAATTAACCATTCACACTCAGTAGCATTAATATTTATTAAAGACATTTCCAATTTTGAATCAGTCTTTTTAATTATTGGTGCACGAACAGATCAAATAAAAAATAAAGATCTCTTTATATATCCATTTTAAAAATTAATCAATTCAGATTTTAATCACTTATATCCTATAAAGATATTTATAGCCACATTATCCACGCATTTCCTTCATCGTCACTGACAACTAATTGATTCCGGCTGGAAATAGACAGACCCCGAGGTCCTGGGGGATGGACTTCTAGGATCCCTAAGAGATCCCCTCGAGGAGACAGCTTGACAATACTGCCACCGGTGCGGTCCGACACATAAACATTATCATCGGAATCCGTAGCCACGCCCTCTGGCTTCCAGTGAGGAAGTCCTTTATATAGAACGCTCATTTTTTGTCCCTCGTGAAATCTAGTGACAGAATTTGATCGTTTTTCAGTCCAAATAAAATCTTGCATTTTGTTCTGAGCAATGTAATTTATATCCACCTTTCTACCAATGGGAATGTACCGAATTCTTTTCCCTTTCGTACTATAGCATCTGAGGTCAGTAAAATCCCTATTTCCTATAACCACATCCTTTCTGCTTGTTTTCACTATGGGGTATGGATGAGTGCGGGTAGGTGTATAGCAATATATCTTTGTAAATGATTCGTATCTGGTCTCTAAGTGAACGCCAGATGAGTAGTCAGATGCAATCACGCCGTCAATGCATGCGATCCTCTCGATTGACCCTTCCTGTAAATCTTTGAACCAGAGACATAATCCTTTATCATCAAATACCTTAATCCTGTGGTTTGCTTGGTCCCCAACAGCAAAAGCCGAATCTGTCAGCCAACAAATATCGTGAACGACGGTTGGGGCTTTATCGGATCCAATACTTAAAGGTACGTAAGAGTAATCCTTGACCTTTATGGTTCGAATTATGTCGTCACCAGACGGCTCCGCTTTTTTCTCAGCCTTTACTGGTTCTGTTGGTAATAAAACATTAATTTTCGACTCATCCTTATCATCATCGTCATCTGTAATCTCTTCATCAGAATCTGAATCATATAACATGAAATCAAATCCAGATGCACCTTCTTCTACAGGAGTCTTTTTCTCAATTTTTTCCTCAGTTTGTTTTTCTGCATTTTCATCTGCATTAGGTATTGGACTTTCAATATTTTCTCTCGTTTTTGATATACTTCTATCAGGAAAACCGCCAATTGGAATTAGTATATCCTTTTCACCAACAAGTCGAGCGGTTTTTTGATTTCCAATTTCATCCGTTTGCTGGCTATTGTCCTTTTTATTTTCTTCTTGAACAGCAAATATTTTTGGAATGAGAAAATCAGATATGTCAAGTTTCAAAACAGGAATTGATGGAAACTCCATTTTTTCTCTTCTACAACCAGCGCTTTTGACCCTTTGAAGTAATTCTCTAAAATGAACGGATTCTTCCGCTAAGCCCTGGTGTAGAAGGATTTCGCAGAATAGTCGTGATCTCTGTGTACTTTCTGAGCGCTTGTGTACGGATTTTAATACCTCTGATAATGACAATTTTACAACCTCAAACGGGTGAGACAATGCCAACTCGGCTGCAGTGGCCTGTTGCTGTATTTCTTGAATGAGTCGATCTCGGGTTTCCTCAACGAGCTGCAGCAAACTCCTTTCTTTATTTTTCACCTCTTGGAGTCGTTTGGCAATTTGCTTCTCAAATTCTTCATCAACTTCCACTATACTCTCGAACATCTGTAAAAGATTCGAGAGATTTTCTTGCACCTTTGAAGCAGAATCTTTGAGCGGCACTGATTCGTGTTGCTTGTGCGTTGTCTGAAAGCACTCAAAACAAACTGGAGTTCTGCACTGTAAACAGAATTCTATAATTTTTTCGTCATGTTGGGCACATTTAGTTTCATGAAGCTTACGTAGTTCAGACGAATATTTGGGGTCTTCTCTGACATCATTGATGCTAACTACTTTATGATTTCTTGTTATCCGGGTCCCGCAATGACGTTCTGAACACGTGAGACACAACCAATCACCGCAAGTCAAACAGAGAGAACTCGCTTCTTCAGACTTCCCATGCTCCTCACAGAATGAACAGCAGAAGTGACGGTTAGAATGAAGAATTTCGTCCACTTTTCCGATGTTTATGATGAATGTATTCGGAGTCAGGGAATCAATCGACTGGTTTAATAGACTTGTATGATTCCCACAAAGCTCGCAAACGACAACGTCTTTGCTGGATGTCTGTTCTTGTTTGATAACGAGGCATTCTGTACAAAATGAGTGAAGACAGTCTAACAGGCGTGGTTCTGTCAATCTACGGTCACATATCCCACAATTCAGCAGCCGTTCCCGCTCTGTTCGGTTTAATGTAGTAGCCATTATGTATTTCCATTGTAGGAAGTGAAGTGTGTCATGGTCAAGATGATGATTTCAATCTAGAAATTAAAATGTAAAGATTAAGGGAATTTGCAATACATTTCTCTTTAATATTTTTTAGCTCTACTGTTCAGAGACCAGAGAAGTTTATGCGATAGTAAGGTCTCCGTCGTCCGTCCGTCTGTCTCTCCGTAAAAAAAAATCAAAACGCTACTCTTCCTACAGTTTGAGCCAATTTCAATAATACTTGGTAGAATACACTTTACTGGGAAAATAATTTTGTGTGTCGGTTACTCGGTTTTTGATTTCGACAAACCATTGTTGCCATTGTTATTGTTTACTAGAAATAGAAATACAATATGTATCTTTGAAATTCTTTCAAACACTTATTCTCCTACAGATTTGGTCTCATTTCAATATAACTGAGAACACAAGTAGATTACTAAAGTGTCAATTGTCGGTCTGTTCTGTCTGTCTGTTTAGCCGTTAGTCTGTTCGTCTGAAA